>NC_056437.1:49973243-50299909 GCF_018296145.1 Oncorhynchus tshawytscha | reverse complement strand
CAACCTCACTGAGCTCGAGCTGTTTTGCAAGGAGGAATGGGAAAAGATTTCAGTCTCTCGATGTGCAAAACTGATAGAGACATACCCCAAGCGACTTACAGCTGTAATCGCAGCAAAAGGTGGCGCTACAAAGTATTAACTTAAGGGGGCTGAATAATTTTGCACGCCCAATTTTTCAGTTTTTGATTTGTTAAAAAGTTTGAAATATCCAATAAATGTTGTTCCACTTCATGATTGTGTCCCACTTGTTGTTGATTCTTCACAAAAAATACAGTTTTATATCTTTATGTTTGAAGCCTGAAATGTGGCAAAAGGTCGCAAAGTTCAAGGGGGCCGAATACTTTCGCAAGGCACTGTACCTTTAAAAAAAAGGGCCTCGATCTTACCATGGTATTTTTGTGCATTCAAATTGCCATCGATAAAATGCAGTTGTGTTCATTTTCTGTAGCTTATGACTGCCCATACCAGAACCCCGCCGCCATCATGGGGTACTCTGTTCATGACGTTGACATCAGCAAACCGCTCGCCCACACAACGTCATACACGTGGTCTGCGGTTGAGGCCAGTTGGACATACTGCCAAATTCTCTAAAATGACGTTTGAGGTGGCTTATGGTAGAAAACTTAACATTCAATGCTCTGGTGGACATTCCTGCAGTCAGCATGTCTATTACACGCTTCTCAAAACTTGAGACATCTGTGTCATTGTGTTGAGTGACAGAACTGCACATTTTAAAGTAGCCTTTTACTGTGCCAAGAACAAGTTCCACCTGTAATTATCATGCTGTTTAGTCAGCTTCTTGATATGCCACACCTGTCAGCTGGATGGATTATCTTGGCAAAGGAGAAATGCTCACTAACAGCAATGTAAACATTTGAGAGAAGTTTTTTGTGCATATGGAACATTTCTGGGATCTTTTATTTCAGCTCAAACATGGGACCACCACTTTACATGTTGCTTTTTATAGTTTTGTTCAGTGTAGCTACGAGCTCTAGCTTGTGCTGTCGCTCAGCTGAGGCTGACCTATATATCTATCGACAGATGACGATGGAGGCTGCCAGTACAGCTTTATCTTACTACTGAACTTTGGCAACTAAGAAAAACAAAAATGGGTTGGACCATGTTTTTGCTTTCTATTCGACCTGAGCCACCCTCAAATGGAAGAACTATCGGCCAAAGCAAGGTGAATGTAACTTAGACAACTGCTGTAAACAGCGCTTATGCACTTGGTCGAGGGAAGCTGAGTTGAATAGTGTTATAAGATACCTCTTAATGTCAGCACAGGATGGAGGAAAGGTGAGTCGAGGAAACCACATTTGATTATTGAGATATGCCCATAGACTTATAGATTCAGTTCTACTCCAACGCTAACGGATGTGTTGAATCCGAGAATAGCCTGAGATGGGTCTTACCTGCAGGTAGGTCTGGCTGCCGTACAGAAGCACACTGAGGTCCTGAAGGGGGTCCTCTGTTGGCCTGTAGGCTGCCTCACTGCAGCTGCCACTTGTTTCATCCCTCTCCAACTCTTTGGCCTGCTTTTGAGCCCGCCATGCTTCTGATGCTGGGTGGAGGGGAGGTACTGGGCTGCTGCTTACCCCGTCTGGTGGGAATCCTGAAAAATATTAGAAATTGGGAGGGAGGGGTTAAAATGACTACAGTGATTTACTGAAAGATAAAAGCCTGTACAGTATCCAATATGGAGGAAATGTGGATAGGGTTAGGGGTGAAAAGAATTAGCTCAGTAAATGAAAATGCCACATTCCAAGAGAGGAACATGCTGGTAGCCATTGTTTAATTTTTATCTTGAGTTGAGCTGAGAGGACATGCCGTCTTAGACGGAAATGAGTGTTAACATGTTGCCAAATAGTCTTGGGGAGGGAGCTGTGACTCAGTGGCTTCCTGTGCCCGGGCGGGCCTCCCATTAGAGTTAAACGATACTGATCACAGCACCCTTCTCAGTGGTACACTGGTGCCCACTTAGTGGAAGATTGTTTTACTAACCAATCAAAGGAAAGTCGTCGTCTCCGAAAAATTTAATTGTAGATCAAAATGATCCGGTATGTCTATTTCTACTTGCTTCCCATTTCATGTGAAATTGTGCATCTTTCAATTTTATTTCTCTTTTTTTTTCTGCATTGTTGCGACGGTCCCATAAGTAAGCATTTGTTAGTCTACACTTGTTGCTTACAAAGCATGTGACAAATAAATTATTTTGTCAGACGATTGCGATAATTGACATTTGTAAGTGGCAATAACAGATCATTAAGAAACGTGAGTATTTCAGAAAGGCTAACATATTTAGATTTGTGATATATGCTTGTCAATACAATCTAAGGCAGCAACTGTTGCACAAACTCCAAAAGTGACAAGGAATCACTACTCTGTCCCTCTTGTGGTCTTCCCTGCTTCAGGTCAAGGAGCTGCACTACTGGCAACACTGGACAAATGTCTTCACTTGTCAGCAAAAAGTTTCAATTTGAAAGACATCCTAGACCTAGGATCTACACCGCAGGACCGATAACTATCTCTGCAGTGCTATCCCAGCTTTGGTTCGCCTGCTAAACAGTTGAAGATAGCTGTGTTTGTATATTGTGTTTTTGTTAATTTGTATTTAAGTTGTACTTTCAATTCAGCTTGTTGCTGACATTTGTACAAGGATGTCAAATAAAACATACAATTGATCATCATAACCTGATGGTTGGCCACAGTCCATGAAGTGCTTCGCAAGGTTGGTCATGGCTCACAACACCATTATCCCAGAAACCCTAGACCTATTCCAACAGATCCACAGATGATGCAATCTCTATTGCACTCCACACAGCCCTTTCCCACCTGGACAAAAGCAACACATATGTGAGAATGCTATTCATTGACTACAGCTCAGCATTCAACACCATAGTGCCCTCAAAGCTAATCAATACGCTAAGGACCTTGGGACTAAATGCCTCCCTCTGCAACTCGATCCTGGACTTCCTGACAGGCCGCCCCCAGGTGGCAAGGGTAGGTAACAGCACATCTGCCATGCTGATCCTCAACACGAGCCCCTCAGTGTTGCATGCTCAGTCCCCTCCTGTACTCCCTGTTCACTCATGACTGCACGGCCAGGCACGACTCCAACACCATCATTAAGTTTGCCGACGACAAAAGTGGTTTGCCTGATCAACGATGAGACAACCTACAAGGAGGTCAGAGACCTGGCCGTGTAGTGCCAGGACAACAACCTCCCCCTCCACGTCATCAAGACAAAGGGGATGATTGTGGAATATAGAAGAGGACCGAGCACG
The DNA here is from genome assembly GCF_018296145.1 of Oncorhynchus tshawytscha. NCBI lineage: Eukaryota > Metazoa > Chordata > Actinopteri > Salmoniformes > Salmonidae > Oncorhynchus > Oncorhynchus tshawytscha. The sequence goes on along the minus strand of NC_056437.1, from coordinate 50,296,625 downwards.
CCCCCATTCTCATCGCCGGGTTGTAGTAGAGCAGGTTGAGGGCTTCAAGTTCCTTGGTGTCCACATCAACAAACTAACATGGTCCAAGCACACCAAGACGGTTGTGAAGAGGGCACGACAAAACCTATTCCCTCTCAGGAGACTGAAAAGATTTGGCATGGGTCCTCAGATCCTCAAAAGGTTCTACAGCTGCACCATCGAGAGCATCCTGAAGGGTTGCATCACTGCCTGGTATGGCAACTGCTCGGCCTCCGACCGCAAGTCACTACAGAGGGTAGTGTGAACGGCCCTGAACATCACTGGGGCCAAGCTTCCTGCCATCCAGGACCTCTATACCAGGAAGTGTCAGAGGAAGGCCCTAAAAATTGTCAGACTCCAGCCACCTTAGTCAGACTGTTCGCTCTGCTACTGCATGGCAAGCAGTACCGGAGTGCCAAGTCTAGGTCCAAGAGGCTTCTAAACAGCTTCTACCCCCAAGCCATAAGACTCCTGAACAACTAATCAAATGGCTACCCAGACAATTTGCAATCCCCCCCCCCCTTTTACACCGCTGCTACTCTGTTATCATCTGTGCATAGTCACTTTAATAACTCCACTTACATGTACATATTACCTCAACTAACCGGTGTCCCCCGCACATTGACTTTGTACCAGTACCCCCCTGTATATAGTCTTGCTATTGTTATTTTACTGCAGCTGTTTAATTACTTGTTACTTTTATTTGTTATTCTTATCTGTATTTTTTAAAACTGCATTGTTGGTTAAGGGCTCGTAAGTAAGCATTTCCCTGTAAGGTCTACACCGGTTGTATTCGGCGCATGTGACAAAAAAATATATATATATATATTTGAGTGTTACTCTTCATAATGGTCTCCTGTACTGTGGAGTCAGAGGGTCCCAGGCCTGCCGCCTGAGTCAGGAAGACGTTTCTGTGGACAGGAGAGCAGAGAGATGAGTGAGACCACAGATGGAAAGCAAGGAGAGTGCCGTTTTACCACAGGTGAGTGGATTAATAGAATAGCATTGCATATAATTGACGCCGGGTCCCAGATCTGTTTGGGCTGTCTTGCCCAAAAATGGCATGACAAAGACCATAGAAGTTGGCTATGCAACACAAACTGATCTGGGACCAGGCTGTCCAGCTTCATTCAGTAACATATGACATGGCATGTCACAGTATATGAATGTGGGTGAAGAGTTATGTTGAGGTGAAGGACCTAGAGATTTGCAGGTCCTCCAGGCGACGCTCAAACAGTTGACCCATGTGCTCAAGATTCTCCTCCTCCAGTTGTTGGACGGCCAATGCTGTAATGGATACCTCTCTTGTGTAAATGGCAAGCTGTGGGGTATTCCAGAAAGCAGGATAATTAAATTAGCCAACTAAATTTGATAAACAGCCACGCAAACTTGATTTTCTGGTTGATTAAGAAAAATTGTATATTGGTTGTTGCTGTTCAGTCAATTATAACTTGTCAATTTTAAATCTATATTTCTCAAAAATATGAAATTATTTTGGACAGTTAGCTGGATAATTTATACTCATGAATCCATCTTTCTGGTACAGACCCCTGGAGCAAGGGGATGTGCTTTCTGATCATGTCTGGTAATACTTTACTCAACAACCAAAGAACATCCAGCCGACTTGACAACTGTGGAAAGCATTGGAGTCGACATGGGCCAGCATCCCTGTGGAACGCTTTGGACACCTTGTGGGGTGGGGGGGACTCAATTTCAAGTGTTGAGTGTTCTTAATGTTTGGTACACTCAGTGTATACTGTGTAACAATAGGGTCACACAAACAAAAATGATGGGTCTTACTGTGCTTTCTTATGCTTTCTTTTAGAACAAATCATGACTACCAGATTATGAACTGTAAAATAAAGCAAACCTAATGTGCTGTTTATATTTTCAACCATACATATGCCATACCTCTCTCTTCAGCCACTCATTCTCTTTGATCTCCTGTCGGCTGTGCTTGTCAAGGTGTTTGATGGCCCTCTGAGGAAAAAGTGTGTTATCATCGAAAATAAAGAAATCTGTTCTGCTGATGTGCCTTGTCTTACCTCTGTAGCCAGTTGTTTTTTGTCATCTATGAGATGCACTGTCTTCTTGTCAATTTCATTGAAAGTTACATCAAGAGAGCGCTGAATGTTGTCTGTAGAAGTAAGAGACACGCGGTCAAGGAAAAGCTGCGAGGACATCTGTCTCTGTCTTGTAAATGAATTGACTTTTGTTTTTGTAAATATTATCTCTTTGATTCAATTATTTTGAGGTTCAATCTTACTTCGCAAGAGAAGTTGATTCCTAAAACCAGTTACTGGTTTGTATAGGGTTACAGGGGTCTGAATAAGAGTTGACTTCCCAGAAAAAATGGGCTTAGTTTATCCATCTCTTAGAGGAGCCAAGCCTGTGAGTGCATGTACCTGCCATCTCCTGAAACCCCTTCTGCATCTGAGCCAGCTCAGCCTCCAGGTGCTGGATCTGCTGCTGGTGCTCTTGACTTCCGGCCATCTTATACTCCTGCCTGATGTGCCTCTCGGCCTGCAAGACGAGCACTTCCTCCTCCAGGCGGATGACTTCAGCGCGCAGCTCTCTCACGCACAGGGACAAACTATTTGTATTCATGTTACATTAATATTGCACATTCATAATATTCCAGGTGGGGAGTACCGGTGGATGGTAAAAACAGTTTTTGACAGGTAGCTTTATGATTATGGTATATCGTATTGGAGAGCCGAGAGACTACCTGCCAGTTCTTTCTCCTGGCTGCGGACTAGCTCCAAGTTCTGCTGCAGAGCTTGCTCCACCTGCTCTTTGTTGACCACCTCTCTCTGCTCCAGCTTACTCTCCTGTTCTTTAGCCTGCTTCCGCAAGACCTTGATATGCCCCAACTGCTCCTCTTTCAACTGCTCCCTCTGTGTGAGCACAAAACACATTCATTTTATAATGCAGATTCTCTCACTCAATGAGTCAGTGGATAGGCTATTCAATGACCTTGGTGCCACATTTGGGTTTTTGTCCTAGCACTACACCGCTGACAACACATCAATTTTCGATTATTTGAATCTACTGTGTAGTGCTGGGGGTGGGGGGGACCATGTTTGGGGAAACTTTGTCTTAAACTAATAAAGTTTTAGCAAAATAAAACTACTGATGTTTTGGGGAATGGAAAATTAATACAGACCCTGTGAATTCACAATTGCTTAATGTTCTCACCAATTCTGTGTGTCTTTGCTTCTTTGTCTCGAGTTGACTGACCTCTTCCTGGCACTCATGTATTTCCTTTCTCTTAACTTGGAGCCTAAATACAACACACAAGTAAGTCATAGTCTGGGAATGTGTGGTTCGAGTCAATGTAAAAAAAAAAAATGGCACGTTCAATTTCTATTGCTCAAAACGTTAAGGTCTATCAAGCTAGAGGCTTAATGTCTCTGTCTATTTCAAAGGTTATGTATCTAGCTATGAAAAGTTAAAGGAGAGCCGCACACTCGGGGCTCAGATGCAATAACCTAATAACCAACGTTTCGACAGACAAGCTGTCTTCATCGGGGTGTAACGAAACGTTGGTTATTACGTTATTGCGTCTGAGCTCCTAGAGTATGCGGCACTCCACTCCGCTAGCCAGCACCTCGCCAAAATGGGTGTGCGTTTCTTTTGCCTCTAGATTATGTATCGAGCTATAACATACGTCCTGACTTTCTGCATCATTCTATATAGCTAGCTAGTTGAACGAATGGATCATAAAAAAGTAGGCTTTACATGTACGGCTTTTCAATTCAGATCGCAGCTAGCTTAGTAAACTGACAAGCAAATCTAGCTAGCTAGCCAAACTGTCTCGCTTACTAGCTAGCTAACGTTAGTTCACTGACTTTAGATAGTGATATTTGCAAATAAACTAGCGTTGCAACATTGGATTGGTTTATTAGCTAAGAAGGTTAATAAAACAGTGCTTACTGAAAATTGATAAAGGCCTCCGCCAACGTAGTTTTGTCTTCATCTGATGACTTCTTACCCATGTTGGCTTGCTAAAACTTCACAAAACAGCTGATGATTATTTGTTTGACACCTTACTGTCTGCTGAGCGAGAAGTCAGCGTTCCCCTATTTCCATGGAAACCCCATATTCTATATCGACTCAACATTGCCCCCCAGCTTCAAGAAAGTGAACTGTGGGCCTATTCGGGCCGTTCCTGCATGTTGGTCGTCACTAGGTACCACAGCTACAAAGTCACAAACTCATTCTATTTCTACAATTTATCTTCTTAAAATGTGATTTTAAACTCTAACCGTAATCACACTGCTAACCCTAACCTTGAATTATGACCAAAAAGCAAATGTTTGTTTTCATGACTTGTTGCGATAAGCCAATTTGACTTTTTGGAAGCCCCAGGGGTTTACTGCATGCCATCCAAACTTCTTTGGCCCATGACACCATTTTGATATCTGAATATTCTGGCACCCCAACCATGTGAAAAAAATGTCATTAATAGCCCATGTTTACTTTTTTATTTAGGTCAGAAGTTTACACACACTCAATTAGTATTTGGTAGCATTGCCTTTAAATTGTTTAACTTGGGTCAAATGTTTCAGATAGCCTTCCACAATAAGTTGGGTGAATTTTGGCCCATTCCTCCTGACAGAGCTGGTGTAACTGAGTAAGGTTCGTAGGCCTCCTTGCTTGCGCAAGCTTTTTCAGTTCTGCCTACATATTTTCTATAGGATTAAGGTCAGGGGTTTTCTATAGGATTGAGGTCAGGGCTCCAACACCTTGACTTTATTGTCCTTAAGCCATTTTGCCACAACTTTGGAAGTATGCTCGGGGTCATTGTCCATTTGGAAGACCCATTTGCGACGAAGCTTTAACTTCCTGACTGATGTCTTGAGATGTTGCTTCAATATATCCACATAATTTTCCTTCCTCATGATGCCATCTATTTTGTGAAGTGCACAAGTCCCTCCTGCAGAAAAGCACCCCTACAACATGATGCTGCCACCCCCGTGCTTCACGGTTGGGATGGTGTTCTTCGGCTTGCAAGCCTCCCCCTTTTTCCTCCAAACATAAGGATGGTCATTATGGCCAACGGGTTCTATTTTTGTTTCATCAGACCAGAGGACATTTCTCCAAAAAGTACGATCTAGGGGCCTCCCGAGTGACGCAGTGGTCTAAGGCAGTGCCAGCAAAGACTCTGGGGTTCAAGCCCAGGCTCTGTCGCAGCCGGCCGCGACCTGGAGGTCCATGGGGCGATGCACAATTGGCCTAGCGTCGTCCGGGTTAGGGAGGGTTTCGCCTCTCCTTCCTGAGCAGTATGATGGCTGCGTGGTCCCATGGTGTTTATACTGAGGTCTTTGTTGAGTTCTTTTGATTTTTCCATGATGGCAAGCAAAGAGGCACTGCATTTGAAGGTAGGCCTTGAAATACATCCACAGGTACACCTCCAATTGACTCAAATGATGTCAATCAGAAGCTTCTAAAGCCATGACATTTTCTGGAATTTCCCAAGCTGAATTTTCCAAGGCACAGTCAAGTTAGTGTATGTAAACTTCTGACCCGCTGGACTTGTGATACAGTGAATTATAAGTGAAATAATCAGTAAACAATTGTTGGGAAAATGACTTGTGTCACGCACAAAGGAGATATCCTAACCGACTTGCCAAAACTATAGTTTGTTAACAAGAAATTTGTGGAGTGGTTGAAAAACAAGTTTTAATGACTCAAACTTAAGTGTATGTAAACTTCAACTGTATGTGAGAATGCTATTCATTGACTACAGCTCAGCATTCAACACCATAGTGCCCTCAAAGCTCATCACTAAGCTAAGGACCCTGGGACTAAACACCTCCCTCTGCAACTGGATCCTGGCCTTCCTGACGGGCCGCCCCCAGTTGGTAAGGGTAGGCAACAACACATCTGCCACGCTGATCCTCAACACTGGGTGGCTCAGGGGTGCGTGCTTAGTCCCCTCCTGTACTCCCTGTTCACCCACGACTGAGTTGCCAAGCACGACTCCAAAACCATCATTACATTTGCTGATGACACAACAGTGGTAGGCCTGATAACGATGAGACAGCATATAGGGAGGAGGTCAGAGACCTGGCAGTGTGGTGCCAGGACAACAACCTCTCCCTCAACGTGAGCAAGACAAAGGAGATGATTGTGGACTACAGAAAAAGGAGTGCCGAACAAGCACCCATTAACATTGACAGGGCTGAAGTGGAGTGGGTTGAGAGTTTAAAGCTCCTTGGTGTCCACATCACCAAGAAACTATCATAGTTCAAACACACCAAGACAGTTGTGAAGAGGCCACGACTACACATTTTTCCCCTCGGGAGACTGAAAAGATTTGGCATGGGTCCCCTGATCCTCAAAAAGTAATACAGCTGCACCATCTAGAGCATCCTGCCCAGTTGCATCACAGCCTGGTATGGAAACTGCTCGGCATCTGACCGCAAGGCGCTACTGGGTAGTGCGTCCGGCCCAGTACATCACTGGGGCCAAAATTCCTGACATCCAGAACCTATATATTAGGCGGTGTCAGGGGAAGGCCCAAAAAATGATCTAAGACTCCAGTCACCCAAGTCATAGACTGTTCTCCCTGCTACCGCATGGCAAGCGGTACCGGAGCGCCAAGTCTAGGACCAAAACGCTCTTTAACAGCTTCTACCCCCAAGCCATAAGACTGCTGAACAATTATTAAAATGGCCACCCGGACTATTTACATTTACACCCCCCACCTCCCCTTCGTTTTTACACTGCTGCTACTCTCTGTTTATTATCTAATGCATAGTCACTTTACAAATGACTTTAACGAACCTTTACCCACGCATATTGACTCTGTACAGGTATCCCCTTTATCTAGCCTCATTATTGTTATGTAATTTTCTTGTTACTTTTTTATATTTGTTTTTGTTAATATTTTTTTTTACTATTTCTCGAGTTGCATTGTTGCTTAAGGCCTTGTAAGTAAGAATTTCACGGTAAGGTCTACTATACCTGTTGTATTCAGCGCATGTGACAAATAAGATTTGATTTGACCTTGTTCCCTGTTGTCGTGAAAGCACCATTATCACCATGGTTGCCACAGCCATTTCTACAATTTATCTTCTTAAATTCTGATTTTTTTAACCTATCCTTAACCACACTGCTAAACTTAAATGAATATTACAACAACAAATGACGATATAGACCATTTTGACTTTGTGGCTGTGGTAACTAGTGACTACCTCACATATACATCAAAGAGCCTAGTTATTGGGTTAGTTATAAAAATTCATCCCTGAGCAGAGAACAACGCGACCAGCACAGAGTTTCTAATGGCATAGATGGGAAAAATACGAGGTCAAATCATGACGTCAGTGATCTTCAGGTCGGAGGTCTAGAAAGAGGCCCAAGTTGGAATTCTGAGTTGGATGTCCGTTCAAAACTATTTCCCCCAGTCGGAGCTCGGTTTGTTTTCGAGTTACCGGTTGTCTTGAAAGCACTGAAGTCGGCCATTTCCGAGTTGTTTTGGACGCGTCATAAATACTAACTGTATGGCGCCTCAGTGTTAACGTTTTGAATTTTCGCCATTGTTGACGTCTTTTGTACGTTTCGAAGTTCTCTCAGTTTGTGTGGTCAGTAAGTTTACCGACTTTCAAACAACATTTTATATTTTACTACAAGAACCTGAAGAGTATTGCAAACAAAGAGATCCAATCTGATCCACTTAAAGCTTGACGGACGGTAAGTGTGTGGTTACAGCATTTAAAAAATGCCGTGTCAGACATTGTTTGTGTGCATTGCCAATGGCTAAGTAACGTTACCCTGTGACGACCCAAGTAAAAAGGTTGGTCAGATTCTGTGCTGGGTATGCTTTACGCTACTCCGCTTCAAGTATAGCTAGCTATCTAACGCTAGCAAGGCTAATGTCGTTAGGCCTAGTTAGTTAGCTTGTCAACTTTCATTTGTTGGAACAGCCTAGTAATCCATGCAAGTACTCACGTGATAATGGATAATGCTAACGTTACTAAGTAGTTGGTGTTTTCGCCAACGTTATTTTTTATTTAAAGTTGGCAAGCAATGTTAATGCTATCTTCTTAAAATCGGTTTTTAAATTTAACCACAGTGCTATAGTAACTTTAAATTAAGACCAAAAAGCAAATAGTTTTAACGATATACTATATCCATGGATATGGTAACTAGTGACAACCCTTTACTTGGGGATACTTCCTCAATTCCAGACTTGAAAGACAACAATTATTCTAAACTTCCATGACTAAATTAGTTGCATGGGGTTCGTTTTGAGTTAAGAACATGCACCATTATTAAATTAAATACGTGTTGCTCCATGAAGCACTTCATCCAATGTGTACGCTGCCATCTTGTCTATTTCAAATATTTTCATTGACAGGGCCCACACATCGTTGGTTTACTTTACACTTGTGTGTTTAAGGTAGTAGTTTTGGGATTGTTAGGTTAGATTACTCGTTGGTTATTACTGCTCTGTCGTAACTAGAAGCACAAGCATTTCGCTACACTCGCATTAACATTTGCTAACCATGTGTATGTGACATACGTTTGATTTACTTCATGGCCCAAAACATTTAATATAATTTAGTAACAGAGCATTTTCTAAATTCATTCGAACCCCACGTTCCAAACACTTAACAGACACACTGTATCCCCTCAGCCCTCAAATTAAGTGGACACTTCTGATGACGTTAGACGAGTATACACTTGCAGGGTGAGGGAGGAAGGAATTGAAAACGAGAGTGGCAAAAGTTGAAAAAAATGTGGAAAGGGTGGAAAATAATAACAATGTCTACCATAGACGTCTCACTGATCTGGAACAATACACAAGAAAATGGAACCTGAGACTCTATGGCTTGCCAGAGGTGGAGAATGAAGATGTGCGAGGAGAGGCTATCCGTATCTGCCAAGAAGTTTTGCCTGCAGAGAAGAATAAAGTTGGTGATACCATCGACGTTGTACATCGCCTCGGCAAGAAGCAACAGCAAAGCGATTCAAGACCCAGGGGTATCATCATCCTATTCACTACCAGATTCTACAGGGATGCTGTCTGGAAAGCTGCTAGGAAGAAAGCCTTCCTTCAGAGCCATGGTATGCGTTTCGCCGAGCATCTCAGCCCGGAAGACATAGAAAGAAGGAACAAGTTGTGGCCAACGATCAAGATAGCACGAAGTGAGGGGAAGGCTGCTTACTTCGTTGGAGGACGAGGTTTCATCAACGGTTCAGAAATCCATATTCCTCCCTAAAATCTCACCAGAAGGAACAGGTTGATGGTTTCAGCCATGGTATTCTCATTTTCCTTATGTGGTTTACCTAACAAGCATCAGGTGACTATTTTACAGGAATACTCAGGTATTTCAATTCATTAGTTTGTTCTTGTATGACCAGAAGTCCTATTTTGTTTACAAACTTACGAAGAAGATTGAAAGCTGAATTTATGTTTTATGTATACAGTAACTAAGATACTGTTTTAAATGGCATACAGGTCTGCTCTGACTTTACACAGTTATTGTTCTATTTAGTTATTAATACTTATTTCCAAAAAAGGTCTTAGGAACGTTTATATGTAAAACATTTTGTTATTCAATTATTTTATGATCAGTTTTCATATGTACTTAAAATAGTAGGTACCCTTTTATTAAAATTATTATTTGTTGTTTTATTTCTCAGAATAGTTCCTGATTACACTAAAGAGGGTTTTTAGTCTCTCTTACAACAAGAACCCTTGGTTTGGTCTTGAACATAATTTCCAGTTGAGTTGAATTTCAAAGGTTATGGAATAAGCTATTTTCACTTTAAATTGACTTAAATGGTGCAGATCTCGGTTCCTTATCGTTTACGTTCACTGCTCCTACGTCTTTGACTCATCCTACTACAGTTTATACTTTTATATAATCTTTGTTTTGTCTTTGTCTATATCTCTTAATGCTAGGGGGTTACGAAACAGTGTGAAGCGCAAGGCATTTTTATTTGCTAAACAATTTTGAACAGATTTGTGCTTTTTTCAAGAGTCTCACTCAATTTCTGCTGATGCCAACTTCTGGAGGTCACAGTGGGGCAACGATATTTGGCTTTCCCATGGATCTGAACGCTCTGCTGGTGTCACTACAATGAAAAATACCTTTGGTGGTAATATTCTACACTCGGAATGTGACCCCTTTGGTCACTTTATTTGTCTTGTGATCAGTTACAATGACATTACACTCATTACTGTAAACTTCTACGGGTAAAACACCAAACATGAGAATGATGAGTTGCTTGAATCTATAGAGAAACATATACTTCATTGGTTATCTAAATTTCCCAATTTGTTATTATTGATAGGAGGGGACTTTAACATTACAATAGATAATTCAACTGATAGTTGGCCCCCAGGTAGGCCAACCAATCAGAATTTGGGTTTAATACTTTTTATGGAAAAGTTTGATCTTACTGATATATGGAGAGAGAGGTTTCTGGCCGAAAGATCATTCACTTGGAGTAACAAAACAGGCTCCAGACAATCCAGAATAGATTTTTGGCTTATATCCAAATGTATTGATAGTGAGTGTTACTACAAATATTTGTACTACTCCCCTCACAGACCATAAGGCTATTTACATTGATATCAAAATATTTACCCCTGATACGAACCTTGGTAGAGCATCCTACAGGAAGCAATATAGCTCATTATTAAATAATGATATAGTTACATTTGAGGTTAAAGATCTGCTCTCACACTTTTGGGAAAGGGCTTGTGAAGAAAAATCTTATTGCAAGAACTGGGAGCTCTTTAAATTTGAGGTGTCCAAATATCTTAGAAAATATGGTAGTAATCTTGCTAAGACCAGAAGAGCTGAGGAGGAAAAGGTGATCATTAAGATAACTTCCCTTTCTCAGAGGTCCCCAGCTGACCTCTTGGGGGAGGAGAAGATGGAACTAATTGAGTTACAAAATAAACTGGATAATATATATAAATTAAAAGCAGAAGGAGCCTTTATTAGATCTAGGAAAAAATGGATTGAGGAGGGAGAACAGAATTCATCCTATTTCTTTAGACTTGAGAAATGTCACTCTAAAAATAGCACTATCCATAAGTTAAACATTGGTGTTATTACAGATGACCAAAAATTAATCGCTAAATACTGCAGCAATTTTTACAGAAAATTGTATAGCTCTACGTACTGTCAGGAATCCACATATGTTTTTTTAACTCACTGAATAATGTTCACTCTATCAGTGATATAGAATCTAAACAGTGTGATGAACCCATCAAAGTTGAAGAGATTATAGAGTCTATCAAACATCTAAAGAACAATAAATCACCAGGTGTTGATTGAATTACATCAGAATTTTACAAATTATTTTCTGAACAAGTAGCTCCCTTCCTATTTGAAGTCTTTTTAGAGAGTATTAAAAACAATGTTCTCCCTCTTACAATGAGTCAGGGGTTAATAACACTGATACCTAAACCTAAAAAAGAAGTGCTGCTCATCGATAACTGGCGTCCAATTTGTCTTCTTAATAATGACTATAAGATATTAGCCTCACTACTTGCAAAAAGAATTAAAGAAGTCCTGGATGCAATCATTGATGAAACACAGTCTGGCTTCATGAGGAACAGACATATTTCTAACAATGTCAGACTAGTATTAGACGTACTTGACTACTCAGACCTAATAACTGAGGATAGCTTCATATTATTTTTAGATTTTTATAAAGCATTTGACACAGTAGAGCATCAGTTTCTCTTCCACTCCCTTGAGACTTGGCTTTGGGGATTTTTTCTGTAAGGCTATTAAGACTCTCTATGCAAATGGTAACAGCTCTATCAAATTGAAATATGGCACCACACCTAGATTTGAGTTAAAGAAAGGAATTAGGCAAGGTTGTCCTATCTCTCCGTACCTGTTTTTATTAATCACCCAACTTCTTGCAAATTCTTTAAATAATAGTCCTGAACAAGGTATTTCCATAGCTGGTTAAGAAATTATTATAAGCCAGCTGGCTGACGATACTACACTTTTTCTGAAAGACGCTAACCAAATTCCCATATCGATCAATGTGATACAATCCTTTTCCAAAGCGTCAGGTCTATATCTTAACATTAAGAAATGTGAACTCATGGCTGTCAAAGATTGTGTGACACCTTCATATTATGGTATTCCAGTAAAAGAAGAACTTACATATTTAGGCATAACGATTACAAAGGATCAGAAGTCTAGAGGCTTACTAAATTTTAACCCTCTTATTAAAAAACCCCAGAAGAAACTAAATCAATGGCTATTGAGGGACTTATCTTTAAAAGGTAGAGACCTTCAGCCTTGGTTATTAGGAATCTCTAGACTAACATGGTGCTCTATCTTTATATCTTGACCGTAAAATAAGCAAGGAGATAGACCAGATGCTTTTCAACTTTCTTTGGAGAAACCGTACCCATTACATTAGGAAAACTGTTGTAATGAACACTTATGAGAATGGTGGACTGAATTTTCTTTAAATAATACTTTCAAGATCAATTGGATAAAACAATTCCTAAGAAGACCCACTTCTATCTGGAATTTTATTCCTCATCATGTCTTCTCTACTTTTGGTGGCCTTAACTTCATGTTGTTTTGCAATTATAATATTGACGAAGTTCCAGTGAAACCTGCCGATGAAAAGCAGAAAGTTTTCTTGTCATGGTCCTTAATTTATAAACACAATTTTTCTCCACACAGATATTATATATGGAATAATCGGGATATATTGTATAAAAATACCTCTCTGTTTTTAGAATATTGGTTCAGAAATAATATCCTATTGGTGAGCCAACTGGTAAATGCAGAGGGTCTTTTACTCAGTTATAAAGAATTCTTATCACTTTACAAGGTCCCTGTAACACCTAAACATTTTGCAATTGTTTTAGATGCCATTCCCTCAGGTGTTGCTATGTTATTCAGGAACATGTCAAAACCTGACCCTCAGAGCCTACCTTCTATTGACCCTGTTGACTCATCAGTAGGAAAGATTTGTTTCTCCTTTGGTCCATTCAACAACAGAGCGATACGATCCTTGTTTCAGCAGGATGTTGTATCTATACCTTATGTCATGCCTTATTGGAATGGATTTATTGATAATATCTGTTGGAAAAAAGTTCGGATGTTGCCACACACATACCTACTTGTTAACAAAATGAAGGAAGTTTCCTTTAAAATTATTCATAAATATTATCCTGCCAACCACTATATGAAGAAGTTTAAGGAAAACATCAACTCAAATTGCTCCTTTTGTAATGACCACCCAGAAACAGTTGGTCATCTTTTTTGGCATTGTATGCATGTAAGAAAACTGTGGCAAGACATCAGTAGGTTTATAATTGAACACATTTATGAAGATTTTACACTATTGTGGAGAGATGTACTGTTTGGATTCTTTACATACAATAGAAATAAGCGGAATCATTTTTATGTAATTAATTTCATTATGTCATATACACAAATGTAAATTTACAAACAGAAAACCACATTTTCGTAGCCTACAAAAAGAAATTGAACTGTATTTTAAGACGGTTAAAAGCTCTACTAACAAAAAAGCTGTTAAAATTGTAAGTATATGCATGTCCCTTAAGGTCCTTGTGTAATTGTAATGTGATATTGTACCCCCTAGCACGATTGTCCATTGTTTGTAATCTATGTATGCTTGTGTTCCCTCATGTGCTTTATGTATTGATTTGATATTAAAAATAAATAAAAAAGGGAGGAAGGAATTACTTTTTAAATGGACCGCCCTTGCATGGAAATGCGTTAATCACGCGATGATTGTGTTTTCAACCACCGGTACCTTGTGCATGCTTTATATGCGCTACAGTCAATTATGGTTGCTTGTTTCCTTACATTTTCTAAATAATTATTAATATATGCATACTATATAATAACTAGCAAATTAATTAGCTAACTAACTTTAGCCTGCCTAGCCTTTCAAAAGCTAACCAAAAAAAACATCACTTACGAGACGTGTTTGAGCTGTCATGTGCATAAGTAGCACAATTTCTAACTTATTTACATTCATTTTTACTTACATTTGTATGTTGAATTTTCCATGTTGAGGTTTTGTCTGACTTTACTTAGCGGTTGTACAATCATCGCAAATTGAATTATGGGGTGTTTCAGGACATGTAGTGAACATAATTGTACACTCGCAATCTCGATCAAAAACAAGAGTTGAGGGGCTTACGTTGTGAACTTCCCTTGTATGGCCCGACATCAAAGATGGTGACGGGTATTCCCCCTACGGCATAAGGCCAGCGTAAGTGGATGAGGGTGTATATTGTATGAGTTTGATACGCAGCCTGTGTATGGCGGTATGGAATCATTCCCAAATCACTGTGTGTAGCTACTGGCTAGCTATATTCTCAGACAATATTTTGGCGCCTAGATGCAGCCTGCTTTGAACAGCTGCACAAGAAATGTTCATATTAAACAGCCTTTATTTTTTTTGACAAAGACTTTCAGCTACAGTGGTGGAAAAAGTACCCAATTGTTATAAACGTGCTCTCACTGTCAACTGTTAATTTAAGGTTTGCTGAAAATAATGTTTAAAAAAAATGTATGAACAGAACAATATTCAACAACTGAGACACAAACTGACCAAGTTCCACAGACATGTGACCCTGAACAAAGGGGGGTCAAAATCAAAACTTAGTCAGTATCTGATGTGGCCACCAGCTGCATTAAGTACTGCAGTGCATCTCCTCTTCATGGAATTCACCAGATTTGCCAGTTCTTGCTGTGTGATGTTATCCCACTCTTCCACCAAGGCACCTGCAAGTTCCCAGACATTTCGATCCAACAGGTCCCAGACGTGCTCAATGGGATTGCGATCCAGGCGCTTCCCTGGCCATGGCAGAACACTGACATTCCTGTCTTCCAGGAAATCACGCACAGAATGAGCAGTATGGCTAGTGGCATTGTCCTGCTGGAGTGTCATGTCAGGATGAGCCTGCAGGAAGGGTACCACATGAGGCAGGAGGATGTCTTCCCTGTAACGCACAGCATTGAGATTGCCTGCAATGACAACAAGCTCAGTCCGATGATGCTGTGACGCACCTCCCCAGACGATGGCGGACTCTCCACCTCCAAATCGATCCCACTCCAGAGTACAGAGCTCGGTCTAACGCTCATTCCTTTGACGATAATCGTGATTCCGACCATCTCCCCTGGTAAGACAAAACCGCGACTCGTCAGTGAAGAGCACTTTTTGCCAGTTCTGAATGTCCAGCGATGGTGGGTTTGTGTCCATAGGCGACATTGTTGTCAGTGATGTCTGGTGAGGGCCTGCCTTACAATAGGCCTATAAGCCCTCAGTCCAGCCTCTCTCAGCCTATTGTGGACAGTCTGAGCACTGATGGAGGAATTGTATGTTCCTGGTGTAACTCGGGCAGTTGTTGTTGCCATCCTGTCCCGCAAGTGTGATGTTCGGGTGTACCGATCCTGTGCAGGTGTTGTTACGCGTGGTCTGCCACTGCGAGGACGATCAGCTGTCCGTCCAGTCTCCACGTAGCGCTGTCTTAGGCGTCTCACAGTACGGACATTGCAATTTATTGCCCTGGCCACATCTGCAGTCCTCATGCCTCCTTGCAGCATGCCTAAGGCACGTTCACACAGATGATCAGGGACCATGGGCATCTTTCTTTTGGTGTTTTTCAGAGTCAGTAGAAAGGCCTCTTTAGTGTCCTAAGTTTTCATAACTGTGACCTTTAATTGCCTACCGTCTGTAAGCTGTTAGTATCTTAACGACTATTCCACAGGTGCATGTTCATTAATTGTTTATGGTTCATTGAACAAGCATGGGAAATGGTGTTTAAACCCTTTACAATGAAGATCTGAAGTTATTTGGATTTTTACGAATTATCTTTGAAAGACAGGGTCCTGAAAAAGGGACTTTTTCTTTTTACAGTTTACTTGAGTAAAAGTATAGAACTTTTTTTAATAGAATGTTATTCAAGTAAAAGTTAGTCACTCAGTAAAAACTACTTGAGTAAAATTATTGGTTTCTAAATATCAAAAGTAAATGTAATTGCTTAAATATACTTTAGTAAATTGTTAAATGTAAGTGTGTGAATTAGCAGGACAGGAAAATGGTCTAAGCGTTCAAAATGTAACGAGTACTTTTGGGTGTCAGGGAAAATGTAAGGAGTAAAAAGTACATTTGTTTCTTTAGGAATGTAGTAAAGTAAAAGTTGTCCAAAAAATGTATTAAAGTACAGATACCCCCCCCCAAAAAAACACTTGTTTTTACACTACTGCACAGATATGACGATGATGTCGCCAACAACTTATTCACTAGTGATGGTAATTTTAGCTAGCAAACGTTAGCTTATATTTAGCAGGAGCATGTTCTTTAGAACCTAAGGCAAGCCTTGCCAAAAACAGACATAGCAATAAAGAATACATTAGCTAGCTAACTAGATGCAACTTGTTAATGCAACATTTTTAGATCACAAGAACCTGATTTTATATTTGATAAAGGAAATGTGCATGGCCTCAAGACAGAAGGCCCTTCCAAATGGGGATTGAGATAATGGAGGGAATCTGAAGAATAGGCATAATTTACTCACTGAATGCTCAAATATTTATTTCATTGCTAATCTGTTGAAACCCAACATTCATTAAACCGACCTAATATTAAAACAGTTATTAATCAATGTAATTTTGTGTATCCTCACAGAAAATCTATGCAGAGTCCAGATTGGAGAGGGAATAAATCAAAAGCTAAAATGATCACCAGACGAAGAGGTCATTCAGACAACACCGATGCACACCTCAAATTGGCCTTTTGAAATTGAAGTCCCTGACTTTGTTGAAACTATATACATTTTAAAACGAGTCCCTACGAAGACATGAGCTCAGAGAATGGGGATAAAACAGTCGGATTAGAGCTTGATGGTTTACTTGGAATCGACAAGTTAGACTGGACATTTGAGAAGGATGCTGTCGCCCCTCTTTTCGACATTGGATTGACCGAATTAGGTGTGGGTGACACAACAGATCAAGATTTTGGAATTGGCGCATCCAGGACGCCATCACCAGAAGGAATGTCTGCTGGTCAGAAAAGGAAGAGGGAGAACCTGTCTGGGCGCCTGATCAACAAGAACGCCATCGCTGCAAGAATGAATCGTCTGAAAAAGAAGGAATACGTCAACGGGCTGGAGAATCAAGTTGGGTCTCTGTCGTCAGAAAACCACATACTTAAACAGGAAAACGTCCAATTGAATAAGAGGGTGGAAGAGTTGGAAGATGAGTCGAGGTACCTGAGAGCTGTGTTGGCCAACGAGAGTATGTTAGCCCAGCTGTTGTCAAGGCTGAGCGGCGTGAATGGCATGAAATTATCTTCCTCACTTTTCCAGGAGTCCAACAGGAATGAAGACCACGATTATGCCTTGCCTAGGAAACTTGTGAAGATGGAGAAGGAGACCTCTGGTGGCGTCTGTCTGCACGTGGACAAGAACCACGTCTCAGTGGAGTTCTGCACTAAGTGTGCAGAGAGTGCAAGTGCATCACTCAAAATGTAGGGTCGAGTACTTTTCTGTTTTCAGATGTGGAGACTGAACCTGATTTAACCTCAGAGTAAAAAAATATCAGGGGAATTTATGAACACTTAAAACTGTTTTGAGATCATTAATTAAGAATTGTTGAATGAGCATGTGTGAAATCTTATGAAACCAATGATTATAAGAACACCTTACTCGTTAAACCTTGTTGCCAGTTTTCTTCTAGGTGATGATTGTTCAACCATGCTGGATGAATGGGTTACAGAACGTCCTTGTCTGCTTGGCTCCATGGTAAGGATCTCTTAACAAGAAAAGCTGATCATTTGATACGTTCTCAGATGTTTTTCAAGGTTGTCTCAAGTTTTAAAATAACTAGGTATACACTGGAACATATGTTTCTCTGTTTGTTTGAGTTGAGTAATTACTTAAATTTGTTACCTCAATTTATATTCAACTTTTCTTTTATTAAGCTCTATGCATTAAGAATTTAACCTGTAAATACAAATTGACTGATTTCACGCCCAAATATAAAGAAATGGTGGCTTTTTGAACTTAGCAGTCAAGTTTTATTGGAATTGAAGAAAAAAATAAAAGGAGTACGGTGATGTTTCACAATGAGTTTTATAGTATTAGATTATTAGTTCATATTGGCTCTCTAACCAGAATGGGGGAAGAAACAACAAATATAGTTGGTTACCACGGTTTGGTTAGAAATTATCTCTTTGTGAAACCTCACTATTCTGCTGAAGGATGTTTTTATTTAGCGCCCCTATTTTTCTTTATTGCTAAAGTGGATTCTGCTGTCGGAAGCTGAAGAGGTGGAACTCGCTGCTGCCAACTTGGCCTGTTATTTTTTTAAAGGTAGTATAACAAATAGTGTAAGTGACTACATGTTACCAGTATCCCACCACACCTTTGAAAAAAGTACTGAATTTAGAATATTGTGGATGACAAGTGTTCCACTACCTATTGCATTGACAATATCAGAGGTCGTATAATAGTTTCTTAAGTTTAACTTGACTTGTGTTGACACTTTTCAATGTAACACATTTGTAAAAGTATATTTTATTATTGATGTGGTGATCCTGATAGAAATGGACATCACCAATGTTGTATAAACTGAGTCAGTATGTCTTGAAGAATTATGTATAATACAAGATGTTGTGCCAATCTCTAAACGAGAGAACAATTTTTAAGGAAGATTGGTTTTGATAAAGTAATTGACAATAAATCTTATTTTGATTATGCATGCTTCAGTTATGTATTTTGTCTTGACTGTTGCTGTATGTAATTGATATTAACCTTATTTTCTCTTTTCAAACAGCAAGCTTTTTCTGCAGACAAAGATCTATCAATTCCTCAACAAAATGGGGGGGATTGGTAATGGTTCCCAAACACGTGAGGCTTCGTTTGAGTGGAGAGCTCATGTTGTATATGCATACACTTATTCGTCTGGTGTACTTGTTTTTGACATAATGCTGCTGCATTTAGGTATAATGTAATAGTTCACTCTCTTAAATTGGCTTCGGGTGTTCTCAGATCTCAAAATTAGTCTGACTAAGTTCATGTCTAGCTATATGCCTGAAGCACAAATCTAGATAGAAAATACATGTGCTGTTCAAAATGATAAATACAAGTCATTTTGGATATCTTTCCCATTTTTTATTTGGAGTTGTGGCATATAGTAGGATTTACACACCTGGTAGGCCATTGACTCTTTTTGACAGACCACTTGAGGTCTGAATGTTCAACAAATAATGTAAGGAACTGTCACTCATATGTTTGTCGAGCTGGATGGCATGGCATGTCCTTAAAACAAGTCAAAATGAGGCTCAGTAGTGTGTGTGGCCTTCACGTGCCCGTATGACCTCCCTACAACGCCTGGGCATGCTCCTGATGAGGTGGCGGATGGTCTCCTGAGGGATCTCCTCCCAGACCTGGACTAAAGCATCCACCAACTCCTGTACAGTCTGTGGTGCAACGTGGCGTTGGTGGATGGAGCGAGACATGACGTCCCAGATGTGCTCAATTGGATTCAGGGCTGGGGAACGGGTGGGCCAGTCCATAGCATCAATGCCTTTCTCTTGCAGGAACTGCTGACACACTCCAGCCACATGAGATCTAGCATTGTTTTGCATTAGGAGGAACCTAGGGCCAACCGCACCAGCATATGGTCTCACAAGGGGTCTGAGGATCTCAGCCCGGTACCTAATGGCACTCAGGCTACCTCTGGCGAGCACATGGAGGGCTGTGCGGCCCCCCAAAGAAATGCTACCCCACACCATGACTGACCCACCGACAAACCGGTCATGCTGGAGGATGTTGCAGGCAGCAGAATGTTCTCCACGGCGTCTCCAGACTCTGTCACGTCTATCACGTGCTCCGTGTGAACCTGCTTTCATCTGTGAAGAGCACGGGGCGCCAGTGGCGAATTTGCCAATCTTGGTGTTCTCTGGCAAATGCCAAAAGTCCTGCACGGTGTTGGACTGTAAGCACAACCCACACCTGTGGACATCGGGCCCTCATACCACCCTCATGGAGTCTGTTTCTGACTGTTTGAGCAGACACGTGCACATTTGTGGCCTGCTGGAGGTCATTTTGCAGGGCTCTGGCAGTGCTCCTCCTGCTCCTCCTTGCACAAAGGCGGAGGTAGCAGTCCTGCTGCTGGGTTGTTGGCCTCCTCCACGTTTCCTGATGTACTGGCCTGTCTCCTGGTAGCGCCTCCATGCTCTGGACACTACGCTGACAGACACAGCAAACCTTTTTGCCACACCTCGCATTGATGTGCCATCCTGGATGAGCTGCACTACCTGAGGCACTTGTGTGGGTTGTAGACTCCGTCTCATGCTACCACTAGAGTGAAAGCACCGCCAGCATTCAAAAGTGACCAAAACATCAACCAGGAAGCATAGGAACTGAGAAGTGGTCTGTGGTCCCCACCTGCAGAACCACTCCTTCATTGGGTGTGTCTTGCTAATTGCCTATAATTTCCACCTGTTGTCTATTCCATTTGCACAACAGCATGTGAAATGTATTGTCAATCAGTGTTGCTTCCTAAGTGGACAGTTTGATTTCACAGTGTGATTGACTTGGAGTTACATTGTGTTGTTTAAGTGTTCCCTTTATTTATTTTTTGCAGTGTATATTGCTTGACATTGATAACTAAATGTTACGCTATTTTGACTGGATTGCAATTGGATCATATTTGCTATGTTTATCAGTTGCGTTACCCTAGGATATGGCACTTTCAAACATTTTCCCATGTCGGGCCACTCAAAAAAATGATAATATTGCACACCTGATGGTCTTAAACGCATGTTGAATGCTTTTTTTTTGTCCTTTGTGTTAAAAGAACATCCAATTTAGGACCCAGTATTAGTTTGTGTATTTAAACAAAAACAACCATTTCATTGCGATCCTGATTCAGAGGTTTAACTCCCTATCACTAAAATTGGCACATGCATCACAAATTCATTTCAAATGTGTAAAAGGCCAAGTTAAAACATTCAAAAGGCAGAACTGTTTTACAAGCTGATAATCACTTAATTCTAATGGAAATTAAAGTGTGCATTAAGGTATAACACATGTACTGTGCCTTAAAGTATTCATAACCTTTTTCACTTTGCGTTACAGCCTGGATTAAATCGATTTCTCACCATCTACACAAAATACCCCATAATGACAAAGTGAACATGTTTTTAGCCATTTTTGCAAATATATAAAATACAGAACTCTCAATTACTTCAGAATTCACATCCCTGAGTCAATACTTTGTAGAAGCACCCTTTGGCAGTGATTACCGCTGAGCCTTTCTGGGTATGTCTCTAAGAGCTTTCCACACCTGGATTGCAGACACGTGCACATTTTCCTATTTAAAAAATATATATATATTCTTTTAAATTCTCCAAGCAGTGTCAAATTGGTTGTTGATCATTGCTAGACAAACATCTTCAGGTTTTGCTGTAATTTTGACTTAACTCAGCCACTCCGGAACATTCAATGTCTTCTCGCTAAGCAACTCCAGTGTAGATTTGGCCTGTTTTTTTTAGGTTGTCCTTCTGAATGTGAATTCATCTCCCAGTGTCTCCCAGGAAAGCAGATTGAACCAAGTTTTTCTCTAGCATTTTGTCTGTGCTTAGAAATGGAATGGAGCTTCTTTTTTTTTTTTATCCTGGCAGAACTCTGCAGTCCATAACAATTACAAGCATACCTATAACATGATGCAGCCACCACTATGCTTAAATACAGAGTGGTAGTCAGTTGTATTGGACTTGCCTAAAACATAACTGTATTCATGACGAAGTGAATTGTTTTGTCACATTTTTTGCAGTATTTACTTTAGTGCCTTGTTGCGAACAGGATGCATGTTTTGGAATATTTTTTAATTCTGTACAGGCTTACTTTTCCACTCTTGTCATTTTAAATAAATTACGTTTTATTAGTCACATACGTGTTTAGCAGATATTATTGGTGTTGTGCTTCTAGTTCAACAGTGCAGCAATATCTAACAATTTCACAACATATACCCAATACACACACATCTAAGGAAGGAATGTTATTAAGTATATGGATGAGCAATGTCAGAGCAGCATAGACTAAGATACTGTATTCTATACTATTCTACTGTATATACATATGAGATGAGTAATGCAAACATTAGTGACAAGTGTTCCTTTTTTTAAAGTTATTGTGCAGTAACTATGTTGTTGATCCATTCCTCAGTTTTCTCCTATCAGAGCCATTAAACTTTTTTCAAGTCACGATTGGCCTCATGGTGAAATCCGTGAGTGGTTTCCTTCCTCTCCGGCAACTGAGTTATGAAGGACGCCTGCATTTTTGTAGTGACTAGGTGTATTGATACACCATCCAAAGTGTAATTATAACTTCACCAAGCTCAGAGATATTCAATGTCTTTATTTTTACCCTTCTACCAATAGGTGCCCTTCTTTGCGAGGCATTGGAAAACCTCCCTGGTCTTTTTGGTTGAATCTGTTTGAAATTCCCGGCGACTGAGGGACCTTACAATTATCTGTATGTGTGGTGTACAGGGATGAGGTAGTAATTCTGAAATTTTGTTAAACACTATTCCACACAGTGAGTCCATGTAACTTGTGACCTGTTAAGCAAATATGTACTCCTAAACTTATTTAGGCTTGTCAATGTATTGATTTAATACAGTTCAGCTTTTTCATTTAATTTGTGAACATTTTGAAAAACATAATTCCACTTTGATATTATGGGGTATTGTGTGTATGACAATGCACATCAATTAATCCACTTTAAATTCAGGCTAATGCAACAATGTGCAAGAAGTCAAGGTGTGTGAATACTTTCTGAAGGCACTGTTGAACTAGGTGTGTGTGATTTGCTGTGGGTTCCACTTCCAATGCAACATTTTACAAGTTAATTGCAGGTAAATTAATCTGTGGGTTGGAATCCTGTCTACTAATTCTAGTGCTCATTCTCCCTAGAGGTTATTAAACTAGTTTTCATATGGTTATAACTGCACACAAACATGGTAATACCATAAATAACCCTGTGAGATGGTCCCTGTTCAACAGGCAAATGTGTTGGAATGTTACAGATAGAGCTGATGTGAATCCTTTGTCTATGTCAGGCCAGGCCTGTTTATTCTACATAATATATCTGAGTGTTCCACTACATATAGTGCTCTGATGAAGACAGCTGTTCCTACCACCAGTGGGCCTCCGACTAAATGTAAACGAAGGAGCATATGCATCCTATTACGTTTTCACAATGCAAATAGCTCATAGATACTTGGGGAAAATCACAACATAGGCCTACTGGTAAAATGCACAGGAGGGGGTATACAGGGCATGGCTAAATGTGATTTAGGGATTTAAATCATATTTGTAGTGCTCAAGGAATATCAACATGAGGGGATTTATAATTTGACAGGATAATTGCTGAGATAAGACAGTTGTGCATCTCATTAAGATAAGGCACATTCTCGAAAATTAGGGTTGATATTGACTAGCTCTGAGAGATGATATATATATATCTCACATTCAGAAAGTATTCAGACCCCTTCCTCACATTTACGTTAGCCTTATTCTAAAATGGCTACAGTTTTTCCCTCCCCCTCAATCTACACAACACCCCATAATGACAAAGCGAAAACCAATTTAGAAATATTTGCAAATGTACTTTTAAAAAACATACCTTTTATGTACATAAGTATTCAGACCCTTTGCTATGAGACTTGAAATTGAGTTCTAGTGCAACCTGTTACCATTGATCAATCTGATGTTTCTACAACTTGGAGTCCATCTGTGGCAAATTCAACTGATTGGACATGATTTGGAAAGGCACCCACCTGTCTATATAAGAAAGTCCCACAGTTGACAGTGTATGTTAGACAGGATTGTGACGAGGCACAGATGTGGGGAAGGATACCGAACTATTACTGCAAGCATGGTGGTGGCAACATGCTGTGGGGGTGTTTTCAGCGGCAGGGACTGGGAGATTGGTCAGGATCAAGGGAAAGATGAACAGAGCGGTCTTTGAAAAACTGATCCAGAGTGCTCAGGACCTCAGACTGGGGGGCAAAGGGTCACCTTCCAACAAAACGACCCAAAGCACACAGCCAAGACAACACAGGAGTGGCTTCTGGACAAGTCTCAATGTCCTTGAGTGGCCCAGCCAGAGTGGATTTGAACCCAATCAAACAACTCTGGAGAGACCTGAAAAATAGCTGTGCAGCGACGCTCCCCGTCCAACCTGACAGCGCTTGAGAGGATCTACAGAGAAGAGTGGGAGAAACTCCCCAAATCCAGGTGTGCCAACTTGTAGCGTCATACCGAAGACGACTCGAGGCTGTAGTTGCTGCCAAAGGTGCTTCCAAGTTCTGAGTAAAGGGTCTGAATACTTAAAAAATAAAAAAAAGCCCATTTTTGTTGTTATCGTTGCAGTGTGAACGCTGCCATCTATTTGGAATTACAGTTATGAATGGGCCTCTACTCCGATACAGCCGTAAACGACCTCATTGAAAACAGTGGGGAAAATTACAATCTGCAGTACCCCAATGTTTTTGTTTTGCCCTTTGACATTGCATATAAATCTAGTCCAGCGATAGCGTTGAAATAATTGAGTCATTACATTATGATTATCCAGATGTTTGTACATGTAACTCAAGGACTGAAGAAAATAAAAATACAGAACATTTAGGTTGGTTTGAAACTGTTTTAATCCTGAAGCTCCTCGCCATTTGAGGTGGACAACTGAATCAACTTCAAGTAGCTGTCAAAGTGTCTGGAGCTTAGGTAGGTTCCAAAGAACACCTGTAGTACTATCACAACACCCATTTTCCTTAAGATGGGTTGGGTAATGTTCATCCAAAAACGGAGGACGTTTCCCTTTTCTGGCAATGGTGTAGTGTTGTACCTGTCAGAATTACAGTGGCATAATTATGCAAATTCAGTCAGCCAAGCATCTTGAGGAAACCTTTGACTGCAAAGAGTTGCACATACCTGGTTGCAAGGCCTGCATTCACAGGCAAAGCCAACAGAATAGGATATACGCCAGCACCAACTGCGCCGACAAGGGCACCTCTTATCAGGACACAGGTTGGACAGTTAAGGTCACCTGAAATTAGTTTAAGAATATCAGAAACAATTCAAATATTGTCAAACTGCAACTGAAACAATTAAACACTCACCAGACAATAATGGTTTGGATACAGCTACATTATACATGGCCACTGTTGTCAAGAATGGTAGGACAGCCATTGGGAGATTTGATGTAAAACGCCCTTGAGTGACATTCAGTGCTCTCCTGTATAAGGTGTTGGCAATCAGTCCTGCAAATGCCCCATTACCTCCCAGGTACATGGGGCCATAGGTGAAGATTTTCCTGTAGAACAACAGTGATATTTCATAAGTTGTTAATGTTATGAGAGCAAAATGCAAAAGGCTGTCAATTACAAGTAGGGCTAGGTCTGTCAAGGCAATGAAAACATGTCTAGGCTATAGAGATGGATGGATGACTCATCTTTGTACCTGTGCCATTAGACAGGTTGGTTGTTTAGCAACAAAACACGTGCTTAGCTATGCTTCAGGAAGCTTACTTTCCCCATCACTATTGTGAACAATCTGGCCACCCAGAATAACAACACATGGACTTCTGCGCCATTGAAGCGTGCGCATAGTTTGTGAAGTTGTTTGTTCTTAAACTGACTTGCCTAGTTAAATAAACGTAAAATAAAAAATGTAATAAACATTTTGGCCACTAGAGGCCTCTATCATTCTCTATGGCATAGGCCTACAAAAACGTACCTGTCAAGTTCAGGCAACCGTTCGAAATTTTCCGCCATCATTTGAATGATCAGGGCTCTGGAAACTGTGCGGCTGGTGCCCTTCTGTACAACGACATTGCTGTTTTCTGACATCTTCAGCAAGATTCCCTGCAATGCATTACCACATTTTTAAAATAAATGTCACTGTGTCAATGTTGGCTATCATTGACAGGGCTGAGTGAACGTGTATGCAACACGTTCGATAAGACTGATAACTTTACCTAGCCAACATTACATTTTATAAAACCCCGTCCATGTAGCCTAGTTCAGAGAGCAAAACATTTATATATTATTAATCACGATTACACTGGAATAACGCCAGTCTATGTATTTCTGTACTGTCGAGTATTCCTTCCTTACCTTGGCGATGTTTCAGCTCTAATGTAGCTATGTGCTGTAAATGTTTAGCTGTTTCTTCTTCTTTGGTGGGGTTTAGCTGTTTCAATATTTTCTTCTGTATCATTATTTAGTGAAGGGCGCAGCCATTTTAAACCACGTGCACCAGAGTGAACTCTGAACCTTTCACAACAAATTGTATTGGTTCGTAATCCCGAGCCTGGACAAAAACCACCGCCATGCCATTGGATGTAGAGTTTTGTCAATCAAGGTGTAGCTAGTAACAAACCTCTCCGTTGCTAAGCTAAAACTGATACTGCTTTCCACTCCGTGGCTGTAGATTTGGAAATAAAAACGTGGTGACACAGCAAATAAGAGGACGAGGAAGTTCCAGATATTTCGCAAAGAATATATGAAATGTGTAAAATAGACGGGTTATTGCAGAGACATTCCTTTTACAGCAAGATCAGCCAGGCAGGTATTTTCCTACAGGCGCGAGCGCACTGACATCAGGAAAGGCTATCGTTAACCAAACGCTTTGCCAACTTCGAGTTCCACTGTCCAGGCTTTCGTTTTTAGGTAGCCTAGCTGGTTGAGCAACAACGATGCATGTGTTTGCGAGCATTGGTTCATTTCAGTTTGTGAATGGTTGAATAGACTTGGGCTATAAAGGATGTCATATCCTAAATCAAAGAAAGATTACGGAGAATCACACCAGCTACATAACCTTAGCTAACTGAGATATTGGATGGAGCCCATCAATTGTATTCGTGGTGGTATGACTTGCAATACATTTTGGCCAGCTAATGTTATGTATTTTGATTGCCATATATATCTGCACACCTGGTTCGTTTGACTAATTGGGCCACCCCAAATTCATAGAAAAAAATATTAGGCTGGGTAATTGCTGCAAGGTAGCTTAATTAAACTTGATGTGATGTTAGTGTTAGGCTATAAATAGGCGGCTACCCCTACTCATTTAATTATTTAGCGGGTTTTTTCACGCGCTAAAATAGCAATGGTTGCATATTTCACTCTGCCGATTAGCGTTACCCCACCTTTAACGTTTCTTTGGACTGCCATTGGTTATTTTTATTTTTTTAATCTCCAGGTCATCACATGGGAGCGCCATTGACTCAATGCCAGCGTCCGTCAAACTGCAAGGACAGTGATAGAAACGCGGAAAATCTCGCTTAGCCGGGCTCAAGAAAAGTTTGTCAATAGAGAATATACCGACCGACCACTTGGCCTAGGCTGTTGTTCATGTCCGTGACATTATCCCCAGATAACTGTCTGTATGGGAACATCGGAACGCCTCCGCTACAGCCGTTGCACCTGTCTGCACAGCAGCAAGCCTTCATCGGAACCATAGTTCACACACTCTACAGACAAGACACTTTTCACAGGACAACAGAAAATAGGAGAATTTGGAATTTTATTTATTTACTTGAACACTTTCGGGCTGAATGCATCCCGGCGAAGCATTGGTTAGGCTACATCTTTGCTGACGATAAATTGAACAAGCATGCCGAACTACATTTCAAGTATAGTTTTTGTTTGTGGCATGTTTTGCCCTATGCTATAGTCTATTATTTTAGACTAGGCTAGCCTACTGATTCTGTTGGAGCAAAAGCCTATAGCTTTCAAAACGGAACCTAAAGGGCACACACATTATAGCAAAACTAATTCGCCAATGATGTGGTTTCCTACCTAGCGGTTACAACTGCCGGACAACTTTTTTTAATGGAGTAAATCACCAATACGGATCCAGGATTCAACTATGCCTGTAAGAAAAAAAGGTGAGCAGAAACGTCGTTGGCACAACAGGTGTCTCGCCACTAAGCAGCCACAAGTGAAAAAACATCAGTGGCTCTTTGTCATTCAGCACTTTTAGACCCATGTGTGAGTGTAGGCTTGCCTTTAGCCTTTCTAGGTTATGTTCCTGTAGGTAAGCTAATGGCAAATTAAATAAAAAATTACCCATAACTTGTAATGTAAGCCTAATGTGGCCTATGAAACAGAAGTCATTGATAATGTACAAAATAAAGGAAATACCAACAAAGTGTCTTAATAGGGGGTTGAGTCACCAGAACAGCTTCAATGCTCCTTGGCAAGGATTATACAATTGTCTGGAACTCTATTGGAGGGAAACAACACCATTCTTCTATGAGAAATCTGTAATTTGGTGTTTTGTTGATGGTGGAAAAGCGCTGCTCCGGAATCTCCCATAAGTGTTCAGTTGGGTGGAGATCTGGTAACACGCACCCCCTTTAACCCTCTATGCTTCTTTGAAACCCCTCTTTCAAAATCACTGAGATCTCTTCTAGCCGTGGTAACCAAAATAATGGGCAACTGGGTGTTTTTAATCATGACCCTAAGCATGATGTTAATTGCTTAATTAACTCAGGACCCACACCTGTGTGGAAGCACCTGCTTTCAAAATATTTGTATCTCATTTACTCATGCATTTCCTTTATTTTGGCAGTTACATGTAGTTTATTATAGATCAGAATATTGGGTAACAAACTATTTTTATAGCTTTCAGGAATAAGCGTTAATAAATATTTTAAGTACTAGGCCTAATACAGTGCATTCGGAAAGTATTCAGACCACTTTTTCTGCGTTTTGTTACAGTACAACCTTATTCTAAAATTGATTACATTTGTTTCCCTCATCAATCTACACTCCAATACCCCATAATGACAAAGCGACAACATGTTTAGAAATGTGTTGCATATGTATTAAAAATAAACCAATAACTTATTTACATAAGTATTACATACCCTTATTTAAATAAGACCCTTTGCTATGAGACTTGAAATTGAGCTCCGGTGCATCCTGTTTCCATTGATCATACTTGATGATTCTACAACTTCATTGGAGTCCACCTGTGGTAAATTCAATTGATTGGACATGATTTGGAAAGGCGCACACACACACACACTTGTATATACAAGCACCCACAGTTGACAGTGCATGTCAGAGCAAAAACCAAGCCATGAGGTCGAAGGAATTGTCCATGGAGCTCAGAGACATGATTGTGTCGATGCACAAATCTGGGGAAGGGTACCAAAATATTTCTGCAGCATTGAAGGTCCCCAAGGACACAGTGGCCTCCATCATTCTTAAATGAAAGAAGTTTGGATCCACCAAGACTCTTCCAAGAGCTGTCCACCCGGCCAGACTGAAAAATCGGAGAAGGGCCTTGGTCAGTAAGGTGACCAAGAACCAGATGGTCACTCTGACAACACTCCAGAGTTCCTCTGTGGAGATCGGAGAACCTTCCAGAAGGACAACCATCTCCGCAGCAATCCACCAATCAGGCCTTTATGGTAGAATGGCCAGACTGAAGTCACTCCTCATTAAAAGGCACATGACTGCCCACTTGGAGTTTGTCAAAAAGGCACAGAAAGGACTCTGACCATGAGAAACAATATGCTCTGGTCTGATGAAAACAAGATTGAACTCTTTGGCTTGAATGCCAAGCATCACGTCTGAAGTAAACCTGGCACTATCCCTACGGTGAAGCATGGTGGTGGCAGCATCATACTGTGGGGATGTTTTTCAGTGGTAGGGCCTGGGAGACTAGTCAGGAAAGATGAACGGCGCAAAGTACAGCGAGATCCTTGACGAAAACCTGCTCCAGAGCGCAAGTCTCTGAATGTCCTTGAGCGGCCCAGCCAGAGCCCGGACTTGAACCCAATCGAACATCTCTGGGGAGACGTGAAAATAGCTGTGCATCGACGCTCCCCATCCAACCTAACAGAGCTTGAGCGGATCTGCAGAGAAGAATGGAAGAAACTCCCCAAATACACGTGTGCCAAGCTTGTAGCGTCATACCCAAGAAGATTCCTGTAATCCCTGCCAAAAGTGCTTCGACAAAATACTGAGTAAAAGGTCTGAATACCTATGTAAATGGTTTTATTCATTTTTTTTGGTACCCTTCCCCAGATATGTGCATTGACTCAATCCTGTCTTGGAGCTCTACGGACAATTCCTTCAACATCATGGCTTGATTTTTGCTGTAACGTGCTCTGTCAGCTGTGGGACAGGTATGTGCCTTTCCAAATCCTGTCCCATCAGTTGAGTTTGTCACAGGTGGACTCCAATCAAGTTATAGAAACATCTCAAAGATGATCAATGGAAACAGGATGCACCTGAACTCAATTTAAAGTATCATAGAATTACTTACGTAAATGAGGTATTTTTTAAATAAATGTGCAAACATTTCTTAACCTGTTTTTGCTTTGTCATTATGGTGTATTGTGTGTAGATTGATGAGGATAAAAAAAATCAAAAATCCAGGGGTCTGAATACTTCCCGAATAATTCCTTATTTCTAAATCATGTATAAGTTATACAGCATTTATACTTATTTGTAAGAATTGATGAAGCCTTATTCATTTAAGTGATGGCATTATTTTTAATTGAATATTGCAGGGAATAGCCTTAGGACTTATGTATATCGTGGATAATGGAGATAACTTGCATCCCAACTCTGTCTAGTGTTTATGGGAATTGTGTGATCATATTCAGTAAAGGATTTTTATATCATTTTTATACATGGTGATTGTAGTGTAAGTTCAGTCCACAAAGCAACTCCATATAAATAAATGTGTAATGAGGCTTGTCCTGGCGTGACCTCAGATCGTCTCATCCACTGGTCTGTAATTGTGCAGCAATAAAAAATAAATGCTGTCCGAGTTGTTCAACTGTACTGTGCAATGAAAGTAAGGGAGGCCTCTTCCAGAATTGGCGTGGTAGTCTAAGGCACTGCATGCATCTCAGTGTTAGCTGTGCCACGAGAGATTCTGGGTTCGAGTCCAGGCTCTGTCGCAGCCGGCCGTAACCGGGAGACCCATGGGGCGGTGCATAATTGGCACAGGGTTGTCAGGGTTAGGGGAGGGTTTGGCCGGCAGGGATGTCCTTGTCCCATCGCAAACTATCGACTCCTGTGGCGGGCCGGGTGCAGTGTACTCTGACACAGTCACCAGGTGCACAGTGTTTCCTCCTACACATTGGTGCGGCTGGCTTCCGGGTTAAGTGGGCATTGTGTCAAGAAGCAGTGCCGCTTGGTTGGTTTGTGCTTCGGAAGACGCACGGCTCTCGACCTTTGCCTCTCCCGAGTCCGTACGGGAGTTGCAGTGATGAGACAGGACTGTAACCTCCAATTGGATACCACAAAATTGGGGAGAAAACGGGGGTTAACATAAAATAATAAACAGAAAGTGATGCAAGATCGTTCAACCTTCCAGACTTACTTTTACTCCTGGAAACTTGAACTAGACAGCAGACGGCCACATCACGTTAACAGGAATTTTAAGTCAATAGCAGTAAGTAAAGACCATTTTACAGTCTGTTCTCATGAGTTTCTTTGAAACAAGTCAAAGTTTAGTGTACTGGGGTCTCCCTTGGTGACAGGGTCTGAGCCCAAGGATGATGTCTCTGTGTGACTGAGTGGTATCTCGCCCCCTGACAACCGTGCCAAGCGGGGACACTCCATGCTCTACATTTCTGTGCAGTTACAAGTAGTGAAAATGGTTGCTAATTATAAACCATACAAGTGACCATATCGTCTTTTGCACATGCAGTTGTCATTACATGCTGAAGATTACATTTTTTTTTTTTAGAATTGTTTTCACAAATGGGGACAAAAATCTGGGCAGAAGCTCAAGCTACTGTAAACCTTATTCAAACAAATTGGCTTTGTAAATTAGTCCTGGTGGTGCTTGTCTGATGTTTGCCATTTCATCACTCGACTGTATGTTTAACTATAAACTAAAATGACTTTTTCTCTTTTGAATAACATTCTAACTGGTCTCCAATCCGTACCCTCCTGCAGACACAGCTAGGGCCCTAGGCCTTTTGGAAGACTACTGTGCTAAACTGAGGAAGCCAGAGGAACAACAGCTCAAAACTGCCATTCAGAGAGTGATGGGGGTCTTCAAAAGCAGCCTGTTCCAAGCACTGCTTGGTAAGTCAAGCTGGATATTGGAATCCATCCATTCTTTTAATTGACTCCAATATGTCAAATGCTTCACCTGTCATTATAAATCAGAGGCATGTCATGAATGTTATAGCATAACAAAAAACAATTTTCCCCTCAACTGTCTAGCCATGTTCACCCTTATTCTATTTCAGACATACAGTATGGATTTTGATAGACACAGTGAAGTAATACCTCTTTTATAATCTAGTCAGTAGTTTTTGGGATTCACAATAGAACACTAGAGATTTGTCTATTGTCACATTTGCTCAAACTGCATTTTGCTATGCCCGAACAGTGGGCACTTTCTGCAGGTGTTTTTTCTGAAATATAGTTATTTAGAATTCTTCTGATATTGCAGTAGATGCTTCTCAGTGCCTGTGGTATTTTTAAGGTGCGCCTCACACTCTTCGTAAGGATTCAAACGAAGCATAATGATGTGGGACTTTTGCATCTTTGATTATTCCCCCGGATACCTTTCAATGATTTGAAGGGCATGCAAGTATCTCCTCAATGCATTATTGGAGATGGGTATAATGCATGATTCTTATTCATCATTCAAAGGTTCATGACATGGTCATTATCCAAATGATAAAATAAAACCTACAATCTGACCTCTCGGGTTGAGTTTGAAAATGTATTGTAAAATGTATTGCACGGGCCACGCATTATTGTTCCCAAAGCCTTCTCTGCAGTTAGCAGTGGCAAAGTCGAGATGAAATGAATGTTGGCACGCTACAATCTCTGTATTATTATATGTGACATGACATTCCGAGAAATGTAAGTGCACCTTTAACGTAGTAACACGAGAGGAGTTCATCATACATAGTTCCCTGTGAGTTGGCATTCAAAGGCTGGGCATGCCTTTTTACACACCGCTCAGACCCTGTTTTACTTGACCACCTGGAATCTCTATCCTCCAAATCAGGTTAATGCTATTTTAGCTTGTCTGAGAATGGGCTTTCACTCTTTCTGGCACAAGCCCCCACTGGTTATCAAAAAGGGCAACAATGATAAGGAGAGCGGAAATATCAATTACATTTAATATGCATTTAAATAGATTGATCTCTAAACCTAAGTAGAGATATTATGTCGAACATGAATATTGCACTCTCAATGCCTTTTGGCCATGTTCCCCTTTGAAGCTTGAAACTTGAGGATTAAGCAGCCACTGGTAAAACGAATAATAAACTAATTTGTTTCATGTAGATTTTACAAACCTGACAATGTTTATTGATCCCCAGAGTCATTGTACTAACATGAGCTGATGCAGTAAACGTTTATGGCAATGTGATACTTTTATTTGGAGACCGTACTGGGATTTATTTTATGGTTTTAGAAGGAAGAGGAAGTGCTGATTGGGGTTTAGAGTAAGGTGCCACACTCTCTGCTGCTCCCTGTTTTATTATTTTCCCCTCATAGTCGGCCTTACATACTGCCTGCAGGCGTGGGTTCGAATCTCACTTCCACCAACATGTAGCCTAAGGACAATTGATAAGAATGATCCATAGACACTGCAACTTCATTTGTAGACTCAAAAGTTTAATATCGGACTGCGACACAACTTATTAGGGGAAACCAGTAAAAAAAAGGGGTTCCTCAAATCACTCCAAACCAAACAACCCTCCCTCTTCCTTCATTTCCATGAACCAGAATAAGATGTCAAAATAAAAATCACACTGTCTAATAATAAATCTGTTTCGAAAGACGATGCAGATGTTTTTGACTTTTGTTGTGATCAGTAGAAAATGTAACTAAGTGGAGCTAGATTGGTGTAGTCATGGCCAGAAGTTTTGAGAATGACACAAATATTAAGTTTCACAAAGTCTGCTGCCTCAGTTTGTATGATGGCAATTTGCATATACTCCAGAATGTTATGATCAGATGCATTGCAATTAATTGCAAAGTCCCTCTTTGCCATGCAAATGAACTGAATCCCCCAAAAAACATTTCCACTGCATTTCAGCCCTGCCACAGAAGGACCAGCTGTCATGTCAGTGATTCTCTCGTTAACACAGGTGTGAGTGTTGACGAGGACAAAGCTGGAGATCACTCTCATGCTGATTGAGTTCGAATAACGGACTGGAAGCTTCAAAAGGAGGGTGGTGCTTGGAATCATTGTTCTTCCTCTGTCAATCATGGTTGCCTGCATGGAAACACGTGCCATTATCATTGCTTTGCACAAAAAGGGCTTCACAGCCAAGGATATTGCTCCCAGTAAGATTGCACCTAAAGCAACCATTTATTGGATCATCAAGAACGGGTTCAATTTTTGTGATGAAGGCTTCAGGGCGCCAAAGAAAGTCTAGCAAGCGCCAGGACCGTCTCCTAAAGTTGATTCAGCTGCGGGATCGGGGCACCACCAGTACAGAGCTTGCTCAGGAATGGCAGCAGGCAGGTGTGAGTGCATCTGCACGCACAGTGAGGCGAAGACTTTTGAAGGATGGCCTGGTGTCAAGGGCAGCAAAGAAGCCACTTCTCTCCAAGAAAAACATCAGAGACAGACTGATATTCTGCAAAAGGTACAGGGATTGGACTGCTGAGGACTGAGGTAAAGTCATTTTCTCTGATGAATCCCCTTTCCGATTGTTTGGGGCATCCGGAAAAAAGCTTGTCCAGAGAAGACAAGTTGAGCGCTACCATCAGTCCTGTATCATGCCAACAGTAAAGCATCCTGAGACCATTCATGTGTGGGGTTGCTTCTCAGCCAAGGGAGTGGGCTCACTCACAATTTTGCCTAAGAACACAGCCATGAATAAAGAATGGTACCAACACAACCTCCCAGAGCAACTTCTCCCAACCATTCAGGAACAGTTTGGTGACGAACGATGCCTTTTCCAGCATGAGGTAGCACCTTACCATAAGGCAAAAGTGATAACTAAGTGGCTCGGAGAACAAAACATTGGTATTTTTGGTCCATGGCCAGGAAACTCCCCAGACCTTAATCCAATTGAGAACTTGTGGTCAATCCTCGAGACGGGGGGACAAACAAACAACCCACAAATTCAAATTGACTCTTTGCATCAACTTCATGTAATTGTCAATAAAAGCCTTTGACACTTATGAAATGCTTGTAATTATTCTTCAGTATTCCTTAGTAACATCTGACAAAAATATATAAAGACACTGAAGAAGCAAACTTTGGAAATGTATATTTGTGTCATTCTCAAAACTTTTACCCACAACTGTATTCATATCCCTTTAATA
Source organism: Oncorhynchus tshawytscha (assembly GCF_018296145.1). NCBI lineage: Eukaryota > Metazoa > Chordata > Actinopteri > Salmoniformes > Salmonidae > Oncorhynchus > Oncorhynchus tshawytscha. The sequence goes on along the minus strand of NC_056437.1, from coordinate 50,261,268 downwards.
AGATGACAATGGCTCCTGTGGTTGTCAGATCAAGATTGAGTTTTTGTGGGACTGGTAACTCCAATATGAAATGCTTCATTTCAAGGCCTTTCATTTCGAGCCGTTGGTAATAGGTATTCATGCAGGTAGCCTTAAGAGCGTTGGACCACTAACTAAAAGGTTGCTGGTTCGAATCCCCAAGCTGACGAGGTGAACGTTCTGTCGATGTGCCCTTGAGCAACCCTAATTGCCCAGGTAAGTCACTCTGGATAAGAGCATCTGCTCAATTTTCCAAAATTGTAAAACCATTTGTATTTTATTAGGATCCCTATTAGCTGCTTCCAAGGCAGCTGAAACTCTTCCTGGGGTCTAGGAAGTTGATGATGTAACTTTGACAGATTATGATGAAGAGTCCATTGCTAATAGGGTTTGTCACCCTGTTCTTTTGGCCCTGTTCTAATACAATTTCTATGATGGTCATTAACTACATTAATGTATCTGCCACTGTCAGAAACATTTAACATTTGTCTACCACAGCCCCGGTCTAGTAGTTTGAAATGTAATTAACAAGGCCTATTTGCTTAACTACCTCTGTATTTATACAACGCTTTTAAAGGTTGGCCAACTGCCGAGCGGGAGTATATTGTTATGATTTTGTTGCCTTTTTTTAGGAATATGAAATCTAAAGGGGATTGGACGCCCTCATACTGAAATGTGCTGGGGGAAGTTGTAATACTCTTAATGCATGGTGAAGCTTCCACATTGCCAAGCTTGGCTAGGAGCCTTTAAACAAAATATTGGGGGATTATATGTAATCTTTTACAACGTGCTCTTCGACTGCTGCGTAATGCCCCCCGCAACAGATGTTCGGCTATATAGGAGCATACCCATATCTTGCGCTGATCCGCTTCCACGCGTCAAGATTATTGTGCAATACTGATTCATGGATAATCATTGGAATACAATTAAGTATGTGTGGGCACTCTAACTATAGTGTTTCTCATGTGCTGAGCTACAGAAGAACAACACAACCATATAGGCAAAGAGTGGAATCTCGTTATCTGGTGTAATGAATCACACTTCACCTTCAGGCAGTCCGACGGACAAATCTGGGTTTGGCAGATGCCAGTAGAGTGCTACCTGCCCCAATACATAGTGCCAACTGTAAAGTTTGGTGTCAGGAGAAGTAATGGTCTGAGGCTGTTTTTATATGGTTCGGGCTAATGTTACAGCATACAGTGACATTCTAGACAATTCTGTGCTTCCAACATTGTTGCAACAGTTTGGGGAAGGCCCTTTACCGTTTGACCCCCCCATGCACAAAGCGAGTTCCAAACAGAAATGGTTTGTTGAGATCTGTGTGGCTGAACTTGACTGGCCTACACAGAGCCCTGACCTCAACTCCATCGAACATATTTGGGATGAATCGCACGTCATCAGTGCCCGACCTCACTAATGCTCTTGTGGCTGAAAGGATCAAGTCCCCTCAGCAATGTTCCAACATCTAGTGGAAAGCATTCTCAGGAGAGTGGAGATCGTTATAGCAGTAAAGAGTGGACCAGCTCTGTATCAATGCCCATGATTTTGGAATGAGATGTTTGACGATCAGGTGTCCATATACCTTTGGTTATGTAGTGTGTGTTTGGGGGATTTTTTTATTTATTTGATCTTTTATTTAACTAGGCAAGTCTGTTAAGAACATTTTCTTATTTTCAATGACGGCCTAGGAACAGTGGGTTATCTGCATGTTCAGGGGCAGAACGACAGATTTGTACCTTGTCAGCTCGGGATTTGAACTTGCAACCTTTCGGCTGCTAGTCCAACTCTCTAACCACTGCCGCCCTGGATGAGATCTATTGCTCTTTGTAAATTGTTGATCAATCACCATTTCTCTGCCAACTCTGCTATGGAACTAATGCCTCCTGAAATAGATGTAATCATCTTATGAAGCATTAGCCTAGGTGCTGTCTAATCTGGTCAGGGCATGTGCAACCTGCTGAAACCCATCACAGTAGAGTGAAAATGTGGATGGTTTAACATGTTCACCATTACCAATTTATCTCAGGACCAGGCAAAGGAGTAAGGTTGGAGGCCTCTCACTCAGCTACGCATCTACAGAGATGGAGGGCAAGGAAAGATTCACTTGTTACACATGCCATTCTTGGAAGGCCATGTTCCTGCTGATTTTTAAAAATGTGTCCCTGAAGCTCAATGCCTTCCCAGAGTTCACATTTTGGTGGTTTTACACAGCTAATAAGTTGTTTAAAAAGGGCAAGACTGGTGTGAAAAAGGTCCATTGTTGTGAATGTCAAACACTGCAGAGCAATCATGTTTCACATTCAGTAGCTTCACTTCACCTAGCATGATTGTTCCATTAGATGTGCCCTTTGCCCCCTTTAGATCCATCTACCACAAGGCTTGTCTGACTTTTAAAAACCATCTTGCCTGCACATGTATTATCTAAGTTAGTCTTATCACATCTATTCATCTGAATCAGTGGGATACACAGACTAGCTCCAGTGGCCTAATCGCAAAAGCAGACCACAGTCTGCCAATTTGCTCCATAGAGGTTTTTAATGGGCTCTGTTTGTTATTCAGATGAAAAAAAGCTGTATGCCAGCCTCCCTTAATAGGGAAGGTATCTCACTGCTCTCCTGTCTCATGGAGAGCCTCTTTCTGGTAGCACCCGGGGCCCCCTACCCCAAAGCTGAACTTGAATTGAATATCTTCTCTCACAGGACGACTGTCCTGACTGGTAGGAGGGGGGGGATGACACATCTCCCTCAGAATCAGTCGCCGGGGTCTTGATTGGATGTGTGGGTGGGTGTGTATTTATCACCTGTTTCTTGATGGGAATAGGAGCAATGCTACACATAAGCTAGGCAAACATGCTAATGATGTGTAATGATCATTATTATAGACCACAAACTTGATGGATAATAAAAGGGGTTAAGTAAATTAGGAAGGGAGACTGCCATCTTGTGGCATGTTAGACTTGCAGCAGTTCATTTCCCACTACTTTATCTTGAGACCGTGGAGCACTGTTTTATTTATGGTTTGACAGAAAACATGACATTTTGCAATGTCCTCTCCTTTTCTGTCATCTGCATGACACGCAATGAAATCTATTACATGTTAAAGAGGATACCAAGAGCATTACAGCTCGGTGTTGGTGCGTGTAACCCCCATGATGGTGGTAACTATCAGGTTGTTTCCTCAATTTCCCTATGGATTGGGTAGACTATTTAATTCTAGTAGCCTGTATGTTATTTGACCATTGTGCAACCATGCCTTAAATGATGTAGGAGCCATTTTTGGTGGACATTTTTATCTGTTAAAGTATGGCAAAAAAAATGTTACTCTGGTCAGCAGCTAAATCGGTAGTGCCAGAGGATCTGTAGAAACTAACAATAGAAAAACAGTGGATTATGGAAAGGTAGCAAATGTCAGTTGCCTTGTGAATCCATACCGTTTTGTAAACCATGAACAACATGTACTGAAACAATATGTAAATAAAGTTAGTTGAATTTATAAATGCAGATTATATATAATATATGTATACTGAGTGTACAAAACATTAGGAACTCCTTTTTATGCCCTCCGAACATCCTCAATTTCTTGTGTCATGGACTTTACAAGTTGTCAAAGCGTTCCACAGGGATGCTGGCCCATGTTGACTCCAAAGCTTCCCACAGTTTTGTCAAGTTCGCTGGATCTCCTTTGGGTGGTGGACCATTCTTGATACACACGGGAAACTGTTGAGCATGACCTTGCAGCGTTGTATATATTTTGTACATATTGTTATTATATACGATGTTGCTGATAATGCTGCCACAGGTCCAATAGAGGGCACCATAAGGATTAGATACACACTACAATCCTACTACCAAAGGGTCTTGTGCATTTTATATATCTCGCTGTGGTCCTTGCCATGTAAGGATCTCTGTTGGAGCCCACAGGTGGGAACAGCAGAAAGGTAATTTTAAAGGTAATATCTGTGTTAGGCCGACATTGCTAAGATGGCACACTTCCTGAATGAAGGGAACAGCAACAGTGGAGCATCCACTTCCAGATGGTCTGAACGAGCTGCAATTCCAGAGGAGCATCATCAAGTTAATTTATTGGCACATATCAGTCCATGCAAACTGAATACCATGAGCATTCAAATTGCGTATGCCTAAATTTAAATTTATACCATTTATTAAAGGACCAATCAACAACTCACACACACATAATTGTAGCCTAGGAGCTTATGTCTCATTAATTTGATTGCAGAAGTAAGGGATGAGTCACCTCTTGTACCGTTCTGATGTAATCTGGTATTGTTGGATTTATTTTATGGCCAAAAGGTACAAACTTTGGCTGTAGCCCATAGGTCTGTTCGACTCCATGTGCAACTCAACTGTTCAGCAGAGACCACACAGAATTATGCTCTGCACCATTTCACAGCCTTAATGGCCCTACCACTCAAGAGTCTGGAGAATGCGTGACTCATCCTCAGAAATGACGAATGGCTGTCTCTGATGTGATCGAATTTGTCTCTTTATGAAAAACAGCACCTTTTTATTTTTCTTGTTCAGGGTCATGAGCACACACACACTGAGTTGACCTTCTGGATTGAATTATACTGTAAAAGTACAGCCTATTGGCCTAACTCTTTATTAAACAGAAAATTGCAGTCACAGAGTCCCTATACAGTGCATTCGTAAAGTATTCAGACCCCTTGACTTTTTCCACATTTTGTTACGTTACAGCCTTATACTAAAATTGATTTACATTTGGGTTTTTTCCTCATCAATTTACACACAATACCCCATAATGACAAAGCAAAAACAGTTTTTATTTTAGCAAATGTATAAAAAATGGAAAACTGAAATATCATATTTCCATAAGTATTCAGACCCTTTGCTCAGTACTTTGTTGAAGCACCTTTGGCAGCGATTACAACCTAGAGTATTCTTGGATTTGACACTACAAGCTTGGCACATCTGTATTTGGGGAGTTTCTCCCATTCTTCTCTGTAGATCCTCTCAAGCTCTGTCGGGTTGGATGAGGAGCGTTGCTGCACAGCTATTTTCAGGTCTCTCCAGAGATGTTCAAGTCTGGGCTCTGGCTGGACCACTCAAGGACATTCAGAGACTTGTCCCAAAGCTACTCCTGCGTTGTTTTGGCTGTGTGCTTAGGGTCTTTGTCCTGTTGAAAGGTGAACATTTGCCCCAGTCTGAGGTCCTGAGCGCTCTGGAGCAGGTTTTCATAAAGGATCTCTTTTGTACTTTGCTCTGTTCATCTTTCCCTTGATCCTGACTAGTCTCCCAGGCCCACTGAAAAACATGTCCACAGCATGATGCTGCCACCATCATGCTTCAACGTAAGGATGGTGCCAGGTTTCCTCCAGATGTGACGCTTGGCATTCAGGCCAAAGGGTTCAATCTTGGTTTCATCAGACCAGAGAATCTTGTTTCTCATGGTCTGAGAGTCTTTAGGTGCCTTTTTGGCAAACTCCAAGCAGGCTGTCATGTGCCTTTTTTTTAATCTTTTTTTTTTTTTACAGAGGAGTAGCTTCCGGCTGTCCACTCTACCATGAAGGCCTGATTGGTGGAGTGCTGCAGCGATGTGAGAATCTTCCAGAAAGACAACCATCTCTGCAGAGAAACTCTGGAGCTCCTTTAGAGTGATCATCGGGTTCTTGGTTACCTCCCTGACCAAGGCTCTTCACCCCCGATTTTTCAGTCTGGCCAGGCAGCCATCTCTTGGAAGAGTCTTGGTGGTTCCAAACTTCTTCCAGTTAAGAATGATGGAGACCACAGTGTTCTTGGGGACCTTTTAATGCTGTAGATGTTTTTGGTGTCCTTCCCCAGATCTGTGCCTCGACACAATCATGTCCCGGAGCTCTATGGACAATTCCTTCGACATCCATGGCTTGGTTTTTGCTCTGACATGCACTGTCAACTGTGGGACCTTATATAGACAGGTGTGTGCCTTTCCAAATCATGTCTAATCAGTTGCATTTATCACAGGTGGACTCCAATAAAGTTGTAGAAACATCTCAAGGATGTCTCATAGCATAGGGTCTGAATGCTTATGTAAATAAGGTAAATCAAAAATAGAAATGTCTTTTACAAAAAATTCTGAACTTGTTTTTGTTTTGTCATTATGGGATATTGTGTGTAGATGAGAAATATTTATATAATACATTTTTGAATAAGGCTGTAATGTAACAAAATGTGGAAAAAGTTAAAGGGTCAGAATACTTTCCGAATGCACTGTATGTTGAATATTTCTCTTCTAAGCTCAGCGTAGGGCAATATGTATTTACATAAAGCAGATGGATGTTAGTCATAAATGGACATGACTGTTTGTGGTATGGTTGGGGGTGGGTGTTGCATCTCTGAGTGCCCTCTCTCACACCATGGTGGGCCAAAACTCAAAACAGTTTCTTTAGTGAGCTGGTGATCATGTTCAATATTAAGCTGGTACCTTCCCTCGATTTGCGTGGTTGCGCACTTCTCTACCATATGCAGATATGTCCCAAAGCTGAGGGAGTAAAAATAATAGAGGTTAGCTACACTTTGAATGCTTTTGATTTTTTTGCCATATTGCTTGATCTCGTGGATACCAAGCTTTAGGCACTTAAATTGTATATATTTTTATGACATTGTGCAAACTGCAAACGTGTTTGCGTGCTCTGGATTGCTGACTTGTGGTGAAGTGGCAATCGGAGGGTCTAAATAGCCCCTATATCCTCTTAGCACTGCTTTTTCAAAGTGTGGCTATGTGAATACTTCCATACAGCCGTCACACAAGTAGGTAGTGGGGTCCTCGTTCAAATAAATGACAGGTCTCATTCAAAACGTGTAGATGTTGCCTAACGTTATTGTGTGACTATCAGTGTTGTTGGGTTGGTAGTTAGAAGAGGACCTAGTGCTTCAGCTGGGCTGCACCCTCGATTGCCTCCATTTTAACAATAGAGCAAGGTTGTTTTTTTCACGTTTGATTTCAAGGAAGTGACTCTGAATGCGTGTGTCCCAAAGTTGATGGGTTTTACGTATCTCCTCGTCAAAATGTTTTGCTCTGTAAGTGACCCTCAGTTTTGTCAGCAACATGTGACAACAGAGGGACCCCAAGTTGCTAGGGGTGAGGGACTGGTTTGGCATTGGGGAGAAGAGTGAACCGCATTAGCTCTTCAGATTGCTGATGTCAGATGAGAAAGTGCGGGCTTTGCTTGTTTACATGGAGATGGCAGGAGGGAGCTGTGCGGCTGATCTACATAGGGAAAGCCCGCGGGCTCTTGAGACCTTGTGTATTTTCCCAGAACGCTTCACTTCACTACACACACAATGGCCACCTGGATAAATGAGGCAGACCATATCATTTTGTTTCCTGCTTGTTTAGTCCGAAATTGTTATTTGAGCACAACTGACACGTACAGTAATTAAAAGTAATCGAGGTTAATAAAATGGGAATGTCTTTGCTGTGTTTCATAAGTTCTGATTCTCACTTTCTCCCTTATACTCTGATCACCACCACTTCTCATCTCACATATGCCATTGGAGTTATATTGCTCAGCTGGCCTGTCTGTTCTCGCACTGACGTGCGTGTGTGTGTGTGTGTTGGTGAGTTTGTATTTTATCACTTGGCATAAACGAGGCAGTTCTGGTGTGTGTGTGTGTGTGTGTGTGTGTGTGCACCTGGCCATATGAGCAAATGTGTTATTTAACTATGCTCGTATGGCATCTGTCTTCTGCACAAGAGGCATTGTGTGTAGACAGGCCCTGGCCTCTGTGAGGAAGACCGACTCGTCCTCCTAAGTTCAGATCACACACAGTGTACAAAACATTTGGAACGCCTGCTCTTTCATGACAGACTGACCAGATGAATCCAGGTGAAAGCTATGATCCCTTATTGATGTCACCTGTTAAATCCACTTCAATCAGTGTAGATGAAGAGGAGGAGACAGGTTAAAGAATTATTTTTAAGCCTTGAGACATGGATTGTGTTCAATTCAGAGGGGGAATGAGCAAGACAGAAGACGCTGCTGGATATTTCACGCTCAACAGTTTCCCGTGTGTATCAAGAATGGTCCACCACCCAAAGGACATCTAGCCAACTACCCATAAAGTCTCTATCATCCATTCCATTTGTGTCTTTAAAGATTCTACATGTAACATTTCAAGGAGTTTTCGGGATCAAAAAGGGACTTATGTGGTGGGGATGTGGCAATGGGCGCGGTCGGTGCGACTGGGTTTTAGAGGATCCCATCTTGGTGGTGTAGAGATTTTAAAACATTTTTTTATTTAAAATATATTTCAGCCAATTTCCTGCAAATCTACACATTTCTCCATGCAGCTGAGAGAGTTTCAGTTTTTAAAGATAATTTCCTGCAATTATACACATTTTGCCATGGCTAATGTTATTTTTCTCAAACACAACACAATCAATAGTGCTAAATTCATTGTTTTGGGAATTTAAATTTTTCCATGTCTGTCCATCTTTTATTTTGGTTATTGTTAGTTCTCAAAGATTATATTGTAAAAAATATATAGGTCAATTATCTTTTCTATACACACTGTCTGGTTCTAGTCTTAAATTTACACTAAAAGAGTTTAGCCATCCTGATTTTTTTAAAGAAAAAACACTTTGGACTTAGGTGTCCTTAAAAATGTTGAGGTGGCCTGCCCAATGATTTTAATTGCAGAACAATCCCTGCATTTAAGCCATATTAGATTTTTTTCCCTCCATGTTTTTTGGGAAGGATACTGCTTAGAAATGCCTAACATGGCTTAGTACTGCTTCTTACTTCATAATAATCCCAAAAACCAGGATGTGTCGAGGTTTTCGTATTGCTAATGTTTTTGCTATTGCTGTCAACCTCACAAACGAGAACCAGTTGTAATTCAGGAGGTTGTACACACAACAACAGCCGGACTGTATAATTACTAAATGTTAATTAGCTGTACAAATGCTCATTAACAGCGTCACACAGCATTCTAAAAAGTATGTTTTACTCTTGTGGAGTAAACTTAAAAATTCCTAATGACTTTAGTTAATCTGTCATTTCCCATCAGAACCCAAAATATAATCTTGTTTTACTCCATTGTTTGTAATCATTGCAATTATAAACAATGCTGTATAGCCTAAAAAAAAGTGTCAACAATCATTTTGATATCATGATAGTCAATCTATGAATTTGAAAGTGGTTGTATTTCTCCTGCCCCAACACAGCGTGACCACTTTGTTGAACTGCAGATTGCTGTTTTCCTGTCCCTTGACACCCTTCTAGTATAGCTTTTGTTTTAGATACGGCAAACACCAGAGTAGGCATGGGTTGGAATCCAACCCTTCTGACTAGCAGCTCTCCTACCTTTTCCTATCTGCTCTTCACTGTCCTATCTGTTCAATTGAATGCACAAAAATACTAAGTGGGAAATCTTACTTCTGTTTTTTGGCAGGTATGTTTTTGTTGTTCTGATGTCGATGTTAAGAATATAGTTGTGCTTCTACTTCCACACATTTATGGCACAGTTCCGATGACGCTGAGTGACTGTATGGGGTGACGTCAAGGTTAAAGTCAGAGTTCTCCCACTGTAGGAGTGTTAAATAGTCTCTAAGCTCCCATCAATTCAGTGTTACCCTTCAAGAGTAATGTTCCTCCCACTCTTCACTCTGGCTCTGCTTTATCTGGATCTTCCCTCGCTCTCTCCATTCATTAGTGTTCCTCCATCAGCGGTAGTTTCGTGGTTGTGTAGGTGAAGAGCCGCTCTGAAGGCTCTGGCTCAGCCGAGCATGAAATAAAGACGTTATGCAAAGGACTGCCTGTATCTCTAACTCCCACCCACCCACCCACCCATCCTACACACACACACGAATACACTGTAATCCAGATTAGAGGTCGACCGATTATGATTTTTCAATACCGATAACGATTATTGGAGGACCAAAAAAAAGCCAATACCGATTTAATCAGCCAATTTTTTTTTGTTTTTTAATTTAAATTTATTTATTTGTATATATTTGTAATAATGACAATACTGAATGAACACTTTTTATTTTAACCTAATATAATACATACAAGTCTATTTAGTCTCAAATCAATAATGAATAAACATGTTCAATTTGGTTTAAATAATGCAAAAACACAATGTTGGAGAAGAAAGTAAAGTGCAAAATGTGCCATGTAAAAAAGCTTTAATTTTCATGCTCAGAACATATGAAAGCTGGTGGTTCCTTTTTAACATGTCTTCAATATTCCCAGTTAAGATGTTTTAGGTTGTAGTTATTATCGGAATTATATGACTATTTATCTCTCTAGCATTTGTATTTCGTATACCTTTTGACTATTGGATGATCTTATAGGCACTATAGTATTGCCAGCCTAATCTCAGTAGTTGATAGGCTTGAAGTCATTACCAGCGCTGTGAAGCAAGCATTGTGAAGAGTTGCTGGAATACGCAGGAAAGTGCAGTTTGAATGAATGCTTACGAGCCTGCTGCTGCCTACCACCGCTCAGTCAGACTGCTATATCAAATCCTAGATTTAATTATTATATAATAAACACACAAATAGGAGCCTTTGGTCATTAATATGGTAAAATCCGGAAACTATAATTTAGAAAAAACATTTATTCTTTCAGTGAAATACGGAACCGTTCTGTATTTTATCGAACAGGTGGCATCCATAACTCTAAATATTGCACAACATTCAATGTTATGTCATAATTATGACTAATTCTGGCAAATTAATTACGGCCTTTGTAAGGAAGAAATGGTCTTCACACTTCCAACGAGCCAGGCGGCCCAAACTGCTGCATATACCCTTACTCTGCTTGCGCTGAAAGCAAGAGAAGTGACACAATTTCCTTTGTTAATATTGCCTGCTAACATGAATTTTTTTAAACTAAATATGCAGGTTTAAAAAATATATACTTGTCTATTGATTTTAAGAAAGGCATTGATGTTCATGGTTAGGTACATTCGTGCAAAGTAGGCTGTGATTCGATGATAAATTAACAGGCACCACATTGATTATTTGCAACGCAGGACAAGCTAGTTAAACTAGTAATATCATCAACCATGTGTAGTTAGCTAGTGATTATGTTAAGATTGATTGTTTTTTTTGTAAGGTAAGTTTAATGCTGGCTAGCAATTTACATTGGCTCCTTGCTGCACTCGTGTAACAGGTGGTCAGCCTGCCATGCAGTCTCCTCGTGGAGTGCAAAGTAATCGGCCATAATCGGTGTCCAAAAATGCAGATTTATCGAAACTTGAAATCGGTCGACCTCTAATCCAGATGTTCTTGCAGTGTAATATTGATATTTCTTGTTCACATAATGGAAGCCTGGGTCGTGTCTAGTAGGCACAAAAGAAAATGTTTTGAAGCCTATTGAAATGTGTGACACAAAATATTGTAAAAATATGGATGTCAAAATAGCAGATGTCAGTTCATTTCAATGGAAGGACACCTGAAGCTGATGGTCTCTGCATTTTGCGTCATACTTAACACAAAATGTTAAGAGGGATCCTGGGTGGCGCAGCAGGTCAAAAGCACTGCTGAGGTGCCACTACAGCCTGGGGTTCGATCCCAGCCTGGGGTTCGACCGGCCATGTCCAGGAGCCCCATAGGATGCAGCACAATTTGCCCAGCACCGTCCGTGGTAAGGGAGGGTTTGGCCGGTGTGGCTTTCCTTGGCTCAACGTGCTCTTGTGACAAGGCCGGGCACCTGTAAGCTGACTCCGGTCGTCAGTTGAAATGTGTTTGCTCAGACACTGTGCGGCTGACATCCGGGTTAAGCGAACAGTGTGATAAGAAGTAGGTTGCCAGGTGTATCATGTTTAGTTTGGTTCATGACTCGACCTTCGCCTCTCCCGAGCCCATTGAGGAGTTGCAGAGATGAGCCTATGGAATTTATTTCCTTCTTAATGCATTTGAGCCAATCAGTTGTGTTGTGACAAGATAGTACCTATTTGGTAAAAGACCAAGTCCATATTATGGCAAGAACAGCTCAAACTGTGTTTTTGTCAAATAAATTATACATCTAATTTATTTATTTTCCTATCATGGGGAACCACATGTTTTAAATAAATTATACATTAATTAATTTATTTATGGTCCTATCTTGATGGAACGGTTCACCAACCTATACCCTAGACACCCACCTGAATGACCCAGATACTAACGAGAAGTCCCTATCTGTTTTATGGGCTGCCTGTATGCAGCCAAAATGCGGTCATTGACCTTCTGAGCCTGCCTAGCAGGGTTGGTCCTGCAAGGCCAGAGCCCACTGATGGGAGAGAATAATATACAAGGAAGTTCTCGAAGCTGCTGGTGAAAACCTTGACAACCTTGTACCTAGCCGGTGGGGTGCCCCCACCCAGGCAGTGGCAGTGCTGGCAACACTGGCTGCAGTGGCCCATGGGGAGGGGATCATACTCGGAAGTTCAGGGAGGGGGCATATTATTGTGGCACAAAATTAAAGGTCTGACTGCACAGAGGTGCTTGGGAATATGGTCACAACGGGGGGACCATGTGTTTCAGGGGTAGGGGTATATCTGATCTATCGCCTAGGATGTGAAAATGGTTAATCAAATCTGCCCATTTTTTGCTCAGTTTTGCAGGCCTTCTCAAACAGCTGCAACTGTATATGCGTTTGTAAAGCAAGACCTTTCTTGAGTTGGGCTCTGGAATGGTGCAACTGAGAATCTGAGTCTATAGCCCTGTCGGTTAAGGGCTTGCAAGTAAGCATTTCACGGTAAAGTCTACACGTATTTGGCCCATGTGACAAATTTAAAGTTTGATCTTGATTTGACTTACACAGCCTGGAGGTGTGTTAAGGGCTATTTGACCACGAAGGAGAGTGATGGAGTGCTGCATCAGATGACCTGGCCTCCACAATCACCTGACCTCAACCCAGTTGAGATGGTTTGGGATGAGTTGAACTGCAGAGTGAAGGGAAAGAAGCCAAAAAGTGTTCAGCATATGTGGGATCTCCTTCAAGACTGTTGCAAAAGCATTCCAGTTGAAGCTGGTTGAGAGAATGTCAAGAGCTGTCATCAAGGCAAAGGGTGGCTATTTTGACAGATTTAAAATTTTGATTTGTTTAACACTTTTGGTTCCTACATGATTCTATATGTGTTATATCATAGTTTTGATGTCTTCACTATTATTCTACAATGTAGAAAATTGTAAAAGTACAGAAAAACCCTTGAATGAGTAGTTGTCAACTTTTGACTGGCACTGTATATATGACTATAATTTATTGCATGTTTTAACCTGGAAGTGTATGTGTTTGTTTGTTTTTTTGTTTGGTCTAAATCCACCATGTTCATACATACACTCAATTCTCTTCATCTTTGGAACCAAAATGGATTCATGAATCTGCCCCCTAAGTAACATTTGTGACGTCTCTTCTGAGAGGGAGAAAGGGTGAAACGTGCTGTGTTGATGGGTGATTTTAAAATAATGGGTTTGACAAACCACTGCTGTGGAGAAGGCCTGGTTGTAGGAAGTGGAGAAGGGCTGGTTGTAGGAAGTGGAGGAGGGCTGGTTGTAGGAAGTGGAGGCAGCCGGAATAATCACTGTCGTTCCCTGGAGAGGAGAAGCTATTACAGGGATGAGCACTGCAAGCCAGAGCCCACTCCACCCACCCATTACGTAAGTGAAGAGAAGGCAGGTTTGCAGTGTGTGTGTGTGTGTGTGTCAATCAGAATGAGTGTTTGTCCATTTTAGATGCTAAAATCTTTCCGGAGCCACTGCATGGTTACCATGGAAACAAAGGTGTAAAGCTGCATGCAAACAGTTACTGTCATGTACCTGGAAGCAAAAAGATTGTACTGGCAAGACGAGAGGGAATAAAAGAAAGGGAAAAATGTGTCAACCTTTTTGAATGAATTAAAACCGTGAGGATAGTGTTGTGAACAGCACAGAACTTATATTGTGTGTTTTATAGTGTGATGATCAAAAGGTTATTTTTAATTTGTTTTTCTTACAATGAGAGTTTATCCAAAGGGATAGCCTAATGAATATAAACTGGTGGGAATTCTCCCCCCACACAGACAAAATGTTTATTTAAACCCGTGAGCAGATTGGGCGCAGATATGCTTGCAATAGGGATTAACATGGGTAACAGGGATCCAGGACTGTTCCAGGAACACTTCACATTTCGACAATGTCGCACTAATGCAATTTCACAAAATACGCTGTAGTTTATCAAAAAATAAAATAGCATATTATCCAATCAGGCTGTGACATGGAAGCTTTTAGACAAGCATATTTACTTCACACAAAGTCGCCATAAATTCACATGCATAATTGACACTGCTGGACTGCATTCGCGACCTGAATGCAGTTAGTAAACCCTACCGGAAACGGTAGCCTGTATTCATTGAAGCCAGGCTTACCCAAAAAATCTAAATAATCATTTAGCTTTTGTCTTTTGTTCCATAATTTTCCTTCAATTTGCAAGGGGTTGAATGCATTTCATCCCCCTCTTCAAAGGGGGAGACACTCTAGACCCAAACTGTTATAAACCTATATCCATCCTGCCTTTATAAAATCTTTGAAAGTCAAGTTAATAAACAGATCACCGACCATTTCGAATCCCACCGTACCTTCTCCACTATGCAATCTGGTTTCCGAGCTGGTCATGGGTCCACCTCAGCCACGCTCAAGGTCCTAAACGATATCATAACTGCCATCGATAAAAGACAGTACTGTGCAGCCATCTTCATCGACCTGGCCAGCTAGCTAAAATAGTCCCTTTCCTAAATTAGACATGGATGTAGATAAGGAGTTGTACTTATGGTTTTATTTAATTCTCCGTCATGGCCAATGATTATAACGGCAATTCAACCATAAATTAATACATTGTGCCCCTGGCCTGAGAGGATGGAAGTTCAATATGTAGCTAGATGTAGAAGGCTGATGTTAACTAGCTAATGTTGCCCATGAAAGGAAGTTAAGCTTTCAAGCAAGAATTTTAACCAGTTAGCCTATGACAACAAAAATTAAAAGTGTGCACTGTATGACAGAGTGATACACTTTCGTCATCAAATTGTATTTGTCACACACATGGATGGCAGATGTTAATGTGAGTATAGCGAAATGCTTGTGCTTCTAATTCCGACAGTGCCTAATACACACACATCTAAAGGGGTGAATGGGAATATGTACATGTAAGTATATGGATGAGCGATGGCCGAGCGGCATAGGCAAGGTGCAATAGATGGTATATTATACAGTAGTGGCCAAAAGTTTTGAGAATGACACAAATATGATTTTTCACAAAGTCTGCTGCCTCAGGTGGTATTATGGCAATTTGCAAATACTCCAGAATGTTATGATGAGTGATCAGATGAATTGCAATTAATTGCAAAGTCTCTCTTTGCCATGCAAATGACTGAATTCCCCCCCCCCCCTAAAAAATTCCACTGCATTTCAGCCCTGCCACAAAAGAACCAGCTGACAGACATCATGTCAGTGATTATCTCGTTAACTCAGGTGTGAGTGTTGACGAGGACAAGGCTGGAGATCACGCTGTGTTAGAATTATTATGAATAAACAATATCCCCATTTTAAATAGAACTGTAACTAAGTAAACTTATACTCTGTTTTATTATATCTGATTAACAATATGAGTTCATAAGGTGGGATTGTGAGACACGGACAAGGAGTAATTAAAGTTAATGAACACCATTCCAACTAGGAAGAACCTAATGGGTTGTGGACTGTGAAAACATAAGGTCGTTAGCCTATGGTTGAACCTACAGAACTGAGCTCTGAGGTTTTTAGATAAGACAGTGAGTGCATTCCTAGGTTTTCTGTTAATTAGAACTGTCAGCTCAGTGGTGATCGATAATGTTGAGGGGTCAAAAGTTACCTGGGAGTGTGTTAGTAAGTTAGAATGAAATTTTCACCTCACTTTGTCCCAGTCGAGAGGAGGGGATTCTGTTAAAGCAATGAAATGACGTCATGATCTGTATATAAACTGTTGCTCGTGGTTAAGTGGCAGCGCGCTCCGAGAATAAATTATGTTACCTATTATTGAAAGACTGGTCTCTATTTATTTTATGCAAACAAGAATCTTACAAATTCTCATAAGATGGATTAAGGGTTTTCAATTAATGAAAGCACATTGGCATAATTAAATTACAGTAACACTCTGTCATGCTGATTTTGAGTTCGAATAACGGACTGGAAGCTTCAAAAGGAGGGTGGTGCTTGGAATCATTGTTCTTCCTCTGTCAATCATGGTTGCCTGCATGGAAACACGTGCCATTATCATTGCTTTGCACCAAAAAGGGCTTCACAGCCAAGGATATTGCTACCAGTAAGATTGCACCTAAATCAACCATTTATCAGATCAAGAACTTCAAGGAGAGCGGTTCAATTGTTGTGAAGAAGGCTTCAGGGCACCCAAGAAAGTCCAGCAAGCGCCTGGACCGTCTCCTAAAGTTGATTCAGCTGCGGGATCGGGGCACCACCAGTACAGAGCTTGCTCAAGAATGGCAGCAGGCAGGTGTGAGTGCATCTGCACGCACAGTGAGGCGAAGACTTTTGGAGGAAAAACATCAGGGACAGACTGATATTCTGCAAAAGGTACAGGGATTGGACTGAGGTAAAGTCATTTTCTCTGATGAATCCCTTTTCCGATTGTTTGGGGCATCTGGAAAAAAGCTTGTCCAGAGAAGACAAGTTGAGCGCTACCATCAGTCCTGTGTCATGCCAACATTAAAGCATCCTGAGACCATTCATGTGTGGGGTTGCTTCTCAGCCAAGGGAGTGGGCTCACTCACAATTTTGCCTAAGAACACAACCATGAATAAAGAATGGTACCAACACATCCTCTGAGAGCAACTTTTCCCAACCATCCAGGAACAGTTTGGTGACGAACGATGCCTTTTCCAGCATGATGGAGCACCTTGCCATAAGGCAAAAGTGATAACTTAGTGGCTCGGGGAACAAAACATCGATACTTTGGGTTCATGGCCAGGAAACTCCCCAGACCTTAATCCCATTGAACTTGTGGTAAATCCTCAAGAGACAGGTGGACAAACAAAACCCCACAAATTCTGACAAACTCCAAGCATTGATTATGCAAGAATGGGCTGCCATCAGTCAGGATGTGACCCAGAAGTTAATTGACAGCATGCCAGGGCGGATTGCAGAGGTCTTCAAAAAGAAGGGTCAACACTGCAAATATTGACTCTTTGCATCAACTTCATATAATTGTCAATAAAAGCCTTTGGCACTTATGAAATGCTCGTAGTTATACTTCAGTATTCCATAGTAACATCTGACAAAAATATCTAAAGACACCGAGGCAGCAGACTTTGTGAAAATTAATATTTGTGTTATTCTCAATATGTAAACATTATTAAAGTGACATTGTACAACGTGACTTGGGATCCATTTATTAATGTGGCCAGTTTTTGGGTCTCAATGTAGGCAGCAGCCTCTCTGAGTTAGTCATGGCTGTTTAGCAGTCTGATGGCCTTGAGATGGAAGCTGTTTTTCAGTCTCTCAGTCCCAGCCTTGATGCACCTGTACCGACCTCACCTTCTGGATGGTAGCGGGGCAAACAGGCAGTGGCTCGGGTGGTTGTCCTTGATGATCTTTTTGGCCTTCCTGTGACATCAGGTGTTGTAGGTGTCATGGAGGGCAGGTAGTTTGCCCCCGGTGATGCGTTGTGCAGACCACACCACCATCTGGAGATCCTTGTGGTTGAGGAAGGTGCAGTTGCCATCCCAGGCTGTGATACAGCCCGACAGGATGCTCTTGATTGTGCATATGTAAAAGTTAGTCAGGGTTTTGGGTGACATGCCAAATTTCTTCAGCCTCCTGAGGTTGAAGAGGCGCTGTTGCGCCTTCTACACCAAACTGTCTGTGTGGACCATTTCAGTTTGTCTGTGATGTGTACGCCGAGGAACTTAACTTTCCTCCTTCTCCACTGATGTCCCTTCGATGTGGATAGGGGGTTGCTCTCTCTGCTGTTTCCTGAAGTCCACGATCATCTCCTTTGTTTTTTTGACGTTGAGTGAAAGGTTGTTTTCCTGACACCATACTCCCGAGTGCCCTCACCTCCTCCCTGTAGGCTGTCTCATCATTGTTGGTAATCAAGCCCACTACTGTGTCGTCTTTAAACTTGATTATTGAGTTGGAGGCGTTCATGGCCACGCAGTCGTGGGTTAACAGGGAGTACAAGAGGTGGCTGAGCACGCACCCTTGTGGAGCCCCAGTGTGTAGGGTCAGCGACGTGGAGATGTTGTTTCCTACCTTCACCACCTGGGGGCGGCCCGTCAAAGTGTACAGGGCGAGTTGAGACCCAGGGCCTCCAGCTTGATGATGAACTTGGAAGGTACTATGGTGTTGAAGGCTGAGCTGCAGTCAATGAACAGCGTTCTCAATGAAAGAGAGGAGAATGGCATTGGCGTTTCTCTACAAATAGGGTGAGTCAACATGTTTTTTGTATTTGCACGAATGAGCACTCACACAGAAATCAGAACCATGGAAAGCCAGATCATATTTTACTTACAGTGATTAGAGTAAATTGTGTTTATCTTTTAGTTGTCCCTATGAGACTAAGCATAGGGGATTTTGAAGTTTAAATGGTGCTGGAATAGTGGAGGCAGCTCATGTTTTCTTTGCAACTTGCGGTAACTCGCCGTGGTTGTAAGTCGATAGTTTAGTGGTCCGAAAATGTTGGAAACATTAACTTGCTTGACTGTGCTGTAGGTCATGTGACTGTTTGTTACATGCAATATGCTTTGTGGACTTAACCCGGGCAGAGGTTGCTCTCCGGTATTGTGATATATTGTTATCATTTTTTCTGCCACTGTCGTCTTATTGTCTCTGCCTGGGGCCTATATACTGTATGACGGTCGCAAGGCATATGCACTAACAGGTTATTGAGCAAACGAGTCAATTATCACAACACCGGTTGTAATATGGCTTTTTTTTATGTCTTGGCTTCCCTAGTGATTTTTACCCACGCATCGCTACTGCAGGAAACCCCTACAGTATAGCCTATGAAATTGTGTGCTTCTTCAAGCTGTCATTGTGACTCTTCAGGCAGTTACAAATTTGATAGGTGTATGCCCAATTCACTACATCGATTTCTCACAGACATGAAGTCTGTTAAGAATTTTCCTTCCTGCCTCTGAATTGTTATCTTCTCCTGTCCTTTCCTTGAGCCCATGCTATTTTCCTATCCAGTCCCAATCCCACTGAAAGCCAAAATCCTGACTCCTGTCGCACATGACAATTCTTAACTTTGTTCTGTAATCATTATATATCATTATCAGAGCACGTCTCTCGCCTATGCATGTCAACATAACGCTATAACATTTCCCACACTTCTCTGCTCTGTCTTGTACTTGCTGCCCATATGAGCGCTTCGGTAGAGGAATGTGTGATCAGCAAATGGTATGAGAGTAGACATTTATATATTTTTTAACTGAGTTGGTCCCCATTAACTTGGTATTTCAACTATTTCAACTCTTCATCTCCCCGTTATTCATGAAATGATCTGCTGTCTGTAATCATCAACTACATTTTTGCCAAATATAGGATATATTCTGTAATTTATTGGAGGTTATCTAGCAAGTTATCTACTTTTTTGTTTGACTGCCGTTAGTTTGTATGATTCGACAACGCTATACTTTGGGTGCACTCTGAGCATGCTGTGTCGAGAGCCTATAGATGAAATGCACTAAATTAATTTATGAATGGCCTGTTTTTGCGATTCACAACAATGTCATTGGCGATCAAAGATAGTTACTGTCATCAGTTTAATGTGCTCTGATATCTTTACATAGTGGCCAAGCCGACAAGGTGGTGCAGCTCCCCTCTTAAATGAGGAAAACCCTGGCATAGTGACCATATCTTGGTTTTTAGACGCTTTAAAAAAGGCAAATTTTTCTGTATTTCCAATGACAGAAATTAAACCATCAGATTGGAACCAGATCCCTCTTCTGGCTGGCCAGGCAGAAATACATTTAGAATACAGTTCATACTCTGACTGTCTCCGAGGCAGTTGTCTGTTAAAGCTATAACCAAATCAAAGTAGGCCTTTGCATGTTTTTGCCAACACAGCATGGTGGAGACCGACCAGCAGGTCATGATTAGTGTAGTAAAACGATTACAGAAAAATACTAATACATTTGGTTGAGCGAAGAAGCCATCTGTGTGACAGTGTGTGACAATCAAATTGGGTCACAACTGACTTCCAGATTGAGATCTTATGTTATGTGTCTGTTTTGTGTGGCGATGCAGTGGATTAATAAAATAGTTAAGTAGGGCCTACTTTATTATTATTATTATATTTTTAGAGATTTTTATATATATATATATATATATATATATATATATATAAAATTGCCTACTGTAGTTCAGATAGAATAGCATTTTGTGGCCTTCCGAGTGGCGCAGTGCTAGCTGTGCCACTAGAGATTCTGGGTTCGAGTCCAGGCTCTGTCGCAGCCGGCTGTGACCGGGAGGCCCATGGAGCGGCGCACAATTGGCCCAGCGTCGTCCGGGTTAGAGGAGGGTTTGGCCGGCAGGAATATCCTTGTCTCATTGCACACTAGCGACTCCTGTGGCGGGCCGGGCGCAGTGCACACTGACACGGTCGCCAGGTGTATGGTGTTTCCTCCGACACATTGGTGCTCCTGGCTTCCGGGTTGGATGGGCATTGTGTCAAGAGGCAGTGCGGCAGTGTGTTTCGGAGGATGCAATGGCTCTCGACCTTTGCCTCTCCCGAGTCCATATGGGAGTTGCAGCGATGAGACAAGACTGTAACTACTACCAATTGGATACCACGAAATTGGGGAGAAAAAAGGGGTGAAAAAAAATAATAATAAAGAATAGCATTTTGTGTCCACATGCATCCTATATGTACTAGAGGTCGACCGATTAATCGGAATGGCCCATTAATTAGGGCCGATTTCAAGTTTTCATAACAATCGGAAATTGGTAGTTTTTATATATATATATATATATATATATATATATATATATATATATAAGAATGTGTTAACTGACTTGCCTAGTTAAATAAAGATAAAAAAGGTGTAAATTATATATATATATATTAATATATAAATATATATTTATATATATATATATATATATTAATTAATATATATATATATAATTTACACCTTTTTTTAATCTTTATTTAACTAGGCAAGTCAGTTAACACATTCTTATTTTCAATGACGGCCTAGAAACGGTGGGTCAACTGCCTGTTCAGGGGCAGAATGACAGATTTTCACCTTGTCAGCTCGGGGGATCCAATCTTACAACCTTACAGTTAACTAGTCCAACGCAATAACGACCTGCCTCTCTCGTTGCACTCCACAAGGAGTCTGCCTGTTACGCAAATGCAGTAAACAAAGGTCAATTGCTAGCTAGCATTAAACTTATCTTTTAAAAAACAATCAATCATAATCACTAGTTAACTACGCATGGTTGATGATATTACTAGATATTATCTAGCGTGTCCTGCGTTGCATATAATCTGACTGAGCTATACTGTTACACTGGCAATACTAAAGTGCCTATAAGAACATCCAATAGTCAAAGGTTAATGAAATACAAATGGTATAGAGGGAAATAGTCCTATAATAACTACAACCTAAAACTTCTGGGAATATTGAAGACTCATGTTAAAAGGAACCACCAGCTTTCATATGTTCTCATGTTCTGAGCAAGGAACTGAAACGTTAGCTTTCTTACATAGCACATATTGCACTTTTACGTTCTTCTCCAATACTTTGTTTTTGCATTATTTAAACCAAATTGAACATGTTTCATTATCTACTTGAGGCTAAATTGATTTTATCGATGTATTATATTAAGTTAAAATAAGAGTTAATTCAGTATTGTTGTAATTGTCATTATTACAAATACATTTTTTTCTATTGTTTAATCGGTATCGGCTTTTTTGGTCCTCCAATAATCAGGCGACCTCTAATATGTACCCTACTACCAGAGTTGTGTAGGTTACTTTCTAAATGTAATCCGTTAGTTACTAGTTACCTGTCCAAAATGTATCAGTAATGGAACTGTTGGATTACTCAAACTCAGTAACGTGATTATCTTCATTTGCTTTTAGATTACTTGACCGGGTATGCGCGTAAGCCATTGTGCAATCTTGATTTTTGTCAATCCACACCAGACGCGATTACCACACGCAGTTTGAAATATCAAAAACGAACTCTGAACCAACTGTATTCATTTGGGGACAGGTCGAAATGAATTAAACATTCATGGACATTTAGCTAGCTAGCTTGCCGTTGCTAGCTAATTTGCCCTGGGATTGTTATTTTACCTGAAATGCGCAAGGTCCTTTTTTCTGGATCTTTGTAGAATTTTTGAGTCACACAAAATTGTGTGTTCTTTACTCCCAACAATTAATCCAGGGATAAAAGGGGAAACCTAGTTCATTTTCTAGTAGTCTCTCCCCCAGTCTTCTTCTGTGGACATTATATGGAGGTTGGCAACCAACTTTGACTGGAACTGAGGTCCACACATCTTTTAATCACCTACGTGTGTGTATATGCTCCTAAAAACCCATGAGGAGATGGGACGGGCAGGACTTGCAGCAAGTCAAGTGCCAAAAATAGAACCAAGTTCTATTTTGGCGCCTGGCTACGCAGACACTCGCAGTTTGGATGAAATGATTGGATAACATGTATGTGTTCATTTATGGTGTGGTCAGCATGTAAGAGGCGCAGGTTAACTGGCACTCTAATGCCTAACCCTAACATTTGTTTTCATTCATTTGAACAATGTACACTACTTAACCAAAAGTATGTGGACACCTGCTGCTACAGCAGCCTCCACTCTTCTGGAAAGGCTTTCCACTAAATGTTGGAAGATTGCTGCAGAGACTTGCTTCCATTTAGCCACGAGCATTAGTGAGGTTTGCCACTGATGTTGGGCAATTAGGCCTGGCTGGCATTCGGCCTTTCAATTCCTCCCAAAGGTGTTCGATGAGGTCAGGGCTCTGTGCAGGGCAGTCAAGTTCTTCCACACCAATCTCGACAAACCATTTCTGTATGGACCTCTTTGTGCATGGGAGCATTGTCATGCTAAAACAGGAAAGGATCTTCGCCAAACTGTTGCCACAGAGTTATTTCCCTTCACTGGAACTAAGGGGCCTAGCCAGAACCATGAAAACCAGCCCCAGACCATTATTCCTCCTCCACCAAACTTTACAGCTGTCACTATGCATTGGGGCAGTTGGCGTTCTTCTGGCATCCGCCAAATCCAGATTTGTCCTTTGGAAAAAGGTGAAGCGTGAATCATCACTCCACTCCACCCCACTGCTCCACTGAGTCCAATGGCGGCAAGCTTTACACCACTCCAGCCGATGCTTGGCATTGCGCATGGTGATCTCAGGCTTGTTTGTGGCTGCTCAGCCATTTCATGAAGCTCCCAACAAATATTTTTTTTGCGGACGTTGCTTCCAGAGGCCGTTTGGAACTCTGTAGTAAGTGTTGCAACCAAGGGCAGATGATTTTTACGCGCTATGTGCTTCGGCACTCACGATCCCGTTCTGTGAGCTTGTGTGGCCTATCACTTCACAGCTGAGTAGTTGTTTCTCCTAGATGTTTCCACTTCACAATAACAGCACTTACAGTTCACTGGGCAACTCTAGCAGGGCAGAAATTTGACAAAGGACTTGTTAGAAAAGTGGCATCATATGACTGTGCCACAATGAAAGTCCTTGAGTTCTTCAGTATTGTCATTCTACTGCCAATGTTTGTCTATGGAGATTGCCTGGTGTCGAGGTGACTAGTATGGACCTCCTCCCAGACGGTCCTTCTAGGTTCACTAATGCTCGGGTAGTCATTGCCAGTGGCTATTCTCTTGACCACACGGGTGGGTTAACTCCCACCACGTGCCGTAGGCCTGGATTATCCCACAGTATGATTCTCTTCACCGGTGAGAGGGCCTACCGGTCTTCCTCCCCAAGGCTGAGTTAGCCCTGGGCTCCACTTAATCAATCCGGGTCACCCCTTTTGGTCTATTTCTGCTTACCACAGAGGTTAGCTGCCACCTTCCTATTGTTAACACACAGGTATTTTTTGACATGGTATAATGCGCGTCAGCCGAATCCACTAATTTGAAGGGGTGTCCACATACTTTATGTATATATAGTGTAGCTACTCTGAACAAAAATATAAATGCAACATGCAAGAATTTCAAAGATTTTACTGAGTTACAGTTCACAAGGAAATCAGTCAATTTAAATCAATTCATTCGGCCCGAAACTATGGATTTCACAGGGAATACTGGTGTGACCACTATTTGCCTCATGCAGCGCGACACATCTCCTTCGCATAGAGTTGATCAGGCTGTTGATTGTGGCCTGTGGAATGTTGTCCCACTCCTCTTCAATGGTTGTGCAAAGTTGCTGGATATTGGCGGGACCTGGAACACGCTGTCGATCATGAGCATCGCAAACATGCTAAATGGGTCTGAGTATGCAGGCCATGAAAGAACTGGGACATTTTCAGCTTCCAAGAATTGTGTACAGATCCTTGCGACATGGCCGAGGTGATGGCGGCAAATGAATGGCACGACAGTAGGCCTCAGGATCTCGTCACGGTATCTCTGTGCATTCAAATTGCCATTGATAAAATGCAATTGTGTTCGTTGTCTGTAGCATATGCCTGCCCATACCTTGGGCTGTTGTGGTGACCGTATTACAGCCACCTGACCGACGGTCATGAGTCATGACCGCATTAAAATTCCATGTGACTGTTGAGTCACGTAATCTCCTTTTATGCACACTGGACATGTTTTGGTAGTACCCAACTTGCTAACTACCATCAGGTTCTAATTGCCTGGTAATTGGGGCTCTGTTTAAGCAATAAGGCCCGAGGGGGTATGGTACAGTGGAAGTCTAAATTTACATACACTTAGGTTGGTGTTATTGAATCTAGTTTTTCAACCACTCCACAAAGTTCTTGTTAGCAAACTATTGTTTTGGCAAGTTTGTTAGGACATCTACTTTGTGCACAATTGTTTACAGACAGATTATTTCACTTATTCACTGTATCACAATTCCAGTGGGTCAGAAGTTTACGTACACTAAGTTGACTCTGCCTTTTAAACAGCTTGGAAAATTCCAGAAAATGATGTCATGGCTTTAGAAGCTTCTGATAGGCTAATGAGTCAATGGGCAGAACTCAGTTGGTGGTGTACCTGTGGATGTATTTCAAGGCCTACCTTCAAACTCAGTGCCTATTTTCTTGACATCATGGGAAAATCAAAAGAAATCAGCCAAGACCTCAGAAAGAAATGTATAGACCTCCACAAGTCTGGTTCATCCTTGGTAGCAATTTCCAAATGCCCGAAGGTACCACGTTCATCTGTATAAACAATAGTACACAAGTATAAACACCATGGGACCACGCAGCCATCATACCGCTCAGGAAGGGGACGCGTTCTGCCTCCTAGAGATGAGCGTACTTTGGTGCGAAAAGTTCAAATCAATCCCAAAGGACCTTGTGAAGATGCTGGAGAAAACGGGTACAAAAGTATCTATATCCACATTAAAGCGAGTCCTATATCGACAACCTGAAAGGCTGCCATAATGACCATCGTTATGTTTGGAGGAAAAAGGGGGAGGCTTGCACACCGAAGAACACATCCCAACCGTGAAGCACGGGGTGGCAGCATCATGTTGTGGTGGTGCTTTGCTGCAGGAGGGACAGGTGAACTTCACAAAATATATGTCTAAATGAGGAAGGACAGTTATGTGGATATATTGAAGCAACATCTCAAGACATCAGTCAGGAAGTTCAAGCTTGGTCACAAATTGGTCTCCCAATTGGACAATGACCCCAAGCATACTTCCAAAGTTGTGGCAAAATGGCTTAAGGACAACAAAGTCAAGGAATTGGAGTGGCCATCACAAAGACCTGACCTCAATCCTATATACATTTGTGGGCAGAACTGATAAAGCATGTGCGAGCAAGGAGGCCTACAAACCTGACTCAGTTACACCAGCTCTGTCAGGAGGAATGGGCCAGAATTCACCCAAATTATTGTGGGAAGCTTGTGGAAGGCTACCTGAAACGTTTGACCCAAGTTAAACAATTTAAAGGCAATGCTACCAAATACTAATTGAGTGTATGTAAACTTCTGACCCACTGGGAATGTGATGAAAGAAATAAAAGCTGAAATAAATCATTCTCTACTGACATTTCACATTTTATAAATTAAAGTGATGATCCTAACTGACCTAAAACAGGGAATTCTTACTTGGATTAAATTTCAGGATTTGTGAAAAACTGTTCTTACGTATGACGCAACGCGGTGTGCTAGGACACATCCCTTAGCCGTGATCCATTGGCCATATCATAACCCTCCGAGGTGCCCTATTGCTATTATAAACTTTTTACCAACTTAATTTAAATGTTTTGTAATACCCATGGTAATAGGGTCAGATATACCACGGCTTTCAGACAATCAGCATTCAGGGCTCTAACCACCCAGTTTTTAATGTCCCTCTAACCACTGACATCCATGCAAATACAATCAAAACAGCCTACATCAGCCAACATCATATTTTTAAACTCACCTCACTGTGATGATCAATTTGAAGAAAGAAGTGAAACTGCAGGTTGAAACAGTGTAAACAAAATGGACAGCAGTTTCTAAGGTGATGATTAATTTAAAACAAGCATATGCATATTCGAGCTTATACATAGGCTTATGAGCCATCATACAATACATAACCTACCGCATATTACACATGGGAGAAAAACATAAAACACAACTGATTTAAGATGTCTTTGATATATAATTTGTCTTGCCTTTGAGTGTGGACTGTATTATTATGCATTCTGAATGGACTGGTTACCTTATGCTACGCTCCAAAATGTATATGCATGAGTGTGGGTGAGAACGTATAGCCCTAGGCGATGATGTTGGTTCATTGATTGTGCAGTGCTCCTTACATTTAGTGAATTTTGCATTTGAATTTGAATAGCCTAGTAGTAGGAAATGTTTTATATTTTCATAATTAATTCGTGACAGATGACCTTTTTAGCTATACAGAATCTCACCCCATGCGTTTCCATCACCTCTTCTCTCCCTCTCTCCTTTTATTCCTTTCTCCAGTGCGCAGATGGGATGTCAACAGTTTTGTGAAATACAGTGCCTTGCGAAAGTATTCGGCCCCCTTGAACTTTGCGACCTTTTGCCACATTTCAGGCTTCAAACATAAAGATATAAAACTGTATTTTTTTGTGAAGAATCAACAACAAGTGGGACACAATCATGAAGTGGAACGACATTTATTGGATATTTCAAACTTTTTTAACAAATCAAAAACTGAAAAATTGGGCGTGCAAAATTATTCAGCCCCCTTAAGCTAATACTTTGTAGTGCCACCTTTTGCTGCGATTACAGCTGTAAGTCGCTTGGGGTATGTCTCTATCATAAATCTTGGTGAGGCCCAAAATAAAATATGTGGGATGCATGCCTGCATAGCCACTACACAACACTAAACAATACATGAATTGCACTATAACGGTGACAAACAGTGCCCACAAACTGTTAGCGCCTACATATAGCTGTCCCAACATCTAACCACTGCTACACCTGGCTATCAGCAGAGCCTTGTCTGGCAGAGAAACTGTTTATTCATCCTCATGTACTGCCTTTTAAAAAAACATAGCTGATATGGCTGACTTGCTTTAACAAATGTGGTTTCTAGTGACAATTTGAGATGTACAAACTATGGCATAAGGGGACGACAAGCAGATAAGAGGCAATCCGTAATTTCGATTAAGACATTAATGAGCAAGGTAGGACGGACGTCGTCAATATAACTATTTGTTCAGCACTTTTGAAATGTACAGCGACAGAATTCAGAACATGGACCGTTCTTAGTGTTTTCCTAGTACACCAAGTCAGAATAGTAGAATGAATAAAGGGGGCATACAAACAGACAATGAAAGCTCTTACAATATTTAATGATTACATTTTTCAAAAACAGGGTATAGGCTACATGTGCATCACCGAGTCAGAACATTAGGCGAAATTAAGAGGGGAAAATAGACCAAATCACATGGGCTACTAACATCTTACGACACAACATACAGTTAGTATTATTTACTTAGCTACAGTATACATCTCCCTGACATATTACATAATTTATGAAGCAGCATGTAAGACATTTTTGGACTCACCTTGTTGTGATGTCCTCACTTAAACAGGAAAGTGGTGCGGCGGTCCTTCGTGGGCAAATTTTCAGAAAGCGAAAGAGGCCGGATTTACAATTCCCAGTGGGATGACTGTTCAAATCGTATTTTCCCAGTTTGAGTTTATTTATTTCCGACTTCCTAGTTGCAATGCTTGCAGTTTGCCACACACCGATTGCTTCCAAACCACTCATTGTTGAATTTGCCATTTCCAACTTGTTGTGTAATCTTTGTCCAATGGCCGATGAGCACCGATACGTTTTATCTGTAATTTCTCTTCATTATTTCACTTCATATTACAAGGATTAAAAAGGATTTGCCAGTAGTTTGTCGACTTGATTCATGATGACTGCTAGCTAAGATTTTGAATATATGATGTTGACATGATTAGTCCAATCAAAGCTACTGTACATATAATGTGATTTGACATAATTTTATCTGTGGCCAACAACCTTGAGCCTTCTTGGAAAGGCACTTCCAATGTAACTACATGGCAGGACTCAAAGGGCTCACGGCACAACTGAAACACCTGCATTTTGGAGCTGCCTTACTCAAGAAAAGAAAAAAAGGCCACGTTTGCATGAGGCTTTTTTAACACCATGATAAATAGTTGTTACATTTTTTTCGAACTGCAAATGTGACATGTATTAATGCCAAAATAACATGCAAAACAGGCAAGTCCCCCGCTGGGTAGCTGCAGGAACAAGGTTGGAGAGCCCATGGGCATACAAAATTTGGGTGGAATATCAACTGTCGGGCAGCGAGAGCATGGTCCTCAAACAGTGGTTGATCCGTGGAGTATAATAGGTAGTGTTGTATTTATTCCTCAGCTGCTCATGTTAAGCACATGCTCCGCTATAAAACTGAAGTAGACAACAAAACGGACTGGCGGGAAAGCTCCAGTCCCTATTGGAGTGCATACAGATGACATGTTTTTTCCCCCCCAGCTCCTGTTCCTTCCCATTTGATAATGGCCCATTGTAAAACGAAATACATTTGACATATTAGTAAAGACGAGATTAAATTGAGAAAAGTCTGATGGGTAAAAATACAATCACTTGATGAGAGAACAGCTGTGCAGCCTGAGGCAAGGAACAGAGCGCAAGTTTTTTTTTTTTTGCCCTCTTTCTCAAATCATCAATAGTCTATAGTTGCACCGTGCAACATTTATGTTTTGATTTCTAAAACATTTTAAGGTTTGTATCATTCACATCTAAAGTTGCCAAATAACTTGAGACGGGTACTATATGCTAGATTTAAAGTTATCACATTTGCGCTCAATATAGACATGTCATATGCACACTCGCTCCGTAATGGGAAACATATCCTTTCTATTTTATTCAGCTGAGTTCAATTATATTCTTCGTTCTATAAAATTATAATGGTGTGGAACTCATAAGCATATCTCATAAGCTTATACTGAACAAGCCTACAGCCTATGGTATGGAGTATAGCCCCTCAGTAGGCCAACTCCTATTCTGTTCTTCTGAAAGACATTTTCTTCATATTATGCTTCTTTAGACCGACTAAAATAAATCCTGGATTTATTGTAATGGTGTCTATTAAATTGATTTATTATACTTTTTGAGATGTTCCAAAGGCCGCATCAGTGGCTTCAATGTGGAGATTATGAACTTGTTTATGTTAATTAATGGTCAATTACCATGATTCCAGCAGTCCTACCCATACCATTCATCTATAAAGAGCACAATTCTCTAGTGAGCCAGTGGTCATCAAAGGTGAGCATTTGCTCACTGAGGTTGGTTGCAACGTCGAACTGCAGACAAGTCAAGACCCTGGTGAGGACGAAGAGAACACGGATGAGACGGTTTCTGACAGTTTGTGCAGAAATTCTTCAGTTGTGCAAACCCAGTTTCATCATGATGATACCGTCTCCGATGATACCGCAAGTGCAGAAGCCAGATGTAGAGGTCCTGGGCTGGCGTGGTTGCACGTGGTCTACGGTTCTGAGGCCGGTTGTAAGTACTGCCAAATTCTCTAAAACGACGTTGTATGTCGGCTTATGGTAGAGAAATTAACATTACATTCTCTGGCAACTGCTCTGGTGGACATTCCTGGAGTCAGCATGCCAATTGCACACTCCCTCAAAACTTGAGACATCTCAAAACTGCACATTTTAGAGTGGCCTTTTATTGTCCCCAGCACAAGGTGCACCTGTGTACTGACCATGCTGTTTAATCAGTTTCTTGATATGCCGCACCAGTCAGGTGGAATACAATTTAAATGGAAAGAAATAAGCTTTTTGCGCATATGGAACATTTATGGGATCTTTTGTTTCAGCTCATGAAAAATGGGACCAACACTACATGTTGCGTTTATATTTTTGTTCAGTAATTTTGACTTTGCAGCTGGCCCATCTAGTGGAAATCACTCAGTTCTGCCTCGGACAAGACTCATCCCAATAAACGTAAACCTGCTTAAGAGGAATTAGAAGAAGACAAAAATGTATATTACCAATTGAACATCTATAGCAGGATAAATCAATGTTCAAGTTTACATAGCTGGCCATAAATTAGATGTTGCATTTCACTTTATGGGTTGGTAATGTAGGCTTCTTCTAACTCATTGCTTTGTAATACAGACAATAATATCATTAGGCTATATCTTTACATTTAAAAAAACAACTGTCTCAGATTTTGTCAATCCAATTAATTCAATACCCTTTGATCTTCAAAAATAGGATGAAGAAATATGGAAATAAAGATTAGTCAAATTGTTTTACTTGAGCATTAACCCAGAAACTAAGGACTAATTAGCCTACTCCTTATGGTTTTGTTGTCATGGAGTACTGATTGGGCTCATTGCATTCGAGTTGAAAATAAATGCTGTTCTCGAAATGGGGTGCTTTGAGCACTACTGAAAAGTGCTATTTGCATGTGAAAAATGTATTCCATTTGCTGCAGGCCTATTGTTTGTTTTTGTTGGTGACACTTTGATATCGCGATAATTTGCAGCTGTGCGAGTTTGAGCATGTGTCCGTTAGGCCGATGGATTTTTTTTTTTTATCAGCACATATTATATTGAGCTCTAAAATCCCCACTCGTGGTTTCTTCTGAAATTAAACTTGTTTTTGACAGTATTGAGCACAATACCATGGAGGAGTTTAGAAGGGAGGAACTCAACTTTTATTCCATAGGCTGGGATCCACACTATGCAGCTGTTGCAAGAGTGCATTTTTAACTGGCTGTCCACTGGGGCATATTCATTACGCTGATTCTGTTGCAAAATGTTTCTTAAATGAAAGCCAATGAAACGGGGAGAGACCTACCTGAATTTGTCCAATACAAACTCTGTCATTTTTCTCTGTTCGCTTCCGTTTGGTTCTTAAACAGTAAACGGTTTCCATAATGAATACATCGCTGGTCGCAAAAACAAAGATTAATAGACAGCTTAAACTCCTTCAATTCAACCATTATTGGGTTAAAATACACATACATTTGTGAACAGCCATTTACAAAAACCACAATCTGTAAGGGGCAAGTAGCTAAATGAGAGACCAACAGTGTGATTCACATCAATGTGCTATATACAGTACCAGTCAAAAGTTTGGACACACCTACTCATTCAAGGGATTTTCTTTATTTTTACAGTTTTCTACATTGTAGAATAATGGTGAAGACATCAATACAATGAAATAACACATGGAATCATGTAGTAACCAAAAAAGTGTTAAACAAAACAAAATATATTTAAAATTCTTCAAAGTATTCACCCTTTGCCTTGATGACAGCTTTGCACACTCATGGTATTCTCTCAACCAGCTTCATGAGGGATGCTGTTCCACTTGTTGGCTGCTTTTCCTTTACTCTGCGGTCCAACTCATCTCAATTGGCTTGAGATCGGGTGAACCTTTCAAAGTTCCTTAAAATGTCATGTCATAAATAATGTACTGTTCTCTTGGCTTATTTGAGCTGTTCTTGTCATAATATGGACTTGGTCTTTTACCAAATAGGGCTATCTTCTGTATAACACCCCTTCCTTGTCACAGCACAACTGATTGGCTCAAACACATTAAGAAGGAAAGAAATTCCACAAATGAACCTTTAACAAGGCATAGCTGTTAAAACTTCTTAGGGCTAGGATCTATTTCCCTGAATTTCCGCCTGACTGGTGTGCCCAAAGTAAACTACCTGTTACTCAGGTCCAGAAGCCAGGATATGCATATAATTAACATTGGATAGAAAACACTTTGAAGTTTGTACATAATTGATAAGGCAGGAGAAAATCCAAAGAAAAATCTAACTGATTATTTTTTATATTTTTTTGCTCCCAGGGTCTTATATGGGTTCTATGTAATTCCAGCTCCCAGATTGCAATTCCTATGGCTTCCACTAGATGTCATTCTTTGTTCATTGTCCCAGGCTTGTTTCTTCAAAAACAAGCAATATTTTTTTTTTTTGTACAACGAGTCCCAGTTGAAAATCAGTCTGTTTGCGCGTGACTTAGAGGAGGCACGCCTGCTAATTTTACATTTCTATTGAACATACTTCTTTCCGTATGAAATATTATAGTTTATTTACATTTTAGGATACCTGATTATTTAATAGAAATGTAGTTTGACTTGTTTGAAAAAAGTTTAGCGATCGCTTTTTGGACTCCTTTGTCTGCATGTTGAACGAGTGGATTGCTGAAATTGATGGCGCCAACTAAACAGACTTGTTGGGATGTAAAGAAGGATTTTTATCTAACAAAACGACCATTCATGTTGTAGCTGGGACTCTTGGGATTGCAAACAGATGAAGATTTTCAAAAGTAATTGATTTATTTAATCGCTATTTGTGATTTTATGAAGCCTGTGCTGGTTGAAAAATATGTTGATGTGGGGCGCCGTCAGTTAAGAACAAATTATTATTTTCAATGACTGCCTAGACGAGTGGGTTAACTGCCTTGTTCAGGGGCAGAACAACATCCCAGAAGGTGTTTTTATCTAACAGCTTCGCTATTCATCTGTACATGGAATTGTTTTTTATTATTTTTTATTTTATTCTAATCTTACAGGAAAATGCCATAGACACTATCTGATGTATGGAGACATTTCACTGCAGCTAATGTAGAAGGAAAAGCTGTGTATACTGTGCAAAATCATATGTGAAGAATGCAACAAAGATGCAGAATCATCTGGCCAAGTGCATAAAGTTCCCTCAGCGCTCACAACAAGCAATCTCTTGACAAAAGTCCCTCTACTTCTATTCAAGGTGAAAATGATGAAACGGACACCTTATTGATAGCAAGAGATCATGGTCCTCTTGGAGTTTTTTTGACTCAATGGAGGAATGTAGTCAGAGAAATGCTGATGAATGTCTTGCCCGAGCTGTGTATGCAACTTGTTCACCTCTGATGCTCACAGGCAATGTGTATTGGAAGAGATTTCTGAATGTTCTTCACCAAGCATACACCCCTCCAACCAGACATGCTTTATCTACTCATGCTGTTGATGCTGTTCAAGTGAAGGTCAAGCAAATCATAGAGAAAGCAGACTGTATTGCAATCATCTCTGATGGGTGGTCGAATGTTAACGGGGGGGGGATAATTTATTACATAATCTCCACCCCTAAACCAGTATTTTACAAGAGCACAGACACAAGGGACAACAGACACATCGGTCTCTATATTACAGATGAGCTGAAGGCAGTCATCAATGACCTTGGACCACAGAAGGTATTTGCACTGGTGACAGACAATGCTGCGAACATGAAGGCTGCTTGGTCTAAAGTGGAGGAGTCCTACCCTCACATCACACCCATTGGCTGTGCTGCTCATGCATTGAATCTGCTCATCAAGGACATCATGGCACTGAAAACAATGGATACACTCTACATGAGAGCCACGGAAATGGTTAGGTATGTGAAGGGTCATCAAGTTATAGCAGCAATCTACCTCACCAAGCAAAGTGAGAAGATTAAGAGCACCACATTGAAGCTGCCCAGCAACACCCATTGGGGTGGTGTTGTCATCATGTTTGACAGTCTCCTGGGAGGGGAAGGAGTCTCTCGAAGAAATGGCCATATCAGTCTGCCGATATGGACAGACCCTTTCTTTTGTTGTTCAGTGAAATCATCCCATTTGAAGCGTCAACTCGTTTAATTAATGTTAAATTCTTAGCAAAATTGTTTTTTTTTTAATTATATTAGAAGGATTATCATTTGGAATTATCTCTACTTTGTAGATAAGGTAAATGGTTTCTTTTTCTGTTTCCATATGATATGGTACATTTTTCCAATGCAAAACACATCTACATTAAAATGGTATTCATATTCATTTGCATATATTCCCGTTAATTCCCACGGAAAATTTCCACCCCCGAATATTCCCCAAAAATGACTAACCCTAGTTGCAATTGCACAATGACTGTCCATTGGTTTCAAAAACAATGATTGATAGGCAGCTTTAACTTTTTGAATTCAACCATTGTTGGGTTCAAATACACATTTAGATTTGTGAACAGCCATCCACAACAACCACAATCTGTAAGGCGCAAATAGCTAAATAAGAGAGCAACCGTGTGATTCACATCAATGCTCTATGTACAGTGGGCTCCAAAATTACAGGCACCCCTGACTGGCAATGCACAAACAATATTTAAAAAATATATAAACAATATAATTATAGAGAAACTCAAAATACCAACATGTGGGAAATACTGTACTTTTAATGTTTCAATGGAACCCACCAAAATCATACAATTATTTCATGCTAAATACATTTCACAAATCAAAGTTTCATAATTATTGGCACTCCCAATTTTGGACATAGTGCAACCACCTCTGGCAAGGATAACAGCAATGTTTGACAAGGGTAAGGAACAAATTTGGAGGGATTTTGCACCATTCCTCTATGCAGATCCTTTCAAGATCCTTCACATTCTTGGGTTTGCGCTTATCAACTGCCCTCTAACTCAGCCCACGGGTTTTCTATTGGATTGAGGTCTGGTGACTGAGAGAGCCATGGCAGAACATTGATTTTGTTGTCACATCCATTTCTGTGTGGATCTTGAGGTATGTTTTGGGTCATTGTCTTGTTGGAAAGTCCACAGAGGGCCAAGTCCCAGCCTTCTGGCAGAGGCAACCCGATTGTCAGCCAGAATTGCCTGATACTTGCTGGAATTCATTATGCCATCAATCTTAACCAGAGAGATAAATACCCCTGGACCTCTGGAATTAAAACAGCCCCAAAACATCACTGACCCACCACCATATTTCACTGTGGGTATGAGGTGCCTCTCCTTGTATGCATCTCTGTTTCGATGCCAATCATGCCGATGTTTCAATTTTGGTCTCATCTAAACAGAGCACCTTCTTTCAGTCATAATTTAAATTACGTTTGGCAAACTTTGGCACTTACGTCTATGTCTTGGGGTCAGAAAGGGCTTTCTTCTGGCAACCCTTCCAAAGAGTCTTTGGTTGTGGATGTGGCATCTGAGGGTGCTTTTTGAAACCTGTTGACCCCAAGATGCCACCAAGGCCTGCAATTATTTCACAGGGATTCTTGAGGATTTTGTTGCTTCTCTGACGGTCCTCCTCCCTATCCCGGGGGACAAAATGCATTTGCGTCCTCTACTCGTGAGGGTTTCAACTGTTCCATATCTTTGGATTTAAAAACAACAATTGCCCTGACAGTGCTCAGTGGTATATTCAATCGTTTGTGGATCTTCTTGTTGCCATTAACAGATTATTTTGAACTGCCAGTTATTTCCTTTTCTTCATGGTGTTGGATGACAAAGGGATATTGCATGTGTGTTACCTAATCTTTATACCCAGTGAAACAGGAAGTGATGTAATGACTCAATATAGTTCCTTAAGACTTAGATAAACTTAAATAAGTGGAATTTAATTCTGGGTTTAATTTTGGTAGTTATTTACAATAATCTTAAGGGTGCCATTAATTGTGAAACCTTGATTTGTAGGACATTGATTTTTTTTTATCAATAAATGATTTTGGTGAGTTCCATTGAAACATTAATAAAGTGCATAATTTCTCACATGTTGGTATTTTGAATTTATCTCCATAATTATATTGTTTATATATTTTTTTAAGTATTGTTTGTGCATTGCCAGTAATTTTGGAGCCCACTGTAGTTTTCAATAATAAGTGATATCTGTATCGCCATTGACCCTGCTGTCATCCTTACCTCCAATTATTTATTCAAGTTGGATCATCTTTGAATGCCGACAGCAGTCGCACCATTGGAAGACATAGCTTGGACTGTAGCCTACAAAAGCCTATTCCTGCTCTTTTCCTGTGATCCATCAAACGCATTTGGTGTGTCATCATAGTGGTCTCTGAATTGTGGTCAGACTCACTCAGGTAGAACTTAAACTTACAGCTTTTTTAAATGCTGATTTGAATGTCATTGAGAACAGAAGTGTCCCCCCCAAAAAACTCTGCAAACATCCTTTCTGAATTTAAAAGTAATCCTCAAAGTAATCTAGTTTTATAGAAGTATCATTTGATTACCATATTTATTATAGTAATGTAACAGATTACAGTTACGTTTTTCTGTAATCCCTTGCATGTAACGGATATGGAATCCAGTACTCCACAACCTTGATCATTACACAGGTGCACCTTGTACTGGGAACAAAGGCCACAACACCATGCCACAGATGCCTCAATTTTTTTGAGGGTGCATGCAATTGGTATACTGACTGCACGAATGACCACCAGAGCTGTTGCCAGATAATTTAATGTTAATTTCTATACCATAAGCCGCCTCCAATGTCATTTTTGAGAATTTGGCAGTACGTCCAACTGGCCTCACAACCGCAGACTGTGTAACCATGCCACCTCCACAACCGGCTATTTTACCTGCATGATCGTCTGAGACCAGCCACCCGGACAGCTGATAAAACTGTGGAGTATTTCTCTGTAATAAAGCACTTTTGTGGGAAAAAAACTAATTTTGATTGACTGTGCTGGCTTCTAAGTGGGTGGGCCTATGCCCACCCATGGCTGAGCCCCTGTCCAGTCATGTAAAATTCACAGATTAGTGCCTAATTTATTTAAATTGATTGATTTCCTTATATGAACTGTAAAATCGTTTAAATTGTTGCATGTAGTGTTTATATTTTGGTTCAGTGTATTACTGCTATATAAGCTGCTGTAAAAGCTGGTAATATAATTTTATTCTGTAATTTAAAAGCATTTTAAATACATTTTTAAGATGGTGCTCTTATGATTATTTCCAGATGTTTATTTAGAGTTAAGCAAATGCGGTTAATGTCAATGTTCTGAGACCACAACTTTCTCCTCCATAGCCGTTGCTAAGTGATAATTGACGCTTCCACGTTGTGCTGTTTATTTCTGATACTTTTCAAAATCTATGAAGATGTCAAGGAAAGCAGATACTCTATATGCTGTTTGTTGACACCACAACGCAGTTCAGACTTGGATACACATTACCCCGAATGCTAATCAATAAAAATGTGCTGCTCTGTTTTGCTTGTTTACAGCGCGTAATTTCGTAGTTAATTGTCTGAGCCATTCTCGTACTGTTACATCACCTACATTTTGAGAATAATGGCACCAACATGGCGGCCGTTCTAAAACCCGGCCCAACTCTCATAATTGATGGCTCTGATTGTTGCATGTAACACACACATCTCCCCCTCCCTGCTCCGTTGTATACTCCGTTAGCAATGTGGGTCGACCCACAAGTTAATTTAGCGATCTCAATTCATACATTACACATTCTTACTTCCCGTCAGTAACAGTATGGTATAATGAATATGCAGACAAGCTTTCATGTTTTAATTTAAGTGACGTTTATTGTACTTATCAATGATGAGCACGCTGTTTGTTTGTTTCTGTTCCCCTCTCTCCGTTTCTGTAGCTTCCGGGTGTGCTGGAATAAGGACGCGAACTACGGAAATCGTGGCTGGCTATGTAGTTCTTGTCCCGAATGGGTGTATTGGAAGTCACCATGTCCGTAGTGATGAGATTCTGTAAATGTGTTATTGTATTATGATAAACTGATTGCAAAGGATCAATGAAGACAATTCATAATATGTTTAGCTGAGTGGAAAATGTAGGCTTTGATGTTTGTAATGGCTTAATTAATGAGTTTGATATGTTCTGATGGGAGGGGCTTCCCGACAAAAGGAACCCCTCTTTTTGTTTAAAGGGGTGGTGGGGGTGTTTTGATTGAGCTGTTGATGGGGCAGCACTTAGCTGTCCCCATAATGCATACTTTTGGTGGCAGTACTGTTTTTCTTCCGGAATCACAATGTAAATAAACACCCTTACACAGAAGTACTTTTGCGGCTCTGCCATCGTTTTATTTGGTAGAGGTTAGGTTTTTCAGTTTAGCTTTCTGGCCTACTCTACCCGACACCATTATTTGGGAGGGAACACTATTTTTAGATCAGTGATGATACATCTCACTTTGCTCAAGATGGTTCTCTCCAACAGACTCAATCTCTGATCATAGGAGGTTATAAAAATAGAGCAATTAGGACCGTTAAAGGGGAGAGACAATGAATACAACCAGAAATGATCCAGAATTCAATATCAAAATATCGCTTGAAAAAAAAGTGTGTCAATTACCCACTGGGACGCTCTTATCAGACAACAATATATTCAGCAAAACCTGCAAATTAGCATTAGATTATAAACCAAAAGATAGGATGGAGGATGGAGAAGAAAAAAATCATGACGCTGTCTCAGAAAAATATCTCATCCTTACATAAGACAACATCAACCAACAACAATATTTCACCATGTATTCATTGTCTTGTTATTAAGATGGGTATTTATGATACCCATTTTTATATCAGGAAATGTCGACTCTTTTCAGAACATAAATCAATCAAATGTATTTATAAAGCCCTTTTTACACCAGCAGATGTCACAAAGTAATTATACAGAAACGCAGTCAAACTCCTAAGAGCAAGCAATGCAGGTGTAGAAGCATGGTGGCTTGGTAAAGCTCCCTAGAAAGGCAGGAAACTTGGAGAGGAACCAGGCTCTGACAGGTGGCCAGTCCTCTTCTGGCTGTGCTTGGTGGAGATTATAAGAGTACATGGCCATTAAGGCCAGACCGTTCTTCAAGATGTTCATAGATGACCAGCAGGGTCAAATAATCATCACAGTGTAGAGGGTGCAACAGGTCAGCCCCTCAGGAACAAATGTCACTTGGCTTTTCATGTGCACTATACACACATGGATTTTGTAAAGTAGATATGTGGTAGGGGCCTGAGGGCACACAGTGTGTTGTGAAATCTGTGAATGTATCGTATTGAAGAGGGGCATTTATTATGGGGATCCATAATACATATAAATAGCCGCGCATTCAGAGGTCGAGAGGAAAACAGCTGGTCCGAGACAAGGTAGCACACAGCCACAGGCAAAACAGTAGAACTGGATCAGAAAGGGTGTTATTTCTATAGTGAATTAAATGGCTTACCGATAAAACGGGTTTCTGGCAAACAGTTGTGGGAAACCTTTGGCCAACAGAAACCGCAATGTTAAAGCTGATCTACCCCCTAAAAAAACATTTCACATTTGTCGCAAATGTGCAACATTGAAATGTATCTACATAAACCAAAACTCACATCTTTAAATGAATTTACTTCTCAGAGAAAAAACTAAACATCCTACATCTAGTAAATATTATAAACATGCATTCAATGTCTTAACAGGTGCAAATAAATCCAATACAACTTGAAATCATCTGCATGGTAATGAAGAAAACAGCGGACTGGATATTTCCCAAATCAATTATTTCATATTTTTATGTAGCTACAACATTTACAGTTGAAGTCGGAAGTTTACATACACTTAGGTTGGAGTCATTAAAACTCGTTTTTCAACCACTCCACAAATGTCTTGTTAACAAACTATAGTTTTGGCAAGTCTGTTAGGACATCTACTTTGTGCATGACATGTAGATTTTCCAACAATTGATTACAGACGGATTATTTAACTCATTATTCACTGTATCACAATTCCAGTGGGTCAGAAGTTTACATACACTAAGTTGACTGTGCCTTTAAACAGCTTGGAAAGTTCCAGAAAAGTATGTCTTGGCTGTAGAAGCTTCTGATAGGCTAATTGATAATATTTGAGTCAATTGGAGGTGTACCTGTGGATGTATTTCAAGGCCTACCTTCAAACTCAGTGCCTCTTTGCTTGACATCATAGGAAAATCTTTTTTTTTAAATCAGCCAAGACCTCAGAAAAAAAATTGGAGACCTCCACGTGTCTAGTTCATCCTTGGGATCAATTTCCAAACGCATGAAGGTACCAAGTTCATCTGTACAAACAATAGTACGCAAGTATAAACACAATGGGGCCTCGCAGCGATCATACTGCTCAGGAAGGAGACATGTTTTGTATCCTAGAGGTGAATGTACTTTGGTGCGAAAAGTGCAAATCAAACCCAGAACAACAGCAAAGGACCTTGTGAAGATGCTGGAGGAAACAGGTACAAACGTATCTATATCCACAGTAAAATGAGTCCTATATCGACATAACCTGAAAGGCCGCTCAGCAAGGAAGAAGCCACTGCTCCAAAACCGCCATGAAAAGGCCAGACTACGGTTTCCAATGCAGATGGGGACAAAGATCGTACTTTTTGGAGAAATGTCCTGTGGTCTGGTGAAATAAAAATAGAAATGTTTGGCCATAATGACCATCGTTATGTTTGGAGGAAAAAGGGGGAGGCTTGCAAGCCGAAAATCACCATCCTAACCGTGAAGAACGAGGATGGCAGCATCATGTTGTGGGGGTGCTTTGCTGCAGGAGGGACCTCCTGCACTTCACAAAATAGATGGCTTCATGAGGAAGGAGAATTATGTGGATATATTGGAGCAACATCTCAAGACATCAGTTAGGAAGTTAAAGCTTGGTCACAAATGGGTCTTCCAAATGGACAATGACCCCAAGCATACTTCCAACGTTTTGACTTAAGGACAACAAAGTCAAGGTATTGGAGTGGCCATCACAAAGCCCTGACCTAAATCCTATAGAAATTTGTGGGCAGAACTGAAAAAGTGTGTGCGAGCAAGGAGGCCTACAAACCTGACTCAGTTACAACAGCTCTGTCAGGAGGAATGGGCCAAAATTCACCCAACTTATTGTGGAAAGCTTATGGAAGGCTACCTGAAACGTTTGACCCAAGTTAAACAATTAAATGGTAATGACACTCAATTAGTATTTGGTAGATGTAATGACCCACTGGGAATGTGATGAAATAAATAAAAGATGAAATAAATCATTCTCTACTATTATTCTGACATTTCACATTCTTAAAATAAAGTGGTGATCCTAACTGACCTAAAACAGGGAATTTTTACTCAGATTAAATGTCAGGAATTGTGAAAAACTGAGTTTTTAAATGTATTTGGCTAAGGTGTGTGTAAACTTCCGACTTCAACTGTACATGAGAGAAACGTGTACCCTATGTTAACCTTAGGATGTTTAAAGTGGCAACTTCAGGATTATTTACATGAGCCACGTGATAACTGAGCAATAGATTTCAGCCAGCTGAACTTTAACAGATAATTAACAAAATGTCAATAATTAAAACTAAATCAAACCCGGTTCAGAACTATTGCCTTTCTGATTGAACTTTGGAGATGGCAGCCCTGTAGAAGTCCTTTGTCCAAAGCTTGTTGAATGCATGCACTGGAATAATCAGAAAGCACAAAACAATAACAACAGTAGCATACTGAAAACAATTACTGAAAGCATTTTCTTTTGGCATCTTGAAAGGTAGAAATTTAGTTATGCCTAATATGGCAATTCATATTATTTTTCCAAAATTAATTGTTACGTTTTTTAAAAGTTCTGTGTTTAAAAATAACAAAATTTGTGTCATTTCGACAACCTAGTGCAGGGTCGATATTGGCCAAACACCACATTGGGTTAATTCAACCCAGCAGGGTTGGTTTGTGCTTCTAACCCGGCACCTTCGATCGATCACATGTATTTATAAAGCCCTTCTTACATCAGCTGATGTCACAAAACTGCTGAACAGAAAGCCAGCCTTGGGTTGAGCGCTTGAACCAGCTGCTGGGTAAATTAGACTATATTGCTGGGTTAAAACATAGTGTGTTGGGTGGTGACATATAAACCCAGCACATTGGGTTGGGGGATTGACCCAGCAGCTGGGTAATTTTTTTCAGTGTAATCCTAATTTCTCTACCATTCCACCCCTCCCTTTCCTACACACAACCAAGATACATTGTTGAAGGTCAAATAATTCATTTGTATTGCCTGCATTTCAGAACATACATCGCAGCACGTCAGAGAATTGTCCACAATGTACAAGAATATATCACTTCTTTAAATAGCTAATTGAAACAAAGCACTATTGTCGAAGTATGTGTTATTTCATAAGATACAATTTCATAAAACAGAATTGATTTATATTATTTCATGACCCAAACAGTCCGAACATCAGACTAAAGCTGAGCTTGATGTGCACACTCGGATAGCGATCTGAGAAAAACTAAGCATGAGTGCGTGATACACAATCTGTTTTAAGTGGTATTAACACAGATCTGTCTGTAATACAATGCCAGAGCTAACCAATAGATTAGCACATTCAGCTGTCTTAGCTGACAGCACACACACATCATGCTGTTTTGCCGTACAGTAATTGTCTACATTTGGGTCGAGTCGAAACATTGTTACACTGAGAACAAGTGTAATATATTACGTTTGAATGTCACTCTACTAAGGACTATTTCATTCATAAAGCACTTTTCACAATCCCCAAAATGTAACACTTGTATTTCAAATAAATTGTGATGGAATGAAAGCATACTAGAATGCGCTTCAGCCCAGCTTTAACCAAAAATGTTTATTATGTATTAATAGTACAAATATATTAAGATTTATGTGCAACAGTAGTTGAACGAAAGTGCATTCGGAAAGTTTTCAGACCCCTTGACTTTTCCCACATTTTGTTCAGTTTCAGACCTATTATAAAATTGATTACATTTTATTTTTCCCCCTCATCGATCTACACACAATACCCGATAATGACAAAACAAAAGCATTTTTATTTGTACAAATGTATTAAAAATAAACTGAAAAATTACATTTAGATAAGTATTCAGACCCTTTACTCAGTACTTTTTTGAAGCACCTTTGACACTTCAAGCTTGGCACACCTGTATTTGGGGAGTTTCTCCCGTTCGTCTCTGCAGATCCTCTCAAGCTCTGTCAGGTAGGATGGGGAGCGTTGCTGCACATTTATTTTCAGGTCTCTCCAGAGATGATTGATCGGGTTCAAGTCCGGGCTCTGGCTGGGCCACTCAAGGACATTCAGAGACTTGCCCCGAAGCCACTCCTGCGTTGTCTTGGCTGTGTGCTTTGGGTCGTTGTCCTTTTGGAAGGTGATCATTCACCCAGTCTGAGGTCCTGAGCGCTCTGGAGCAGGTTTTCATCAAGGATCTCTCTGTACTTTACTCTGTTCAATCTTAGTTTCATCACACCAGAGAATATTGTTTCTCATGGTCTCTGAGAGTCTTTAGGTGACTTTTGGCAAACTCCAGGCGGGCAGTCATGTGCCTTTTACTTAGGAGTGGCTTCTGTCTGGCCACTCTACCATGAAGGCCTGATTGGTGGAGTGCTGCAGAGATGGTTGTACTTCTGGAAGGTTCTCTTGTCTACACAGAGGAACTCTGAAGCTTTGTCAGAGTGACCATGGGTTTCTGACCAAGGCCCTTTTACTCAGTTTGGCCGGGTGGCCAGCCCTAGGAAGCGTGTTGGTGGTTCCAAACTTCTTCCATTTAACAATGATGGAGGCCACTGTGTTCTTGGGGACCTGCAATACTCAAGGATGATCAATGGAAACAGGATGCACCTTAGGTCATTTTCAAGTCTCATAGCAAAGGGTCTGAATTCTTATGTAAATAAGGTATCTGTTTTTTATTTGTAATACATTTGCAAACATTTCTAAAAACCTGTTATCGCTTTGTCATTATGGGTTATTGTGTGTAGATTGAGGAAAACAAATAATTTAATACATTTTAGAATAAGGCTGTAACGTAACAAAATGTGGAAAAAGTCAAGAGGCCTGAATACTTTCCGAATGCACTGTACAAACAAAAAGTCAATTTAACAGAGCTATAAATAGTGCCTTAAGCGCATATTAGCATTTGAATCTGAAGGGGATGGGGAAATGGGATATCTAGTCAGTTGCACATCTAAATGCATTCAACCGAAATGTCTTCCGCGTTTAACCCAACCCCTCTGAATCAGAGAAACACTCATGGCACATCCATCCATTGATCTATTAATTGACAGGAACACAAAGTGCTTCTTCCTTCCTATGCTTCCTCCTGAACTGTTGTAACTTCAAGAGATATGTTCTGTGTTGGACTGTGATTTATACCTTTCATAGACTCCTGGTATGTCTGCACCCTAACGCAAGGCCATTGTCACCCGGAACTGTTGCTTGTATGAAATAACTTGTGTAAACAATATGAGTGTATTATCACCTCCCACTATATAAGAGACATG
The DNA here is from genome assembly GCF_018296145.1 of Oncorhynchus tshawytscha. Taxonomy (NCBI): domain Eukaryota; kingdom Metazoa; phylum Chordata; class Actinopteri; order Salmoniformes; family Salmonidae; genus Oncorhynchus; species Oncorhynchus tshawytscha. The sequence goes on along the minus strand of NC_056437.1, from coordinate 50,216,581 downwards.
CAACCATTCACTCTTGGAGTTCTTCCCTCTGAAATCAGAGTTAGATCTGTCCTACAGCCGCTTGTATTAAATATTTAGCTATTATACAACTAAATAGTCTCTGCCCTAATCTTTGGATCGAATTTTCCACAACCCCAAATTCCGCCACCGCAATTCCCACTTTGATGCCATGGAAACCATAAGCATCTCCATACATTACATGTCTGAGCTGTTGTCAGACAGAATTGAAAACATTCTGTTTTCTGGGAAATTGACATTTTACACAAAGCAGTGGTGTGAATTAACTCCTAAAAAGGTCATTTAATAATAACAATCCAGGGAAAAGGAAGGTTCAAGGGAATCGGGGTCATTTCGATGGCACTAGGCACTATCCTCTCCAATAGGGCAATTTGGATCCCCAATATAGGGTGAATCTGGCGAGATCCGTCAGGTCATTTAAGTTTACTTCTGTGGTCATGACCATCTGGCGGGGAGGAGATACTGCTGTTTCACACAATCTTCTCACCAAGGTTGTCAGGCATGAGAACAGGCAGAATGATAGCACAAGGACTCTAACCAAGGCTAGGAGACCTTGCAACATGAGAGTTCCAATGTTGCCTCGTTTTCACCCATGCAAACATATTCCAATCCCACTTGTTATCTCACTTGTTTACAGTAGCTACCACCTGTCTTACAGTGGCAACAGACTCAGCTACCACAATGGAGAAATCCAGAATGTAGGTACAAAATTCTGCCCCCACCACCGCATAAACCCCTCCCCTCCCTTATCCTCTAGGAGAATATCCAGAGCCAATCTATTTTGTAGAACCATGGTACGTGTTCAGCAGTTAATTATTCTATAGCAGGAAGAGTAGCATTACCCATTCTTTCTACTTAATTGGCTAGTTCTCTAATGGAATATAACACAATTGTTATGCCATAATTGGGAATTAATGCAGAGAAAAAGCTTTTGCAGGGCCAGCTACAATGGTCCTCCTATACAAGTGGGAGAGGTGGTGAGTTGGGTATACTGGGGTAGCACACAGAGCAGGAACAACAGGCAGCATAGCAGGACCCTGACCAATTTGTAGACAGATAATAGTACCCCCCCACACACACACACATATATAGTTCCATTTACTGAGGAAGTAGGTTTAGTGTATTCACTGACATTCTTGAGTTTATAACGTATTCCCAAATGAAATGTTAGGGTAGAATGTTCCATTTCTCAACGGTCAGGGCAGGGTTATGTTATTGTAGATAAAAAGGTTATACTTACAATGACTTTCCCTCAACTGGAGACTGGTTCCATTTGCTATATAACACAAATAACCTGGGGGAGAGTAGGCCAGGGTGATAGGTTGCTTGGGCAGAGAGGTGGGATTTAAACATTTAAAAAATCTAATTCTCCTCATATAAAACACCTTATCCTCCATCCAATCAAGCTCTGTCTTTTAAGGTTACCTGCTTAGGTCCACATCAATATTTCATAAGCACCGAGGTGTGTAGCTAGTAATGGCATAGTCTGGTGACAATCCACAACCTCAACAATCTGATACATTCTTCAGTACAGAGACATTACTAGCTAATTGTAAGAAAGTGTTTGACCCGGGGAAAACCCAATCATGTATATTACCTTTTTTTCTTCTCCGCGGGGTCATCAAAGATCAGGTTCAGGTCAGCGGGGTCATCTACTTCTGGGCTTCATCCTGTGGAAGCCGGGCCTCGTTGGAGCAGAGAGGTTACTGGCACGTTCACCCGTCTCTTTCTCAAAGTTTGCGACCACCCAGACGATGCACACAGCAACAATGAATGCGAGTCCCAGGGTAAGCAGAGTGCCCCTACTGGGTTGTAGGAGGTCCCAGGGTAAGCAGAGTGTCCCTACTGGGTTGTAAGAGGTCCCAGGGTAAGCAGAATGTCCCTACTGGGTTGTAGCAGGTCCAAGGGTAAGCAGAGTGGGTTGTAAGAGGTCCCAGGGTAAGCAGAGTGCCTCTACTGGGTATTAGGAGTGAAAGGAGTAACATATTCTGGCTCTGCTACTAGCTTACAGTGGGAGGCGTGGATCCAGGTGTCTTTCCCTAAGCATTTTACCACTGTTGGGGTGGTGAGGGCGATCTGATGTGTCCCCTTTATCATAATTTTGTGGTACAACTAATCGTGGAACAAAATCATGTAAAAGGCATTTAGCCACAGTTTTGTTTGTTTCCTCATCAGATGTGGAGTAGCTTTCATTCATTACCACCATATATTTTAGTATTTTACATATATTTTAGTATTCTACAAAAGGGCCCCAGGGGACTGGTAGGCTTGATAAAGAGGTTGGCACTTTGTTTTCCTGCGATGTGTTCTTGACAAATTAGACATTAGCCTAGATTTGTGCGGCGGTCGTAGTACATTTGGGTGCGTACTGTTCTATTCTACAAGCACATACTTACCATCATTCCCTCTTTGGACACATGACTCACACTGTGATTCATGCGTCCCCAAAAGAAACACAGCCGTTTGAAATTAAAAATCAACTAAATCAGAATAACATACAATTAGAAGTAAATCCCTTGATAAGTCCGTAAGGAAATCATTTTATACCCTAAGGGAATTCAAGGAACACTCAAATAGACTAGACAGGCTTCCCTCACGCCACTCGTGTGTAAGTCGCTCACCCTCCCCTTGTGCTTTCTTCATAGTTCATGGACAGCGCTCTGTCTCCCTCCTTCTCGCCCGTCCGAATCAGATTCATTGATCAATTAAAGGGTAAAGGGAAAAAAGTTAAGGATATAAATACAAATCTGTTGAGATTCTTATCAACAACAATACACTTCTTCCTACTTATCAGCGTTTACATATTATATTTCAATTTCAACCAATTTCACTGATATTTCTAGCCATTTCTAGTCATTCAACACCATTCAGTGAGTTTGTTCTTTCCCTGTACTTGAGACTAATTGTTTAAAAAACTAAATGTTTTAAACATTCTCTATACCAGGTTTACATTGGGTTTTTCAGTACATATCTCATCAGAAGAACCTACATGTTTTCAACCAAAATTCGGACAATAGATATCTCTGAAAATATTATTTGTGTTCCCTTTAAAGTGCATCTGTTCTAACCTGTAAAGAACCTAAGAAAACCAAATAGAAAAACCCAAACAATAATCAGACACGGTATTAACACCACTAACACATATAAGTATAGATGGTTGGGTTGGGTTGGGTTGGGTTGGGTTGTGTGTGTGTGTGTGTGTGTGTGTGTGTGTGTGTGTGTGTGTGTGTGTGTGTGTGTGTGTGTGTGTGTGTGTGTGTGTGTGTGTGTGTGTGTGTGTGTGTGTGTGTGTGCAGGTGTGTGTGTGTGTGTATGCAATGGTAAAACGTAGGGCAAAAACAAACAAATGGCCAAGTCTTAATTTGGGCGCTCCTTTAACATCCAAATCTGGGTACCTTTTATACTTTATAGAAGTCCCACTAACTGATCTCCCAAAGCACCTGCCTCTGGAAGCATTTCAGATATAGAATCATTGTTAAACTCAGAGAACTTTGTAGTGGACATTCCATTAGCCCTGGAAGAAAAAGAAATAAACATGTACTTAGTTTTCACTATGCTACATCTTAATCAGTGCAAAAAAAAAATCAATCTTAATCAGTTCTAAGAATGCAATATTCGGTACTATGGTGCCGATATGTACCACCCTCCCTTTCTCAATCGAGCTTACTGCATTTTGTGCAAGACGCATTGATATAACAATGTGTCTACATAATCATACTGGAGACACATCAGGTGGTACAGGGTCTCATTTAGCGGAGTAGGCACCTTCTGAAGTAAACAATCTCAGTGCCCCGTTCTTGTAATCTTATTATCTACACCTGTTGCATTGTCTTATGGCTTCTGTTTGACACTTTCTGTCCCTGGGACATCAATTGGTCAAAATATGAAACCTGTTGTTTTAACAAATCTGCTTGGGCCTTCAAAAAGTTGGTGCTGGCTTATCAGCTCATTCTAATATTTATTTTACAGCCCTGGTACTTAAAATATTTATTTGCATCTACTTCAGTTTTGGACAGTGTTCCATTTAATGGAAACATATTACTGGTGTTATTCATACTATTGAATAGAGAAAAAAATATTGGAAATCATCAAAAACTTATCTTATTCAATTATTCATACCTCCGTTCCAAATTTTACCATTGTGTCCCTTACAGCCTGAATACCACTCACTTTCACTGGCGGCTTATCTATTGGTATAAGGGCACAAGGCGAGACCCAAAATGAAGACACAGGAGGCAGGTGGTTGAGCTCTGGTATTTATTATGGCAAAAGGCAGGTCGGGTACAGCGAGAGTTCATAAACCAGGTACCAGACGATAGGCAGGCTCGAGGTCAGGGGCAGGCAGAGTGGTCAGGCAGGCGGGCTCAGAGTCAGTACAGGCAAGGGTCAAAACCAGGAGGGCAAGAAAAGAGAGACCGGAAAAGCAGGAGCTGAGAAACAAAAACGCTTGTTGACTTGACGAACTGGCACAGAGAGACAGGAAACACAGGGATAAATACACGGGGAAAATAAGCGACAAATGGAGGGGGTGGAGACAAGCACAAGGACAGGTGAAACAAATCAGGGCATGACAATGGGTCCACAGGAAGCTTACCTTTAACCCAAACACCAGATGGTAGCCTTTGATTTAATATCAGTCCCAAGGCTCAATCCCTCTGTTTGTCATGTGACCTTGTATTGAAACCTTAGCTATTCAAATTAATAAGATATTGCATTATCAGAGTGCTGTCTGAAAGCCACTAATAACATATTACCATGCACATACTTTCAACACTAATGGTCTATCTGCTGTTGTCAAATTTTAATCTTTCCTGGATATACACACGGATCATTCTCAATTTTCTGCTTTTACCCCTATTGTATTGTTAGTTTTTAAACCTTACAATAGAGGTAAAAGCAGAGCATTGAGAGTGATCCGTGTCTATTAGCAGGAGTGATTGAGAGGGTTTTCCTATGGGGAAGAGTAAAAGGGTCCTAGTTGAAGGAAACAGGTATGGAGACTTGTGAGTGTAACAAAGACTGTGATGAAGACAGTAAAATGGAAAGATTCATGGTCTATCTGCTGATGTCAAATTGAATGAGTGTTGTCAGTACAGTGCATTCGAAAAGTATTCAGGCCTCTTGACTTTTTCCACATTTTGTTACGTTACAGACTTATTCTAAAATGTATTAAATTATTTGTTTTCCTCAATCTACACACAATAACCCATAATGACAATGCAAAAACAGGTTTAGATAATGTATTAAAAATAAAAAACATACCTTATTTACGTAAGTATTCAGACCCTTTGCTATGAGACTTGAAATTGTGTCCTGTTTCCATTAATCATCCTTGAGATTATTTCTACAACTTGATTGGAGTTCACCTGTGGTGAATTCAATTGATTGGACATCATTTGGAAAGGCACACACACCTGTCTATATAAGGTCCCACAGTTGACAGTGCATGTCAGAGCAAACACCCATTCATGGGGTCAAAGGAATTGTCCTTAGAGCTCCAAGACAGGATTGTGTTGAGGCACAGATCTGGGGAAAGGTACCAAAAGATTTCTGCAGAAATTGAAGGTCTCCAAGAACACAGTGGCCTCCATCATTTGTAAACGGAAGAAGTTTGGAACCACCAATAATCTGCTTAGAGCTGCCCACCCGGCCAAACTGAGCAAAAAGTGGGAGAAGGGCCTTGGTCAGGGAGGTGACCAAGAACCCGATGGTCACTCTGACACAGCTCTAGAGTTCATCTGGAGATGGGAGAACCTTCTAGAAGTACAACCATCTCTGCAGCACTCCACCAATCAGGCCTTTATGGTAGAGTGGCCAGACGGAAGCCACTCCTCAGTAAAAGGCACAACAGCCCGCTTGGAGTTTGCCAAAAGGCACCTAAAGGACTCTCAGACCATGTGAAACAATATTCTCTGGTCTGATAACACCAAGATGAAACTCTTTGGCCTGAATGCCCAGCGTCACATCTGGAGGAAACCTGGCACCATCCCTACGGTGAAGCATGGTGGTGGCAACAACATGCTGTGAGGTTGTTTTCACCAGCAGGGACTGGGAGACTGGTCAGGATCAAGGGAAAGAGGAACGGAGCAAAGTACAGAGATCTTTGATGAAAACCTGCTCCAGAGCACTCAGGACCTCAGACTGGGGCGAAGGTTCACCTTCCAACAGGACAACGACTCTAAGCACACAGCCAAGACAACGCAGGAGTGGCTTCGGGACAAGTCTCAAAATAGCTGTGCAGCAACTTCCCATCAAACTTGACGCAGCTTGAGAGGATCTGCAGAGAAGAATGGGAGAAACTCCCCAAATACAGGTGTGCCAAGCTTGTAGCATCATATCCAAGAAGACTTGAGGCTGTAATCGCTGCCAAAGGTGCTTCAACAAAGAACTGAGTAAAGGGTCTGAATACTTAAGTAAATGTGATATTTCAGTTTTTTGCTTTATTGTGTATTGTGTGTAGATTGATGAGGAAAATAAAGGTGCTATCTTCCCCTTAATCTGTATAATTTCACCATCACTTTCCAGCAACTAGGTCGCTGGTTATGCTCTGCTACACCTCACGTTAGACCTAATCTTTTTGACCTCTACTTTAGTTGCCGAGTTTCCAATGGCACTCATGCATGTGGTGGTAATTCATATTACACCTGGCTATTGGGTCCGACACTGTTTGTCGTGTGTCCCTATCGCTCGTGTACCGCATGCACGACTGGCTTCGAAGCAGCAAGCGTTTCACGTCTTACAAATTGCATTACGTCATGTGTGGTTGGGTTCTACGTACCATCATGCACGTGTATATGTAGCATTTCCTGTCAACAAATCGGCGTACCAATTTGAGGCGTTCAGCAGGTCAGGGATGGGATAGCGTCAGTGTTTTAATGTTACTCGTGCATATACCTTTACGTTATGCTTGGCTGGGTAGATATACATGCAGACTCCTCGTTTAGACTCAACACGTTACACTATTTATCTTGCACTCAGCGTGCTTGCATTAATAAACGTTCCACATAATACTTTCCATTGCAGATTTGCACTTTTGTTCTATTATTCTCTTTATTAGTCTATTTATCTTGTCTTCAATATTTAGATCCAACCTTCGCTCCACTATGTCCCTTCTCCCTGGTGAGTAACTTGTTTATTTTTGGGGGGTTTTGATGCCAGCTGCCCAGCATAAGGTAACTTGTCGTCATCGGCATCTGGCTCCGAGGAGCATTCCTCTGAGACGAGGCCTACCCCAAACTACTCAATAAAATTCCATATTGTATTCTGTCTATGTTGTCATTCAGTTAAGCCTGTACTCGATTGAACTCTGTTACCGTTTTAAAGTCACCGTTGACCTCATGGTGAAATCCCTGAGCTGTTTCTTTCCTCTCCGGCACCTGAGTTAGGAAGGACGCCTGTATCGTTGTAGTGATTGGTTGTATTGATACACCATCGAACGTGTAATTAATAACTTCACCATGCTCAAAGGATATTCAATGTCTGCTTTTACATTTTTACCCGTCTTCCAAATGGTGCCTTTCTTTGCGAGGCATTGGAAAACGTCCCTGGTCTTTGTGACACAAAATCTCTATTTAATCCATTTGAAATTCAAGATGTAACACAACAAAATGTGGAAAAAGTCAAGAGGTGTATGCTAATACATTCTGAAGGCACTGTATCTATGTGAAATGTCAACGGAGTACCGAGCGTACCGCAATCTTTTTTATTTTCAAAGCCTTTAACATTTCAATTCAGCTTGTGTCATGCTAATTTAGCTTTTTGTGACCCGCGGAAACAATTTTGCAGACGACCACCACAACATGTAAAATCCCTCAAAAATGCTATGAGAAAGTGTCAGTGCTCAGTGCTTATAATCAGATGTATTAGGTTACGAAATTAGTTTTTGGGGATATAATGTTAATGGTATGTTAGAGAAAGACCTGACTGAACGATTAAGAACGTAAAGAATCATATTGCTCTTGTTAAAATGTATTGGCGACATTTTACTTGACAGGCAGTGTCATAACACGCTATGACACGGTCATAAAATGTCATCATGTCATAACAGCTGACAGCTTTGCACAGTCTTGGCATTCTCTCAACCAGCTTCATGAGGTAGTCACCCGGAATGCATTTCAATTAACAGGTGTGCCTTCATAATTTGTGGAATTTATTTCCTTAATGTGACTTCCGGCGCCGACAGAGATGGCCGCCTTGCTTCACGTTCCTAGGAAACTATGCAGTATTTTGTTTTTTTTATGCGTTATTTATTACATTGTTACCCCAGGAAATCTTAGGTTTTATTACATACAGTCGGGAGGAACTATTGGATATAAGAGCAGCGTCAACTCACCAATATTACGACCAGGAATATGACTTTCATCTCATATGTATATACTGTACTCTCTACCATCTACTGCATCTACTGCATCCATCGCTCATTCATATATTGTTATGTACATATTCCTATTCATTCCTTTACACATGTGTGTATAAGGTAGTTGTTGTGAAATTGTTAGATTACTTGTTGGTTATTACTGCATGGTCGGAACTGGAAGCACAAGCATTTCGCTACACTCGCATTAACATCTGCTAACCATGTGTATGTGACAAGTAAAATGTCATTTGATTTGAGCCAATCAGTTGTGTTGTGACACGGTAGGGATGGTAAACAGAAGACAGCCCTATTTGGTAAAATACCAAGTCCATATTATGCCAAGAACAGCTCAAATAAGCAAAGAGAAACGACATTCCATCATTACTTTAAGACATGAAAGCCAGTCAATCCGGAACATTTCAAGAACTTTCAAAGGTTCTTCAAGTGCAGTCGCAAAAACCATCAAGTGCTATGATGAAACTGGCTCTCATGAGGACCGCCACAGGAAAGGAAGTCCCAGAGTTACCTCTGCTGCAGAGGATCAGTTCATTAGAGTTACCAGCCTCAGAAATTGCAGCCTAAATAAATGCTTCACAGAGTTCAAGTAACAGACACATCTCAACCTCAACTGTACAGAGGATACTGCATGAATCAGGCTTTCATGGTCGAATTGCTGCAAAGAAACCACTACTAAAGGACACGAATAAGAGGAAGAAACACGAGCAATGGACATTAAACCAGTGGAAATCTGTCCTTTGTTTTTTGGTTCCAACCAGGTGAATGGATGATCTCCACATGTGTGGTTCCCACCTTGCAGTGGTGTAAAGTATTTTAAGTTAAAAGTTACTCAAGTATGACTACTTTTATCCACCTCTGTCACCGTGAAGCATGGAAGAGGAGATGTGGGGGTGCTTTGCTGGTGACACTATCTGTGATTTATTTAGAATTTAAGGCACAATTAACCAGCATGGCCGCCACAGCATTCTGCAGCGATACACCAGCCCATCTGATTTGTGCTTAGTCCCACTATCATTTGTTTTTCAACAGGACAATGACCCAACACGCCTCCAGGCTGTGTAAGGACTGTTTTACCAAGAAGAAGAGTGATGGAGTGCTACATCAGATGACCTGGCCTCCACAATCATCTGAGCTCAACCCAATTGAGATGATTTGGGATGAGTTTGACCACAGAGTGAAGGAAAAGCAGCCAACAAGTGCTCAGCATATGTGTGAACTCCTTCAAGACTGTTGGAAAAGCATTCCAGGTGAAGCTGGTTGAGAGAATGCCAAGCGTGTGCAAAACTGTCAAGGCAAAGGGTGACTACTTTGAAGAATCTCAAATATAAACAAATCAAAATATGTTTTAACACTTTTTGTTGCTTACTTCATGATTCCATATGTGTTATTTCATAGTTTTGATGTCTTCACTATTATTCTACAATATAGAAAAAAATAAGAAAAACCCTTGAATGAGTAGGTGTGTTCAAACTTTTGACTGGTACTGTGTCTATAAACTCAGCATATAAAGAAACGTCTCCTCACTGTCAACTGTGTTTATTTTCAAACAACGTAACATCTGTAAATACTTGTATGAACATAACACGATTCAACAACTGAGACATAAACTGAACAAGTTCCACATACCTGTGACTAAAATAAATAGAATAATGTGTCCCTGAACAAAGGTGGGGTCAAAATCAACAGTAACAGTGGCCACCAGCTGCATTAAGCACTGCAGTGTATCTCCACCTCATGGACTGCACCAGATTTGCCAGTTCTTGCTGTGAGATGTTACCCCACACTTCCACCAAGGCACCTGCAAGTTCCCGGACATTTCTGGGGGGATTGGCCCTAGCCCTCATGTCAGGATGAGCCTGCAGGAAGGGTATCACATGAGGGAGGAGGATGTCTTCCCTGTAACGCACAGCGTTGAGATTATCTGCAATGACAAGCTCAGTCCGATGATGCTGTGACACACCGCCCCAGACCATGATGGACCCTCCACCTCCAAATCGATCCCGCTCCAGAGTACAGGCCTCGGTGTAACGCTCATTCCTTCGGCGATAAACGCGAATCCGACCATCACCCCTCGTGAGACAAAACCCCGACTCGTCAGTGAAGAGCACTTTTTGCCAGCCCTGTCTGGTCCAGCGACGATGGATTTGTGCCCATAGGCGACATTGTTGCTGGTGATGTCTGGTGAGGATCTGTCTTACAACAGGCCTACAAGCCCTCAGTCCAGCCTCTCTCAGCCTATTGCGGACTGTCTCAGCACTGATGGAGGGATTGTGCATTCCTGGTGTAACTCGGTCAGTTGTTGTTGCCATCCTGTACATGTCCAGCAGGTGTGATGTTCGGATTTACCGATCCTGTGCAGATGTTGTTACACGTGGTCTGCCACTGCGAGGATGATCAGCTGTCCGTCCTGTAGCGCTGTCTTAGGCGTCTCCCAGCACAGACATTGAAATGTGTTGCCCTGGCCAAATCTGCGGTCCTCATGCCTCCTTGCAGCATGCCTGAGGCTCGTTCACGCAGCTGAGCAGGAACCCTGGTCTTCTTTCTTGTGGTGTTTTTCAGAGTCAGTAGAAAGTTCTCTTTAGTGCCCTAAGTTTTCATAATTGTGTCCTTAATTGCCTACCTTCTGTAAGCTGTTAGTGTCTTAACGACTGTTCCACAGGTGCATGTTCATTAATTGATTATGGTTCATTGAACAAGCATGGGAAACAGTGTTTAAATCTGTGAAGTTATTTGGAGTTTTACGAATTATCTTTGAAAGACAGGGTCCTGAAAAAGGGATCTCTCTCTCTCTCTCTCTCTCTCTCAGGTTTTTACACTATGCACTGTAGATGTCATAACCAGCCATAAAATAACGCAATATACAGTGCCTTGCGAAAGTATTCGGCCCCCTTGAACTTTGCGACCTTTTGCCACATTTCAGGCTTCAAACATAAAGATATAAAACTGTATTTTTTTGTGAAGAATCAACAACAAGTGGGACACAATCATGAAGTGGAACAACATTTATTGGATATGTCAAACTTTTTTAACAAATCAAAAACTGAAAAATTGGGCGTGCAAAATTATTCAGCCCCCTTAAGTTAATACTTTGTAGCGCCACCTTTTGCTGTGATTACAGCTGTAAGTCGCTTGGGGTATGTCGCTATCAGTTTTGCACATCGAGAGACTGAATTTTTTTCCCATTCCTCCTTGCAAAACAGCTCGAGCTCAGTGAGGTTGGATGGAGAGCATTTGTGAACAGCAGTTTTCAGTTCTTTCCACAGATTCTCGATTGGATTCAGGTCTGGACTTTGACTTGGCCATTCTAACACCTGGATATGTTTATTTTTGAACCATTCCATTGTAGATTTTGCTTTATGTTTTGGATCATTGTCTTGTTGGAAGACAAATCTCCGTCCCAGTCTCAGGTCTTTTGCAGACTCCATCAGGTTTTCTTCCAGAATGGTCCTGTATTTGGCTCCATCCATCTTCCCATCAATTTTAACCATCTTCCCTGTCCCTGCTGAAGAAAAGCAGGCCCAAACCATGATGCTGCCACCACCATGTTTGACAGTGGGGATGGTGTGTTCAGGTGATGAGCTGTGTTGCTTTTACGCCAAACATAACGTTTTGCATTGTTGCCAAAAAGTTCAATTTTGGTTTCATCTGACCAGAGCACCTTCTTCCACATGTTTGGTGTGTCTCCCAGGTGGCCTGTGGCAAACTTTAAATGACATTTTTTATGGATATCTTTAAGAAATGGCTTTCTTCTTGCCACTCTTCCATAAAGGCCAGATTTGTGCAATATACGACTGATTGTTGTCCTATGGACAGAGTCTCCCACCTCAGCTGTAGATCTCTACAGTTCATCCAGAGTGATCATGGGCCTCTTGGCTGCATCTCTGATCAGTCTTCTCCTTGTATGAGCTGAAAGTTTAGAGGGACGGCCAGGTCTTGGTAGATTTGCAGTGGTCTGATACTCCTTCCATTTCAATATTATCGCTTGCACAGTGCTCATTGGGATGTTTAAAGCTTGGGAAATCTTTTTGTATCCAAATCTGGCTTTAAACTTCTTCACAACAGTATCTCGGACCTGCCTGGTGTGTTCCTTGTTCTTCATGATGCTCTCTGCGCTTTTAACGGACTTCTGAGACTATCACAGTGCAGGTGCATTTATACGGAGACTTGATTACACACAGGTGGATTGTATTTATCATCATTAGTCATTTAGGTCAACATTGGATCATTCAGAGATCCTCACTGAACTTCTGGAGAGAGTTTGCTGCACTGAATGTAAAGGGGCTGAATAATTTTGCACGCCCAATTTTTCAGTTTTTGATTTGTTAAAAAAGTTTGAAATATCCAATAAATGTCGTTCCACTTCATGATTGTGTCCCACTTGTTGTTGATTCTTCACAAAAAAATACAGTTTTATATCTTTATGTTTGAAGCCTGAAATGTGGCAAAAGGTCACAAAGTTCCAGGGGGCCGAATACTTTCGCAAGGCACTGTATGTCACGACAGGTCTAAATGTGTAATGACCATTTTATGACAGGTTATGTCAACTGTTTTGACATGATTCTGTCCGCGTTACACTGTGTTCTGATGCTCGGTGTTAAGTAAAGTGTTACCATATGTATTTTATAACATAAGGAAGTGAGATTTCATCATCAGAATGCGTTTTCATCTACTCTGGGCTGTGTGGGTAGACACCCTACAGGTCAGAATATTCACATGCTACACTCCTCTGAGACTAAAGCAAGTCTATGGACGTGTTTGACATGTGATTCCCCAAGGCGGTATTTTGTAGCCATCTCAGAAAGGCTATTATATCACCCTTGCTTTATCAGGCCTACCCCAGCAGGCTTGTGGTTGAGTTTCAAGCTCTTGAGTTTAGATTACATAGTACATGTATACTCCTGAAGTAGGGACTATCCTGATGGCCTCAGTTTGGGATTGTTTTCTGTCCCCGTTTTGTCCCCGTGTGCGAAAGCCAGGGAAGATGTCTCCCTGTGTGGATGCCAGTGGCCCTCCACCCCGGTGATATGTGACCACTTCAAGTGATATCCTGTTGAGCTGTCCTCACAGGCTCAAGTGTGCCCTTCAAGCGCGAGTGTGCTCTTAACCTCCCCCCCATCCCTCAGACAGCTCAGCACGCTGAGACAGAGAGGGACAGAGAGGAATGAGATCTGGTAGGGGCCCCCCATACCTCCTCTCCCATGCCAAAGAATGTCACTGCCAGTGCCTGCCGGTAGATTCACGTGTTGATTCAACTGTCTATGAAATTCGGGGACACCCATATGTATACACTGGGTGGGGATGTATGAGAGGAGGTTGTGGAGGGGATTGCTTGTCAGTGTGTCAGTGTGTCAGCGTGTCAGTGTGTCAGTGTGTCAGTGTGTCAGCGTTACACACATTCTGAGACGCATGGCTGCATTAGAAATCAGCTGCCAGAGTGTGTGTGCTGCCCAGGGTGCAATGTCATTGTCTATTGGAGTTGAACAGGCGGATTGTCGGAGGATTAGGCTTGCTGTTTGGTTGCAGGGGAATCTGGTGCTCCCACAGCACACTGCTTCAAGGGACCAGCAGCACTCAGAATGTCCATGGAGACCAGCAATGTTTGACTAAACTGTAAGTTACCCCTTGTGCTACTTTTAGTTTTAAACATTTTGATTGTTTGAATACAGTTCACTATTTTACAGTAAGTTGCATATACCGGTAGGCCAATTTGATATTTTATGATATGATAATATATCTGAATTTAAATGAATTACACTTAAAAGCAGCAAAACAGGGAAACACGTCACACAATTCTAATGCTGTGTTTACCCTGTTTTGTTGTCTCTGATTTGTGTGTTTTTTTTTTTTTAGGTTTTTGAACTGCTGCAACCAAATGTCCCTGCAGTAGGAGAATAAAGATAATCTAAATCTGTTCATGTTGCTGAATATGGTACCACTACAAGTATTACTAAATACGGTGCCGTGTCGTGTTGTTGGCTAGTAGAACATGTGAATATCACATTGAATCTTAAGATGGCTGTGACGAAGAGAATTCTGCATTTACTTGGCGCTTAATGAGCTTAGGGGATTTGCATACATTTTGGTTCAATGAAGTGCTAACCATGTGTATGTGCCTACTTGTAATCCATAAATTGAAAAAAAAGAGGCATTTGTGCCAATGGTTTGTTCCACAAATATGTAGTGACTTTCAAACTTGACAAAGTTTCTCAGCTAACTCAAAACAAAATACTAAAATACTCATTCTTAGCAGTGTATTAAGGACTTGCTCGAACAGTTGTCCGTGTTGGGGACTGAACCATTGTACTCCTAACGTCTTGTGATGAATGAAAATTGCTTGTGCTCATTAACCTCCATTTAAATGTAAATGTTGGTTTTGTCCGAGGTTACCTCTGGACTGCTGCAGCAGATAACTTGTCATGGGTTCAGTTTCTTTTGTAGAACATGCAGTAGCCATTCTTTTGAAAAGTCTACATTGTTAACTTTTCTTCGATTGCATTACAAGTAATAGTCCACCTGTTATTGTACATTTTTTAGCTTGTTGATATGAACTAATCAATTCTATGGGATGCTCCGTGGTGTTTGGAAATGCTTTGTATGATGCGTTGTTGGCCATGACTTCATGCTGTTTGTATATGTGTAGCTCACTGATCACTTCATTGTGATTTTTAGTCTACGATCTAGATGTGAAGGAGCCTCGAATAACCTTTTGGGGTTCAAAAGATTGGCACTATGGGGGAACCTTTTCAGATTCTTAGAGGAAAAGATTCTTAGAGGAACCCCTATGTAAATGTTCAAACTGGAACCTTTTTCTGATGGGAGGAGCTCACATTAACATATTGTAGCGGCAGCAGCCTATCAGAAGATTGGAGGCGTGACTTTCAGATCATTATTTTTGGCCATCCGTGAAAGTAAATGTCATTCCTGTTCATCATGTTTAGTTGGTACACTGCAAATATACATTTTCCTTGAATATTTATGCATATTACATCATCTAATATTATAGTAATAATATTAACATTTCTGATTACAGTAACTTTTCCAACATTGGGATTTGCATAGGTTTTGAGGAACTCATACATCTCTATAAGCCTCATAGAAGCTAATAAAAAAAATCTACGTTCACAAAAAACTTTTCGGAATTAAAACTGGAGGCTACAGTCATAATATAATGGGCTTGATGGTCAATGTTGTATTATTCAATATTGATATTAAAATAGTACTTGTATTTCATCTTCTTCTGAATCTGAGAGCGCAACAAATCCAACGGCAAAATAAATTCAAAGTGCTCTGCACGTGCCAGCAAAAAGGTTCCTCCAGGAACCCTTTGCTCCATTGAAACATCAAAGTTTCCTCGAAGAACTCTCAACTACCCAAATGTGAAAATATCCCCAGGGTTCCTCAGGTCACCCTTAATTCTAAGATTGTAGAACTAGGGGTATTCTGTCCACAAAACTGTTTATATACTATAATATACACTAAAAGTATGTGCTAAAAGTGTGTGGACATCCCTTAAAATTAGTGAATTCGGCTGAGTTCCAGTTACCCATCCCTGTTCTATTGGGATCAATTCCATTTCCATTTACCCGGTTTCATAACAATTTTCAATGAGGGTTAAATGCCCAACCGTTGTTCGAGTGAAGCACGTACCATTTTCAAGATTGGAGCCAATTCTATTTCAATTCATTCAATTCCAATTTTCCTCAATGCTTCTCTGAGAAAAAAAATGGACTTGGAATTTCAGTTACTTACTTTATGGCTCAGGTAATGTAGCAGGGTATGGCTAGTGGAGTCCAGATGTCTATGTTCTCTGGCAGAGGTAAATGTTTTGGTGGCTTCACAGTCACTTGGTTACATGAAATCTAATATTGTAGTGACCCTTGACGCTGATAAGTACATTTACTGACTCCTCCTCCAAGGGAGCATGCTTTCTTGGAGTCGTTGGTAGCTTGCAGGTCTCAGGACTGCAACATTAGGGTTCGATTCCACCCTTGGAAAGCTCACTCTCCCTCTTGTTTCATTACTATGACGTCAAGTGAAAGGACCGGCAGTTAAGAGGTGGCATCCCTGATAGTGAATGTTTGGGTGGCTTCACAGTCACATGGTTACATGAAACCTAATATTGTATCTTAAAAAGGAGGGAGTAGTGTCATGATCCTGGCACTGGTAAGCAAGTATACTGACTTCCCCAAGTGACTTACTTGGAGTAGTTGGTAGCATGCCGCGTCAGTTTCCTGACCGCAATGTCTATGGCTTGATTCCACCCTGGGACAGGTCCTCCTGTTTTTTAAAATTATTATTTGTAAAAAATATATATTTTTGTGTTTTATTGTCAAATACACCAGATGGGTGCAGTGAAATGTGTTGCTTTATAGAAGTGGCCACCAACCACTTTCACAGTCAAAATGCAAGCCAAGATTTACTGCTCAGATTTTTTTCAAACGTTTCTTAAAAAATGTAACATTGACCTAATAAAAACAGTTCTATAGGAATGAGGTTTGCGTAGTCGGCCTAATACATTATCACAGCATACTGGCTACATGCCAGGCCTGAAAATACAGCTCTTCTCAGACCAAACAGATCAGTTGGTGTAGCACTTGCAAGGCATAGTTGAGCATAAATTGAAATAATATGCAAATAATTTGCTTTTTTATACTGAACAAAATATATATATCTACGATTTTACTGAGTTACAGTTCATATAAGAAAATCTGTCAATTTTAAATAAATTCATTAGGACCTAATCTATGGATTTCACATGACTGGACAGGGGTGCAGCCATGGGTGAAGAGCCAGGCCCAGCCTATCAGAAATAGTTTTTTCCCCACAAAAGGGCTTTATTACAGACATAAATAGTCCTCAGTTTCATCAGCTGTCCGGGTGGCTCGTCTCAGACAATCCCACTGGTGAAGAAGTCAGATGTGGAAGTCTGGGTTCTGCAGTTGTGAGGTCTGCGGTTGTGAGGCTGGTTGGACGTACTGACAAATTCTCTAAAACCACATTGGAGGCGGCTTATGGTGGAGAAATTAACATTCAATCTTCTGGCAACAGCTCTGGTGGACATTGCTGCAGTCAGCCTTCCAATTGCATGCTCCCTAAAACTTGAGACATCTGTGGTATTGTTTTGTGTGACAAAACTGCTAATTTTAGTGGCCGTCTATTTTCCCCAGCACAAGGTGCACCTGTGTAATGATCATGTTGATTAATCGGCTACTTGATATGCCACACCAGTTAGGTGGATGGATTATCTTAGCGAAGGAGAAATGCTCACTCACAGGGATGTAAACAAATTTGTGCACAAATATGTTTGTGGATATGGAACATTTCTGGGATCTTTTATTTCAGCTCATGAAACATGGGACCAACACTTTACATGTTACATTTATATTTTTGTTCAGTATATTTTACTGGACTGATGGTACCTGCATCTGATGGTCATGGTACTTTCAAGACAACTAAGAACTCGGGGGACAAACCAAGTTAAAATCATGACGTCAGTGATCTTAAGGCCGGAAAGTCGGAGCTCTAGGAAGAAGCCCATGTTTCTGAGTTGGAATTCCGACTTGGATCGTTCACAACTATTTTTTCCCAGTCGGATCTAGTTTTTTTCATAGTTCCCAGTTGTCTTGAACACAGCATTAGTTTCAGCAGAGGGAGGAAGAGTACAGCAGAGGGTCTGCCTCTCACGCTCCCTCCTCTCGCCTTACTTTCCTCCAGTTTATGGGGGGTGATTCATGCCAGAATTAAGCCTCATGAAGCTACTGAAATCTCTCACCAAGACACCTAACGTCTTCCTAGCGCCATAAAATTCCTCAATTAATTTACATGGACTGTCAATGGAGACAAGTTTTTTTCAAAGGCATCAAACTGATGCCACGTTCACGACACGTACACGTCATGTCAGTTTGCTTGTAAGTTTATTGTGAAATATTTCACCATGAACACCTTAAATCTGTGTGCACGCGACACTTACGCGCCATGTGTTAGAGATCTCACCATGAACGAATTACGAACGTCTACATGTACATGATTTTGTACAGTGTTGACAGTGCTGAATATTTTTTTAGTTTGAAAGTCTCTCTCTGGCCATAATTTTTAAAGTTTTATGAAAACTTATGTAGGCTAGTATCAAACTTTGCTGGAAGCTGTAGGCACGGTGATTTGAGCTCTCCGATTGGCCAGCTCAGTAGGCACACTCGATTTAGCCACAGATCTCCAGGTCTGCCGTGTAGGTGGAGTTTGTCTCTAAAGACAAATGAAAAGGATAAAAATGGGAACACTTTGCCTACCTGGGCTTCTGAATGAAGTGCACCTACCGGCAACAGTGCAACACGAATACATTTAAGTGCAAACCTATATTGTTGGCTTTTCTACAGAAATGTTTGGTGAATGACTAGGAATGCATTGAAGATTGCAATTGATGGTGCCCCCAGAGAAAATGTATGCTGAATGCCTTGCTCAAGGGCACATTGACAGATGTTTCACCTTGTCGGCTCAGATGTTTGAACCAGTGACTTTTCGGTTACTATCCCAACTCTCTAACCACTAGGCTACCTGCTGCCCATTTGATGGTGAAAGGGTTATTTGTGACTCAGTCGTCTTGAGGTCTTATTATTTTTTGATAAAAAATAAAAAACTTTTTTGTAATTAATTAATTAATATTTTCTCCCATATGTGACAAAATGAAGCAGAAAATGCATCCAGTGTCCTGACATCTGATCGTACTGTGCCAAAGAAAGAGGACACTTCATGCATGGCTGCATGCCAGCCTACTGTCTCTGAGCAGTGCCAAAGCTGTTCTATTTCAAGGATCCGCCACTCAAGTGAATCCTGCAATAGCCTTCTGGCAAAGTGAGTGTCTTAAGCTGAAGCTGCTATAACAACAAAGATACACATACGTGCAAGACGTCAACCTCTCCTCTTGGATTAAATTACACACAAGACCGGAGGGGAATTACTTCAAGTTGTGTTGTATGTAGATAAACATGGTGTTTGCCAATCAGTGTTAAACTAGAGTGTTTTGTATCAAACTTTTTCAAAGTAGGACATTTGGGGTTTGAATGAGGTATCCTCCTTGGTGGAATTTGTTCAAAAAGATTAGGGTTAAATTGAATAGCTTTACTTCTCTGTATTGCAGTGAATGTCACCTCTTGGCTGTGGATACCTAGTCTGGTTACCATTCTCTTGAGCTAACATTCCACTGCTAGCCAATTCATGCCATTGCCAAAGAGACGGGCCTTTTTGCCATAGTCTGTCGGCATTAGAACATTGTGGCCCCTTCCGCATGTGGGGAAACGACCTGTGGTTACCTAGGTTACCTCATTGGCTCACAGCAAAAGCATGACCTTTTTCAAATACATTTTTCTTGTCTGCTTGTTTTAGTCAATTAAAAACTATATTTAAGAAAAGTTCAACATGTCTAAAAATTTTATTTCAACATTACCTGCTCCTGAGTGCTCTCACTATTTAGAAAAACAGAATATTGTAGGGCTTTCCGACCGGTACATTAAGCTTGCTAAGACCAGCAACGCAAACAAACGCCCATTGAACATCTCATTCCAAAATCATGGGCATTAATATGGAGTTGGTCCCCCTTTGCTGCTATAACAGCCTCCACTCTTCTGGGAAGGCTGTCCACAAGATGTTGGAACATTGCTGTGGGGACTTGCTTCCATTCAGCCACAAGAGCATTAGTTAGGTTGGGCAATTAGGCCTGGCTCGCATTTGGTGTTCTAATATATCCCAAAGGTGTTCAATGGGGTTGAGGTCAGGGCTCTGTGCAAGCCAGGCAAGTTCTTCCACACCAATCTCGACAAACCATTTCCGTATGGACTTTGCTTTGTGCAGAGGTGCATTGTCATGCTGAAACAGGAAAGGGTCTTCCCCAAACTGTTGCCACAAAGTTGTAAGCATAGAATTGTCTAGAATGTCATTGTATGCTGTAGCATTAAGATTTCCCTTCACTGGAACTAAGAGGCCTAGCCCGAACCATGAAAAACAGCCCCAGACCAATATTCATCCTCCACCAAACTTTACAGTTGGCACAAGCATTGTCCTGTCATCTGGGGCAGGTAGCTTTCTCCTGGCTTCTGCCAAACCCAGATTCGTCCGCCGGACTGCCAGATGGTGACGTGTGATTCATCACTCCAGAGAACTCATTTCCACTGCTCCAGAGTCCAATGGCGGCGAGCTTTATATCACTCCAGTCAGCGCTTGGCATTATGCATGGTGATTTTAGGCTTCTGTGTGGCTACACAGTCATGGAAACCCATTTCATGAATCTCCCAACAAACAGTTATTGTGCTGACGTTGCTTTCAGGGGCAGTTTAGAACTCCGCAGTGAGTGTTGCAACTGAGGACAGACAATTTTTAAGCTCTACGTGCTTCAGCACTCGGCCATCCCGTTCTGTGAGTTTGTGTGGCCAACCACTTCGCGACTGAGCCGTTGTTGCTACCAGACATTTCCACTTCACAATAACAGCACTTACAGTTGACTGGGGCAGCTCTACCGGAGCAGAATTTTGATATATGACGTGTTGGAAAAGTGGCATCCTATGACAGTGCCACATTGAAAGTCACTGAGCTCTTCAGTAAGGCAATTCTATTGCCAGTGTTTGTCTATAGAGATTGCATGGCTGTGTGCTCGATTTTATACACCTGTCAGCAACTGGTGTGGCTGAAATAGCCAAATCCACTAATTTGAAGGGGTGTCCACATACTTTTGTACATACAGTACCAGTCAAAGGTTAGGACACAGCTACCCATTCAAGGGTTTTTCTACATTGTAGAATAATAGTGAAGACAAACTATAAAATAACACATATGGAATCATGTAGTAACCCAAAAAGTGTTAAACAAATCAAAATACACTACCATTCAAAGGTTTGGGGTCACTTAGAAATGTCCTTGTTTTTGAAATAAAGGCTAATTATTTTGTCCATTAAATATACACGGTAGTGTATATATTAGATTCTTCAAAGTAACCACCCTTTGCCATGACAGCTTTGCACACTCTTGGCATTCTCTCAAACAGCTTCACCTGGAATGCTTTTCCAACAGTCTTGAAGGAGTTCCCACATATGCTGAGCACATGTTGGCTGCTTTTCCTTCACTCTGCAGTCCAACTCATCCCAAACCAAACCATCTCAATTGGGTTGAGGTCAGGTGATTGTGGATGCCAGGTCATCTGATGCAGCACTCCATCACTCTCCTTCTTGGTCAAATAGCTCTTACACAGCCTGGAGGTGTGTTGGGTCATTATCTTGTTGAAAAACAAAAGGATAATCCCATTAAGCGCAAACCAGATGAGATGGTGTATTGCTGCAGAATGCTGTGGTAGCCATACTGGTTAAGTGTGTCTTGAATTCTAAATAAATCACTGACAGTATCACTAGTAAACCACTATCACATCTCCTCTTCTTCTTGCTTCACGGTGGGAACCACACGAGGAGATCATCAATTCACCTACTCTGTGTCTCACAAAGACACGACGGTTGGAACCAAAAATCTCAAAGGACAGATTTCTACCGGTCTAATTTCCATTGCACGTGTTTCTTGGCCCAAGCAAGTATTTTCTTTTAATTGGTGTCATTTGGGCTGCAATCTGAGGCACAGTTGACTCTAATTAATTTATCCACTGCAGCAGAGGTAACTCTGGGTTTTTCTTTCCTTTGGCGGTCCTCATGAGAGCCAGGTTCGTCATAGTGCGTGATGGTTTTTGCGACTGCGCTTGAATAAACATTCAAAGTTCTTGAAATGTTCCTCCTTGACTGACCTTCATGTCTTAAAGTAATGATGGACTGTCATTTCTCGTTGCTTATTTGAGCTGTTCTTGCCATAATATGGACTTGGTCTTTTACCAAATAGGACTGTCTTCTGTGTACCACCTCTACCTTGTCAAAACACAACTGATTGGCTCAAATGCATTAAGAAGGAAATAAATTCCCCAAATTCCCCTTTTAACAAGGCATACCTGTTTAATTTTTTGTCTACTATATAGTTTTATATCTTCACTATTATTCTAAAATGTAGAAAATATTACAAATAAAAAAATCCATGAATGTGTAGGTGTGTCCAAACTTTTGACTGTAACTGTATAGTGTAGCTTTGTGTTGTCTACTTGGACACCGGGTCCCCACATTTCCCACTCTCCCAAGCTGAATAGCCTGAAGCCACAGGGTTCTTTTCGCAGGCTCTATTTGCCTATGTGGGACCGTAGGTCAGGATTTTTGTCATGACAAAGTTGCTTATCTTACAATGGGGATCAATAGGAGAGAATGTTTTTGTTTTCCCCAATTTCTGGATGTGGTCGAGGGGGTTTCCTTCTTATGACATGAATACTGACTCGGAGTATCTTCAAATATGAACATTCTATCATTAATGAGCTCTAGGAGAACAGAGGATTTGATCCTGATTCGATAACCCTCACAGATATCCTTCAATCACAAGGATTATGCAAATATTGGAACACTCACTTTTTTCTCCCCTCTTAAATCGTTGGTTTTCGATTGCTGAACAACGATTTTTTTTTGTTAGTCGAGATGAAACCAATCTGTCGAAAGTTGATAGCTCACAACTAAATTCTTAAACTAAATACATACCCCAATTCCAACCACAAAACTTCATAGCTTTGATTTTAAGCTTCAAAATACAACTTGCCTAGTTAACAGCTAAATGTTTGTTTTTTACTTTGTTATAATTGTAATTCTACTTTCAAGGCTCCACACGAAATATGAATGTTATTTTCCACAACCAATGAGCAACTCCGCCCGTGAATCCAGCTGCTTGTTGAAAGTTGAGATTGCCTAAAGGCCAGTCTCTTTGACAAGGAGGGGATTTTGGGCTAAAGACCCACTTCAAAGGCAATGTTTTATGCAAGTGAGTAAGTAGCCTTCTCTGTCTAGGTATGTACAGATTGAAAGTCTGTTCAATGCCTATTGCCTACAATGCAATGCACAGTTAATACGTTATGCAAAACTGGTTCATCAAGTATTTTGGCGTAACACTTTATAATAACTTCATTTAAGACATGAATGATTTGCTGAACATTTTGTAAATCATTATTACTACATTTTGGTAACCATATAATTGGAAAGTTAGTTAGCATAATGAATAATGAAATGATAAAATAATTAAATAAATTAGTTTCGTAACTGCATTTTCACCGTATAATTGAGACTTAATGAAAAACGGCTTTGACCAAGCTTCTTCAGCGCACACCAGACTGCTGGTGGCACCAGCTGTTCAAATGGGTCTAGCTTGGACTCCTTGTCAAAGATACAAGTAAAACTAAATGCATGCTCTTCAACCGATCGCTACCTGCACCTACCCGCCTGTCCAACATCACTACTCTGGACGGCTCTGACTTAGAATACGTGGACAACCACAAATACTTAGGTGTCTGGTTAGACTGTAAACTCTCCTTCCAGACCCATATCAAACATCTCCAATCCAAAGTTAAATCTAGAATTGGCTTCCTATTTCGCAACAAAGCATCCTTCACTCATGCTGCCAAACATACCCTTGTAAAACTGACCATCCTACCAATCCTCGACTTTGGCGATGTCATTTACAAAATAGCCTCCAATACCCTACTCAACAAATTGGATGCAGTCTATCACAGTGCAATCCGTTTTGTCACCAAAGCCCCATATACTACCCACCATTGCGACCTGTACGCTCTCGTTGGCTGGCCCTCGCTTCATACTCGTCGCCAAACCCACTAGCTCCATGTCATCTACAAGACCCTGCTAGGTAAAGTCCCCCTTATCTCAGCTCGCTGGTCACCATAGCATCTCCCACCTGTAGCACACGCTCCAGCAGGTATATCTCTCTAGTCACCCCCAAAACCAATTCTTTCTTTGGCCGCCTCTCCTTCCAGTTCTCTGCTGCCAATGACTGGAACGAACTACAAAAATCTCTGAAACTGGAAACACTTATCTCCCTCACTAGCTTTAAGCACCAACTGTCAGAGCAGCTCACAGATTACTGCACCTGTACATAGCCCACCTATAATTTAGCCCAAACAACTACCTCTTTCCCAACTGTATTTAATTTTTATTTATTTATTTATTTTGCTCCTTTGCACCCCATTATTTTTATTTCTACTTTGCACATTCTTCCATTGCAAAACTACCATTCCAGTGTTTTACTTGCTATATTGTATTTACTTTGCCACCATGGCCTTTTTTGCCTTTACCTCCCTTCTCACCTCATTTGCTCACATTGTATATAGACTTGTTTATACTGTATTATTGACTGTATGTTTGTTTTACTCCATGTGTAACTCTGTGTCGTTGTATCTGTCGAACTGCTTTGCTTTATCTTGGCCAGGTCGCAATTGTAAATGAGAACTTGTTCTCAACTTGCCTACCTGGTTAAATAAAGGTAAAATAAAAATAAATAAAAAATAAATATTGTCAACTGCTCGATCAAGAAGCATCTAGTACCTAGCATCTATCAGCTGCCAGTCTTCACTAAGGCTAAGGACTGGGAGCAGAGCTGAACATCTATTTAGTGCTTACAGCTATTTGCTATTTGTTTGTTTGTGGTTTCTTTACCTTGAGAACCTGCCTAGCACTGATACAACCCTATAGAATAATGGTGTTTGTACTTTATAACTCAGTTTCGTAGCATTCAGTGAGAGTGAATTCCCGACATAATGCAATGCAAATATCCAGAGCAAGTTAACTGCATTGTACTACTACAGAGTTTGGAATTACTCAGCTTCTTTCCCTTAAAATGTTTCCCCAGATATACCTGACAAGGGCATTTGGCGATATGTCAATGATGTTCTCCTGCTATGGCATCTAATATCAGTACCAGTGATTTAATTTCACAAATTGCCCCCGTTTATTTTGACCAATAAGGCTGTGATCGTCGGGTTTAATCCAAGACCCCCATTTGCATGTACATCTGAAACGCAGCGTGTTGACCTGCAGTAAATGAACGTCTGCTGATTTACACCGGAATTAGCGAAAGGCATGTCGTGTGGCTGTTTTCATCCATATTTCCTCTCAAGAGACATTTCTAAGTATTGTATATGATCAAATGTGTATCCGTCATGTGTTTCACAGATATCCAGGAGATCTATGAGGTGACGCTATTGAACACCCAAAAGAGCAGCGAGCAGAAGCTGGAAGAGATCAACCACATGGCTGACAAGTGGGAGCAAACAGGCACAGGCTTCCCCACCACGGTGCTACAACATTCCTGCCCAACAGAGGTGAGCCTGATGGGACCTCAGAGTAGTGGGCATAGAAATATCATGAATCCTGCCAGTCCACCCAATAAGGAATAATTGACTTTGAATAGGAAGGCTGTTTCTTCTCCTTGTAGTTCTGTGGCAGTGGTCCTATTTTACCAAAGAGGAAGCTAGTTGACTTTAAAAAAACACTATGATATAATATCACAATAAGATACGTTTTTCTGTGTCATAGTTTAAGCAGTAGCGGTGTGTGGGTAAATTCACTTGAGAAGCCAAGCCAGGGGGAAAAAAAGCCACATTACAACTTATGTGTTGTGATGTTTGTTCTGTAACCTGTTAGTTCATATGCCACTGGGATATACTGTATAGGCCTCAGGCCGAGACTAGAAGAAGACAACAATCACACAGTGGCATAATGTTTGTTTCATCATAAAACCGGAGAGCAACATCTGTCCAGTGAAGTCCACAAAGCATATTGCATGTAACAAACAGTTACATGACCTAGATCAGTGGTTCCCACTGATAGTACCCCTTCAAAACATTCAACCTCCAGCTGTGTACCCCCTCCAGCAACAGGGTCAGTGCACTCTCAAATGTTGATTTGTTGCCATCATTGTAAGCCTGCCATACACACACTATACGATACATTTATTCAACATAAGAATGAATGAGTGTGAGTTTGTCACAACCCGGCTCGTGGGAAGTGACAAAGAGCTCTTATAGGACCAGGCACAAATAATAATAATCAATAATTTTGCTCTTTATTTAACCATCTTACATATAAAACCTTATTTGTTTATCAAAAATTGTGAATAACTCGTCTAGTCAACGTAAGCTTAATATGATGTGGTTGTCCATGGTACTGATTTCTGTGTGTGTAAGTCAAAAAAGCCATTGCCATCCTCATCTCTTTCATGTTGCTGAAACAGTCTATGACTCTGTCATACAGTACACGCTTTTAGTTTTAGTTGTGCTAGGCTACCTGGCTAAAATACTCGCTAGCCTAACTTCCATAGGCAACGATGAGACAGCTAGTTAACATTAGCCTACTCAGTGGCGATTTTAGCATGTAAGTCTTGGTGGGGCAAAAAAAAAAGTGTGATGCATGCCAGCAAAGCCACTACACAACACAATACATTACTTGCACTATCACAGTGACAAATGGAGCCCTCAGTTAGCGCCTAAATAAAGCTGTCCCAACATCTTACCACTGCTACACCTGGCTATCAGCAGAGCCTTGTCTGGCAAATGTATTTATATAGCCCTTCGTACATCAGCTTATATCTCAAAGTGCTGTACAGAAACCCAGCCTAAAACCCCAAACAGCAAGCAATGCAGGTGTAGAAGCACGGTGGCTAGGAAAAACTCCCTAGAAAGGCCAAAACCTAGGAAGAAACCTAGAGAGGAACCAGGCTATGTGGGGTGGCCAGTCCTCTTCTGGCTGTGCCGGGTGGAGATTATAACAGTACATGGCCAAGATGTTCAAAGGTTCATAGATGACCAGCAGGGTCAAATAATAATAATCACAGTGGTTGTAGAGGGTGCAACAGGTCAGCACCTCAGGAGTAAATATCAGTTGGCTTTTCATCGCCGATCATTCAGAGTTAGAGACAGCAGGTGCGGTAGAGAGTGAGTCGAAAACAGCAGGTCTGGGACAAGGGAGCACGTCCGGTGAACAGGTCAGGGTTCCATAGCTGCAGGCAGCAACACAACCAGGTGGACTGGGGACAACAAGGAGTCATCAGGCCAGGTAGTCCTGAGGCATGGTCCTAGGTTTCAGGTCCTCAGAGAAAAGAGAGGGAGAAGAAGAGAGAGAATTAGAGGGAGCATACTTAATTCACACAGGACACTGGATAAGACAGGATAAATACTCCAGATATAACAGACTGACCATAGCCCCCCGACACAAACTATTGCAGCATTATTACTGGAGGCTGAGACAGGAGGGGTCGAGACACTGTGGCCCCGTCCCACTATACCCCCAGACAGGGCCAACCAGGCAGATATGACCCCAGCACAACTACAACTTTGGAAGTATGCTTTGGAAGACCCATTTGCGACCAAGCTTTAACTTCCTGACTGATGTCTTGCGATGTTGTTTCAATATATCCACATAATTTTCCTCCTCATGATGCCATCTATTTTGTGGAGTACACCAGTCCCTCCTTCAGCAAAGCACCCCCACAACATGATGCTGGTGTTCTTTGGCGTGCAAATCTCCCCCTTTTTCCTCCAAACATAAAGATCGTCATTATGGCCAAACAGTTCTATCTTTGTTTCATCAGACCAGAGGACATTTCTCAAAAGTACAATCTTTGTCCCCATGTGCAGTAGTCTGGCTTTTTTATGGTTGTTTTGGAGAAGTGGCTTCTTCTTTGCGGAGCGGCCTTTCAGGTTATGTCGATATAGGACTCGTTTTACTGTGGATATAGATACTTTTGTACCTTTTTCCTCCAGCATCTTCACAAGATCCTTTGCTGTTGTTCTGGGATTGATTTTCACTTTTCGCACCCAAGTACATTAATCTCTAGGAGACAGAATGCGTCTCCTTCCTGAGTGGTATGACGGCTGCGTGGTCCCATGGTGTGTTTATACTTGCGTACTATTGTTTGTACAGATGAGCCTGGCACCTTCAGGCGTTTGGAAATTGCTCCCAAGGATGAACCAGACTTGTGGAGGTCTACAATTTTTTTCTGAGGTCTTAGCTGATTCCTTTTGATTTTCACATGATGTCAAGCAAAGAGGCAGTGAGTTTGAAGGTAGGCTTTGAAATACATCCACAGGTACACCTCCAATTGACTCAGATGATGTCAATTAGCCTATCAGAAGCTTCTAAAGCCATGACATAATTTTCTGGAATTTTCCAAGCTGTTTAAAGGCACAGTCAACTTAGTGTATGTAAACCTCTGACCCACTGGAATTGCAAACAATTGTTGGAAAAATGACTTGTGTCATGCACAAAGTAGACGCTCTAACCAACTTGCCAAAACTGTAGTTTGTTAACAATAAATGTGTGGAGTGGTTGAAAAACAAGTTTTAATGACTCCAACCTAATTGTATGTAAACTTCCGACTTCAACTGTATGTTTGATCTGAAACCAATATACTGTTCAAAAGCCCTTGGTGTTAAAGGAGTGTGGATGTGTCAGTTTAGTAGATGCATGGGGCTAAATGAAGGGATTGAACTCTGAGATGGATCCACCTGTTCTATTACCATGTAGGCTATGGGAGCAGTTCTTTTCCACTGTTATCAACCAGGCAGTTGGAGCCCTGATTGGCTGAAAGCCGTGGTATATCAGACTGTATACCGGGGGTATGACTTACTTCTTTAATGTTCTAATTACGTTGGTAACTAGTTTATAATAGGAATAAGGCACCTCAGGGGTTTATGGTATATGGCCAATATGCCACGGCTAAGGGCTGTATCCAGGTACTCCTTGTTGCATCGTGCTTAACCTCGAGTGACACCCCATCCTGTGAACTGGACCGTTGTCATCATCTGACACTAATTAGCATAATGCAACGGACATAAATATTCCTAGTCATGAAAATCACAAATGAAATATATTGAGACACAGCTTAGCCTTTTGTTAATCACCCTGTTATCTCAGATTTTCAAAATATGCAGAAAAGCAATCAAATTAAATTGTTTACCTTTGATGAGCTTCGGATTTTCACTCACGAGACTCCCAGTTAGATAGCAAATGTTCCCTTTTTCCAAAAATATTATTTTTGTAGGCAAAATAGCTCCGTTTGTTCTTCACGTTTGGCTGAGAAATCGCCCGGATATTGCAGTCACGAAAACGGCGAAAAATATTCCAAATTAGCTCTATAATATCGACAGAAACATGGCAAATGTTGTTTATAATCAATCCTCAAGGTGTTTTTCAAATATCTATTCGATAATATATCCATCGGGACAATTCGTTTTTCAGTAGGACCGATTGGAGTAATGGCTACCTCTGTATTTTACCGAGAGTCACTCTGGGAGCCATCAGGTGACCACTTGCGCAATGTAGCCGCTTACGGGTATTCTTCAACATAAATGCGTAAAACTACGTCACAATGCTGTAGACACCTTCGGGAATACGGAGAAAGAGTAATCTGGTTGATAGCCCATTCACTGCTCAATAGGGACGCATTGGAACGCAGCGCTTTCAAAACATGAGGCACTTCCGGATTGGATTTTTCTCAGGCTTTCGCCTGCAACAGTTTTACTCACAAACAATATTTTGTTTTGGAAACTTTAGAGTGTTTTCTATCCTAAGCTGTCAATTATATGCATATTCTAGCATCTTGTCCTGACAAAATATCCCGTTTAGTACGGGAACGTTTTTTTTCTACAAAAATGAAAATACTGCCCCCTAGTCACAACAGAGCAGCCCGCAGCTGTATTGTTTTGGCCTTATTTCACACCTCATCGGGCCTTATTGCTTAATTCTACAACGGGATCCCTACGTAGAAAGTGACACAAAACAGGTTGTGGCCTCTGCAAGCTTTCTGTCCACTGGCCAATACTGTCTTTTCTGCATTGAGTTGGTTTACTGAAGTTTCTCCTGTGTCCAGATCTAGAATCAGCTTTCCCTCCCCCAATCCTAACCTTAACCATGGGAAAATTGCTAAATTGATCTCAGATCAGCATCTAGGGGAAGCTTCACCCTACACCTTATACCTAACATCCTAGTTACATTTGTGAAGAAAGAGCCTGAAAAGTCTGGCTACGTTATGTCCCATGTCTTCACTCCGTCTTCTCATTTGGGTCAGAAATCTCACAACAATAATGTGATGTCCGTGTTGTTATTTTGTTCCGTGTTCCGAAACACATGGCAAGTATATTAAGCCATGCTAAATAAATTGAAGGCGTATCAAAATTCGTGGTAGTGTTTTTGATGCAATCTGGTACAGTGTTTTTGATCCCACTATTTGTTATTTTGTTACACAAGATGCAGTCTTTTTTAAATCTTTTGCTTGAATTCATTTGAAGTGAGCACAGTTTCCTTGGACACATTTTAAATGCAAGAATGAGAGCATAGATGGTGAGTGAACAGAGTGAGACTGATTGGAGTGGGGATTTAGGGTTGGTATAAGACTTACAGTGCCTTGCGAAAGTATTCACCCCCCTTGGAGTTTTTTCTATTTTGTTGCATTACAACCTGCCATTTTTATTTGGTTTCATGTAATGGACATACACAAAATAGTCCAAATTGGTGAAGTGAAATCAAAAAAATTACTTGTTTCAAAAAATTCCAAAACATTCAAAACGTAAAAGTGTAAAAGTGGTGCGTGCATATGTAGTCACCCCCTTTACTATGAAGCCCCTAAATAAGATCAGGTGCAACCAATTACCTTCAGAAGTCACACAATTAGTTTAATAAAGTCCACATGTGTGCAACCTAAGTGTCACATGATCTCAGTATATCTACACCTGTTCTGAAAGGCCCCAGAGTCTGCCACACCACTAAGCAAGGTGCACCACCAAGAAAGCGGCACTGTGAAAACCAAGGAGCTTTCCAAACAGGTCAAGGACAAAGTTGTGGAGAAGTACCGGTCAGGGTTGGGCAATAAAAAAATATCTGAAACTTTGAACATCCCACGGAGCACCATTAAATCTATTATAAGAAATTGTTAAGAATATGGCACCACAACAAACCTGCCAAGAGAGGGCCGCTCACCAAAACTCACGGAACAGGCAAGGAGGGCATTAATCAGAGAGGCAACAAAGAAACCAAAGATAACCCTGAAAGAGCTGCAAAGCTCCACAGTGGAGATTGGAGTATCTGTCCATAGGACCACTTTAAGCCGTACACTCCACAGAGCTGGGCTTTACGGAAGAGTGGCCAGAAAAAAGTAAGCAAACATGTTTGGTGTTCACCAAAAGGCATGTGGGAGACTCCCCAAACATATGGAAGATGGTACTCTGGTCAGATGAGACTAAAATTGAGCTTTTTGGCCATCAGGGAAAACGCTATGTCTGGCACAAACCCAACACCTCTCATCACCCCGAGAACACTATCACCACAGTGAAGCATGGTGGTGGCAGCATCATGCTGTGGGAATGTTTTTCATAGGCAGGGACTGGGAAACTGGTCAGAATTGAAAGAATGATGGATGGCGCTAAATACAGGGAAATCTGTTTCAGTCTTCCAGAGATTTGAGACTGGGATGGAGGTTCACCTTCCAGCAGGACAATAACCTTAAGCATACTCCTAAAGCAGCACTTGAGTGGTTTAAGGGGAAACATTTAAATGTCTTGGAATGGCCTAGTGAAAGCCCAGACCTCAATCCAATTGAGAATCTGTGGTATCACTTAAAGATTGCTGTACACCAGCGGAACCCATCCAACTTGATGGAGCTGGAGCAATTTTGCCTTGAAGAATGGGCAAAAATCCCATGTGGCAAGCTTATAGAGACATACCCGACTTGCAGCTGTAATTGCTGCAAAATGTGGCTCTACAAGGTATTTTTGGGGGGTGAATAGTTATGCACACTCAAGTTCAGTTTTTTTTTTGGTCTTATTTCTTGTTTGTTTCACAATAAAAATTATTTAGCATCTTCAATG
Source organism: Oncorhynchus tshawytscha (assembly GCF_018296145.1). Classification (NCBI taxonomy): domain Eukaryota; kingdom Metazoa; phylum Chordata; class Actinopteri; order Salmoniformes; family Salmonidae; genus Oncorhynchus; species Oncorhynchus tshawytscha. Next base: position 50,184,428 of record NC_056437.1, on the reverse strand, counting down.
TGGTAGGCATGCTTTGTAAATCAAATGATACCTAAACCCCCAAAATCCATTTTAATTCCAGTGTGTAAGGCAACAAAGTAGGAAAAATGCCATGAGGGGTGAATACTTTTGCAAGCCACTGTATCTCTGTGTCCACTGTGCAAGCGCTGTGTGTGTGTGCATATGCGTGCATCTGTGTTTGTGTGCCAGGTTTAAGCATTTATTTGTCTTTGTCTTGGACATGTACACAAGAATACATGGGGTACTTATTAAAGAATAACCTTGGCCAAAAGTCAAACAAATAGTGAGGTACTGCTCAGCTTCAAGGTTTAATGGCCAAATGTCTGTATTGTGGAGATGGTATTTTATACCCTGATTTAGTATTATGACAATTATTTTGGCACTCACGGGTCAAAGAAACAGTGTAACTTCAGGAAATAGTTTGTTTTTGAATGAAGCCTATTCTATTAACATAATACAATGATACTTAATGTGTGTGTGTGTGTGTGTCCTCAGATGAGGGAGCGGAGCAGCTCAGAGCCCAGTAGGAAGGTGCAGACCGAGATCAGTGTAAAAGTCTCTGAAGTGAGTACCATGTGGAAGCCCCACTCTACCTACTGTAGTCTGTGTGTGTGTGTGTATTTAGAGCATCACATTGTCCATCTCATCTGCACCACAGATGCACCTCACTAGGATGACTCAAGTCAATCCGCCTGCTTAGAAGCGTAATTCTGTGGTAATTTGATGCTTAAGATGATTGAAGTGCCAGAACTTGACAATTGTTTGAGAAAGTATACCTCGATGCTGGAGGATGGAACTACCAGTAAAATAAGTCACAGAAGATACTGGGCCATATACAGTATGCTCTATTTAGTTATGTGGTACTACGCTACTGGCCTCTTTTTGTTAAAGTGAAGATGTTCCTTGTTGTGTGATGGCTGGTGCATGCAAGCTTGTGCAGTTGTTTTGGTATGAGCTGGCGATGCAAGAGTGATTCAGAATCTAATCACCCATCTCTCAGGTCAACAGCAAAGGTTAAACACACACGTGTAAAAAATAAAATGGCCGGTCAACAGCAATGTTTTGGAAACCTACAGGGCTCGACATCGGCGGCTTCCAAACTACGGGGCCAGAGGGGTTATTTACAGCATAAGAGATTACACCGAATGTTGACCTAAACTGTTGATGGCTTTCCAGGCAGTACCAAGAGGCAGTGTTATAGATGGGTTTTGATACCCCCGCTGTGGGAAAACACACTGGCTTGTTTACTAGGCTTAATTTAAGGCACAGAGCTTTTAGCACTGGCTGGCTGCTAGTTACGGGAGAGCTACACTGGGGCTACAGGAAAACAGTTGTTAGCTGCTATACTGGACGCATTGCTTTTTGCACGAGTAAGCAGGGCACAAGCCACCTGATTTTAAGTGTTTTCAGATGTGAGCAGCACATTGAATTCTTGAAAATAGAATCAGAGTGAAATTTACCCTATGCCCAAGTTTAATTTAATTAATTGGCAGCAAAGCCATGGTGTGAAAATTGCTGTTCTAGTCTAGCACACACTTGATTCAAGTATACTGAACAAAAATATAAATGCAACAATTTCAACGATTTTACTGAGTTACAGTTCATATAAGGAAATCAGTGAACTGAAATTAATTTATTAGGCCCTAGTCTATGGATTTCAGATGACTGGGCAGGGTCGCAGCCATGGGTGGGCCTGGGAGGGCATACTGTAGGCCCACTCATTTGGGAGCTAGGCCCACCCATTGGGAAGCCAGGCCCAGTCAATCAGAATCAGTTTTTCCCCACAAAAGGACTTTATTACAGACATAAATAGTCCTCAGTTTCCTCAGCTGTCTGGGTGGCTGGTCTCAGATGGTCCCGCAGGTGAAGAAGCCGGATGTGGAGGTCCTGGGCTGGCGAGGTTACACGTCTGTGGTCTGTGGTTGTGAGGCCGGTTGGACGTACTGCCAAATTCTCTAAAACGATGTTGGAGGCGGCTTATGGTAGAGAAATTAACATTAAACCTCTGGCAACAGCTCTGGTGGACATTCCTGCAGTCAATATACTAATTGCACGCTCCCTCAACATTTTTGAAATCTGTGGCATTGTGTTTCAAATCAAATCAAATTGTATTTGTCACATACACATGGTTAGCAGATGTTAATGCGAGTGTAGCGAAATGCTTGTGCTTCTAGTTCCGACAATGCAGTAATAACCAACGAGTAATCAATTCCAAAACTACTACCTTAAACACACAAGTGTAAAGGGATAAAGAATATGTACATAAAGATATATGAATGAGTGATGGTACAGAACGGCATAGGCAAGATGCAGTAGATGGTATCGAGTACAGTATATACATATGAGATGAGTATGTAAACAAAGTGGCATAGTTTAAAGTGGCTAGTGATACATGTATTACATAAAGATGCAGTAGATGATATAGAGTACAGTATATACGTAGACATATGAGATGAATAATGTAGGGTATGTAAACATTATATTAAGTAGCATTGTTTAAAGTGGCTAGTGATATATTTTACATCAATTCCCATTATTAAAGTGGCTGGAGTTGAGTCAGTGTGTTGGCAGCAGCCACTCAATGTTAGTGGTGGCTATGAGATAGAAGCTGTTTTTCAGTCTCTCGGTCCCAGCTTTGATGCACCTGTACTGACCTCGCCTTCTGGATGATAGCGGGGTGAACAGGCAGTGGCTCAGGTGGTTGTTGTCCTTGATGATCTTTATGGCCTTCCTGTGACATCGGGTGGTGTAGGTGTCCTGGAGGGCAGGTAGTTTGCCCCCGGTGATGCGTTGTGCAGATCTCACTACCCTCTGGAGAGCCTTACGGTTGTGGGCGGAGCAGTTGCCGTACCAGGCGGTGATACAGCCCGACAGGATGCTCTCGATTGTGCATCTGTAGAAGTTTGACTGCTTTTGGTGACAAGCCGAATTTCTTCAGCCTCCTGAGGTTGAAGAGGCGCTGCTGTGCCTTCTTCACGATGCTGTCTGTGTGGGTGGACCAATTCAGTTTGTCTGTGATGTGTACGCCGAGGAACTTGTGTACGCCGAGGAACTTAAAACTTTGACAAAACTGCACATTTTAAAGTGAACTTTTATTGTCCCCAGCACAAGGTGCACTTAATGATCATGCTGTTTAATAAGCTTCTTGATATGCCACACCTGTCAGGTGGATTAATTATCTTGGCAAAGGAGAAATTCTCACTAACAGGGATGTAAACAAATGTATGCACAAAATTGGAGAGATAATCCTTTTGTCCGTATGGAAAATTCTCTGGGATCTTTTATTTCAGCTCATGAAACATGGGACGAACACTTTACATGTTGCATTTATACAGTACCAGTCAAAAGGTTGGACACACCTACTCATTCCAGGGTTTTTCTATATATTTATTTTCATTTTCTACATTATAGAATAATAATGAAGACCTCAAAACGATCAAATAACACATATGGAATCATGTAGTAACCAGAAAAGTGATTCAACAAATCAAAATATATTTTATATTTGAGATTCTTCAAAGTAGCCACCCTTTGCCTTGATGACAACTTTGCACACTCTTGACATTCTCTCAACCAGCTTCACCTGGAATGCTTTTCCAACAGTCTTGAAGGAGTTCCCACATATGCTGAGCACTTGTTGGCTGCTTTTCCTTCACTCTGCAGTCCAACTCATCCCAAATCATTTCAATTGGGTGATTGTGGAGGCCAGGTCATCTGATGCAGCACTCAATCCCTCTCCTTCTTGGTCAAATAGCCATTACACAGCCTGGAGGTGTGTTGGGTCATTGTCCTGCTGAAAAACAAATTATAGTCCCACTAAGCGCAAACCAGATGGGATAGCATATCACTGCAGAATTCTGTGGTAGCCATTCTGGTTATAAGTGTGCATTGGATTCTAAATAAATCACAGACAGTGTCACCAGCAAAGCATCCCCACACCATCACACCTCCTCCATGCTTCATGGTGGGAACCACAGATGTGGAGATCATCCGTTTACCTACTCTGCGTCTCTCAAAGATACGGCGGTTAGAACCAAAAATCAAGAATTTTGACTCATCAAACCAAAGGACAGATTTCCACCGGTCTAATGTCCATTGTTTGTGTTTCTTGGCCCAAGCAAGTCTCTTCTTATTATTGGTGTCCTTTAGTAGTGGTTTGTTTGCAGGAATTCGATAATGAAGACCTGATTCACACAGTCTCCTTTGAACAGTTGATGTTGAGATGTGTCTGCTACTTGAACTCCGTGAAGCATTTTTTGGCCTGCAATCTGAGTTACAGTTAACTCTAATGAACTGATCCTCTGCAGCAGAGGTCACTCTGAGTCTTCCTTTCCTGTAGTGGTCCTCATGAGAGACAGTTTTATCATAGTGCTTGATGGTTTTTGCCAATGCACTTGAAGAAGCTTTCAAAGTTATTGAAATGCTTCATGTCTTAAAGTAATGATGAACTGTCGTTTCTCTTTGCTTATTTGAGCTGTTCTTGTCATAACATCGACTTGGTCTATTACCAAATAGGGCTATCTTCTGTATAACACCCGTACCTTGCCACAGCACTGATTGGCTACTTTGAAGAATTTGTTTAATGCTTATATGGTTATTACATTATTCCATATGTGTCATTTCGTTTTAATGTCTTCAATATTATTCTACAATGTAGAAAATAGTCAAAATAAAGAAAAACTCTTGAATGAGTAGGTGTGTCCAAACTTTTGACTGGTACTGTGTTTTTGTTCAGTATAATTACCTCATCAAACTGTTGGGACAAAATACAGCAGATGTAGGTATTGGTCCCATGATTCACAAACATTGATCTACAGTACACAAAATTTAAGGAGAATTGGCAAAACAAACAAAAATCGAATTACAATAGATTCATATTGCAATATGATATTCCTAATTTTCATTGAAATCGGAAGCCCTAAAATAGAGGGATAGAAAACACCGAACAGGGAGAGGTAGTCAGAGGAGTGAAGGTGTTTGCTGTAGCATGAGAAGTCTGAGTCCTGTTTTGTGGGTCCTGAACATATGACATAAAAAGCTTGGTCGAGATGGGGGAGCTTAGCATATTATTACAACCTCTTTCTCAAGGCCTTCCTCCACTTTTTATCTCTTTCTTTCTCTCTTGTGCTCTCTCGCTCTTTCTTTGTCGCTTTCATGCACCATTCTACATCGTTCCTCGCCCCTATCTCTATCTTCCTATCTCCCCCTATTTTCTCTCTCTCTCCCTGTATGTAAGGCAGTGACACAAGCAGTAATTGCCACCTCTCGCCCACACAGCCAACACCAAGGCCTTCACAGAGCCAATCCCTCCTGGAAAACACACTCGGCCCTGAACTTTTGCTTTGGAATTTCACAAGCATGATACAGAGAGCCTCTTCTCACAGGCCCTATCTAGTCAATTTCCATAGATTTTTATCAGGTCATTCAGATATACAGTGCGTTTGGAAAGTTTTCAGACCCCTTGACTTTTTCCACATTTTGTTACATTACAGCCTTATTCTAAAATTGATTAAATATTTGTTTTCATCATCTATCTACACACAATACCCTTTAATGACAAAACAAAAACAGGTTTTTAGAAAACATTTTTATTTATTTAAATACCTAATTTACATACAGTACACTACCGTTCAAAAGTTTAGGGTCAGTTAGAAATGTCTTTGTTTTCCATGAAAATATATTTTAAATGAGTTGCAAAATGAATAGGAAATACAGTCGACGTTGACAAGGTTATAAATAATTATTTTTAATTGAAATAATAATTGTGTCCTTCAAACTTTGCTTTCGTCAAAGAATCCTCCATTTGCAGCAATTACAGCCTTGCAGACCTTTGGCATTCTAGTTGTCAATTTGTTGAGGTAATCTGAAGAGATATCACCCGATGCTTACTGAAGCACCTCTCACAAGTTGGATTGGCTTGATGGGCACTTCTTACGTACTATACGGTCAAGCTGCTCCAACAACAGCTCAATAGGGTTGAGATCCGGTGACTGTGCTGACCACTCCATTATAGACAGAATACCAGCTGACTACTTCTTCCCTAAATAGTTATTCCATAGTTTGGAGCTGTGCTTTGGGCCATTGTCCTGTTTTAGGAGGAAATTGGCTCCAATTAAGCGCCGTCCACAGGCTATGCATGGCGTTGCAAAATGGAGTGATAGCCTTCCTTCTTCAAGATCCCTTTTACCCTCTACAAATCTCCCACTTTACCACCACCAAAGCACCCCCAGACGATCACATTGCTTCCACCATGCTTGACAGATGGCGTCAAGCACTCCTCCAGCATCTTTTCATTTTTTCTGTGTCTCACGAATGCTCTTATTTGTTATCTGAACACCTCAAACTTAGATATGTCTGTCCATAACACTTTTTTCCAATCTTCCTCTGTCCAGTGTCTGTGTTCTTTTGCCCATCTTTTATTTTTATTGGCCAGTCTGAGATATGGCCTTTTCTTTGCAACTCTGCCTAGAAGGCCAGCATCATTTCTTAATTTCTCAGAACAAGAATAGACTGAGTTTCAGAAGAAAGTTGTTTGTTTCTGGCCATTTTGAGCATGTAATCGAACCCACAAATGCTGATGCTCCAGATACTCAACTAGTCTACAGAAGGACAGTTTTATTGGTTCTTTAATCAGAACAACAGTTTTCAGCTATACTAACTTAAATGCAAAAGGGTTTTCTAATAATCAATTAGCCTTTGAAAATGATAAACCTGGATTAGCTAACACAACGTGCCATTGGAACACAGGATTGATGGTTGCTGATAATGGGCCTCCATACGCCTATGTAGATATTCCATTAAAAATCTGCCGTTTCCAGCTACAATAGTCATTTACAACATTATCAATGTCTACACTGTATTTCTGATCAATTTTATGTTATTTAAATGGACAAAAAAATAGCTTATTTTTCAACAACAAGGACATTTCTAAGTGAGCCCAAACCTGAATGGTAGTGCAAGTATTCAGACCCTTATCTATGAGACTCGAAATTGAGCTCAGGTGCATCCAGTTTCCATTGATCATCCTTGAGATGTTTCTACAACTTGATTGGACTCCACCTGTTGTAAATTCAATTGATTGGACATGATTTGGAAAGCTCACACCTATCTATACAAGGTCCCACAGTTGACAGTTCATGTCAGAGCAAAAACCAAGCCATGAAGTCGAAGGAATCATCTGTAGAGCTCCGAGACAGAATTGTGTCCAGGCGCAGATCTGGGGAATGGTACCAAAACATGTATGCAGCATTGAAGGTCTCCAAGAATACAGTGGCCTCCATCATTCTTAAATGGAAGAAGTTTGGAGACTCTTCCTAGAGCTGTGTAGTTATATTGACTTTTTTTTCTGACTTGCAGCAGTAGATTTAGACTGTTTATTAGCATGTTTCATCATGTGTCATGCATTTTACATAGACGCTCCTCTTGCGTTCTAGTAGTCCATCTTGCGTTCTAGTAGTACTTTTCTAAGGACTGGTGTTATTCTTATCTTATCGATTACAGCCTCAAGTCTTCTTGTGTAGGACGCTGCAAGCTTGGCACACCTGTATTTGGGGAGTTTCTCCCATTCTTCTCTGCAGATCCTCTCAAGCTCTGTCAGGTTGGATGGGGAGAGTTGCTGTAAAGCCACTCCTGCTTTGTCTTGGCTGTATGCTTCGGGTCGTTGTCCTGTTGGAAGGTGAACCTTTGCCCAAGTCTGAGGTCCTGAGCGCTCTGGATCAGGTTTCCGTCAAGGATCTCTCTGTACTTTGCTTCGTTCATCTTTTGTACGACCTTGACTAGTCTCCCAGTCCCTGCTGCTGAAAAACATCCCCACAACATGATGCTGCCACCACCATGCTTCACCGTAGGGATAGTGCCAGGTTTCCTCCAGACGTGACGGTGGGCATTCAGGCCAAAGAGTTCAGTCCTTGTTTCATGAGACCAGAGAATCTTGTTTCTCAAGGTCTGAATCCTTTAGGTGCCATTTGGCAAACTCCATGCGGGCTGTGAAGTGCCTTTTACTGAGGAGTGGCGTCCGTCTGGCCACTCTGCCATAAAGGCCTGATTGGTGAAGTGCTGCAGAGATTGTTGTCCTTCTAGAAGTTTCTCCCATCTCCACAAAGGAACTCTGGAGCTCTAGTACTTTTCTAAGGACTGGTGTTATTCTTATCTTATGCTATTGTATCATATGCTGTAGCAATCACTTCATTCTAGTCATCGTGTATTAGTACTGGTATTAATTATATTTTCTGTGCATTTTGTTCTTTTCATGTCTTACATAATAGTTATATTATGCATTTCGGCTGCCACTCTTAATGCTGTGAAAAATGCTCGCACATTCAGGTGTAAGTTGATATTCTTCCTTTTCTACACACAGTATGTATATGGCATGGCTGCCAACATCACAACGTGGAAGCAAATGCTGGTTAGACTCCGTATACATCACCTAGGTGGATGTTGTGTTATTCATGCATGGCTGTATGTTCTGTATTATCTGCACATAGTGTTATGGCATGGTTCCTATTATTACAAAAGCACACAGGGAGGTTGTGGTTGCATAGAGGGCAACACTAGCTATCCCTTACACAGCATCTGCTGGAGCATTGCAGTATGATGGCACATGATTTGTATGAGAGTAGTAAACAAGTTTATGTGCATTATCATGCATGTTTGTACATAGTGCATATGAAGGCATCTTCTACCCTGATGCAGCTCACTGAGCGTGACTCATATCTACCAACCTGTGCTGTTCCAAATGTGTGGGTGCTACGTGCTAACACTGTTCAGCAGTCAAGCAGCGTGATATCTTGTGCTACTCGAATGGCGTTAGTCTGTCATCGGCAAAACATTACTGGGTCTTTTCATCACTTGACTTTTTTCCCACATTTTGTTACGATACAGCCTTATTCTAAAATGGATTAAATAGTTTTGTTCTCTCATCAATCTACACACAATACCCCATAATGACAAAGCAAGAACAGGTTTAGGCATTTCTGCAAATTTGATACAAAAAAAAAACCTTTACTCAGTACTTTGTTGAAGCACCTTTGGCAGCGATTACAGCCTCAAGTCTTCTCGTGTAGGATGCTGCAAGCTTGGCACACCTGTATTTGGGGAGTTTCTCCCATTCTTCTCTGCAGATCCTCTCAAGCCCTGTCAGGTTGGATGGGGAGAGTTGCTGTACAGCTATTTTCAAGTGTCTCCAGAGATATTCAATTGGGTTCAAGTCCGGGCTCTGGCTGGGCCACTCGGTGACATTCTGAGACTTGTCCCGAAGCCACTCCTGCTTTGTCTTGGCTGTGTGCTTAGGGTCGTTGTCCTGTTGGAAGGTGAACATTTGCCCAAGTCTGAGGTCCTGAGCGCTCTGGATCAGGTTTCCGTCAAGGATCTCTCTGTACTTTTTTTCGTTCATCTTTTGTACGACCTTGACTAGTCTCCCAGTCCCTGCTGCTGAAAAACATCCCCACAACATGATTCTGCCACCACCATGCTTCACCGTAGGGATAGTGAAGTTTCTCCCATCTCCACAAAGGAACTCTGGAGCTCTGTCAGATTGACCATCGGGTTCTTGGTCACCTCCCTGACCAAGGCCCTTCTCCCCCAATTGCTCAGTTTGGGTTAACACAACACAATGCCACAGATGTCTTAAGTTTTGAGGGCACTTGCAATTGGCTTGCTTACTGCAGGAATGTCCACCAGATCAGTTGCCAGAGAATTTAATGTTAATTTCTCTACCTTAATCCGGCTCCAACTGCGTTTTAGAGAATTTGACGGTACATCCAACCTGCCTCACAACCGCAGACCATGTGTATGTCTATGTGTGGTCGAGCGGTTTGCTGATGTCAACGTTGTGAACAGAGTGCCACATGGTGACAGTTGGGTTATGGTATGCGTTTTAGAGAATTTGACAGTACGTCCAACCGGCCTCACAACCGCATAACACATGTATAGTGTCGTTTGGGCGAGCGGATGGTGACGGTATGAGCAGGCATAAGCTACAGGCAACAAACATAATTGCATTTCATCCATGGCAATTTGAATGCATAGAGATACCGTGACGAGATCCTGAGGCCCATTGTCATGACATTCATCCACCGCCATCATCTCATGTGTCAGCATGATAATGCACGGCCACATGTCGCAAGGATCTGTACACAATTCCTGAATGCTTGAAATGTCCCAGAAATGTCCCATGGCTTGCATACTCACCAGATATGTCACCCGCTGAGCATGTTTTGGATGCTCTGGAATGACGTGTACGACAGCGTGTTCCAGTTCCCACCAATATCCATCAACTTCGCACAGCAATTAAAGAGGAGTGGGACAACATTCCGCAGGCCACAGTCAACAGCCTGATCAACTCTATGCAAAGGAGATGTGTCGCGCTCCTTGAGGCAAGTGGTAGTCACACCAGATACTGTTTTCTGATCCACGCCCCTATTCTTTTTTAAGGTATCTGTGACCAACAGATGCATATCTGTATTCCCGGCCATGTGTAATCCATAGATTAGGGCCTAATGAATTTATTTGAATTGACTGACTTCCTTATATAAACTGTAACTCAGTAAAATCCCCAAAATGGTTGCATATAGCGCTTCTATTTTTGTTCAGTATATCTAACCTCTACAGGATCGGTAGGTCCCCCGTAGGATGGTTGCGCTAACATAGGCTAATGTGGTTAGCATGTGGCTGTAAGTAACAAGAACATTTCCCAGGACATAGACCTATCTGATATTGGCATAAGATTTAAATTATTGTCAATCTAACGGCACTGTTCAATGTACAGTAGTTACAATATGTCAGTGAATGAATACCATGCTATTGTTTGATGAGTGTACAGTTATGAACTTGAAAATGTATTAATAAACCAATTTGGCACATTTGGGCAGTCTTGATACAACATTTTGAACAGAAATACAATGGTTCATTGGATCAGTCTTGAACTTTGCACATACACTGCCTCCATCTAGTGGCAGCAGAGTGAGAGAGCAGACCCGTAAAGCTTAAATAACCACCCAATAACGTAGGCATGAATGATTCTTGCCTCTAATTGGTTTCCTTTCTGAACTGGCTCCGCTTAATTTCTGAATCATGTTTCGAAGAGAACTGCCATATGTAATTTTAGATTGTTGTTAGTTTGCAAATGTGTCGCATGTTTTAAGTACAGTAATCCAATTATTCCAATTATTTCTAACTAGGAGTAGGAATAGTTTACTCATTTGTCTGCATTGGGCTTGTTAGCTAAGCTCTTTGGGCCTTATAGCATGTTGATTATAGCATTTTAGGAGCTGCATTTCCTCTCAAATCCTTTCATAAATGTATTTTAGTTTTAGATACAGCCAATATAAGTATGTATCATGACAAAATAGTAATGCATGTAAAGGTAATGCATTTTCTGGGTGACTTTCTGGCTAGTTAACATGAATATCTTATAAGAGTTGAAATAATGAGTCAAGATGAACACGCAGGTATTCTTCTCTTGTTTTTAATGACAGAAGTGTTTCATAACAAGAGTTAATGGTCTCCATCAGGGACAGCCAGTGTGTGTGCTTCAAGGGAAAAAAATGGTCCTGTGTGTTTAAATGTCCGGGACGATTTCTGGTCCCAGTCCGTCCCTGGTGTCCATTGTGTGTTATGGGCAGCCTCCTCTGACGGGCCATGTTGCTGCATATTAAGAAAGACAAATTCTCTGAGCTATGAGCTGCTTCTCTCTGTTGGACATTTCATACACTTTCAGCTGGATTTCCAGAACAATTAAATGATCTTGGTTAAATATAGATATCAGGGCTTGTAAGTAGAGTTTTATATTACCGTAAATAGAGTAGACTTTTGTATTTTACAGTAAAACAAGTAGTGTTATATTTTACAGTAAAACGACTAAACTGCGAAGCAATCATTATTTTTTTTGATTGGTGATTCAACCAAATGTTCTCATGGAATTTCACAATAAATTCCACTTTGTCCGTAATGGGCACACGACTACTCAGTGTAAAGATTTGTCTCTGCAACAAAGTCAAACATTGCTGTCCGGTTTCTATAAACTTTCCTATTGTGTATGTTTTAAAAATCACGTTAGCCCACTGAGCTAAAGCCTAGGCCTACACAGGTGTGTTCAAGGTTACTCATCATAGTCTTGCAGCCTACACACACACACTGAAATGCTGCTGCTCCGTCTCAGCATCAGCATCACCGCGGCTCTCTTCCTCCGCGCTTTTCCCTTTCCACACTGTCGCTCAGTCATCGTCTGGGAAAGCAGAGGAGGAGAGGAGAGGGAGCAGGTTCTCAGGTTGGAGGGGGCCAAGCCTGTGGCTCGCTGGCGAGCAAGACCATGCATTTGTATGTGTGCTGGACTTTAAGATTGCGTTAGGATCATGAATGCCTTCAGCATTGTGGAGGAGGAATCTAGTTTCTCAGAGGGGCCCCACTTCCGATAGCAGCTATCCGCGTGCCTTCTCTCCTGTGGCGGCTTACTCCTCTTCTCCCCCACCCCCCTCTTTTTCTTTTTTTTTTCTTCTTCTTCTCCCCCTCTTTTCCATCTCACTAATTTTGTGGCGGCGATGAATTCAAGCACAGGTTGAGCTTTTCTGCCCGCAATGGATTGTCTTTGCATTGTCACAACTAAGGTAAGAGCATTGGTGCCATTGATAGACATAACGAGAGAGAACGAGAGAGGGATGCAGTGAGAACGGAAGGGAAGAAACTCTGTCTGTGTCTGTCCTCCAGTGTTGGTTGATCTGCATATTTCAGCTGCCTGCTCAAGGAATGTGTGTGTGTGTGCGCATCTGTGTGTGTGTGTGTGTGTGTGTGTGTTATGGCCAGTGGTTCATTTCATGTTTAAGTGTGATTTATTCCCCCCCCCTCCACTCCCAAGTTGTGTGTGTCCATCTATCCACAACGGTCTTAACAGGCTTAAAGCCCCGCTGGGGAGTGACAGCACCTCTATTGAAAATGTCACACTACCAGAACTTGTCAGAAACTTCAGTCAGTCCTCCGCTGCTGCCTTCAGAGAGATAATGACCCTCTTTGTTGTGAGGTCCGGAACATCCTTTTTGATCAGGGGCTAAACAATAGCTTATAGCAGAGCTTGGCTGGGCTGCATCTGGAATCAATTAAGGGGAAGCCTCTTTCCCAGCTGTCCACAATTAGCAGTAGAGTAAAGTATCACTGTCGTTATTTGAATGCAGCAGTTTATTGAGGACATGCACATCCTCTCTGATTTATGTTTGTTGTAAGAGACCAGCAGACTGACCAAGTAGTCAATCTGACAAATGAGAACAATTTTGACTGTGTTAATGGTTTTTATCTTTTTATAATTTTGTCTTGGCAGAAGTGTGAAAGCGGTAGTCAAGGTTTGTTTTTGGGCAGTAAAGAATACCAGGTGTAAGACCTGCTTTGGTGTAGGGGGAAGTATCCCCTAGATGCTGATCTTGGTCTAATGTTTAAGGTTATGATTATGAGAGCCGAGATCCAAGGGAAAAAGTGATTCCAGAGCACCTGCTTTGCAGTCATTCTCACAAAGTTATGTTTTGACTGAATTGTATTGACTAATCATGGAATCCAAGGAAGCCTCATAAGACCCTTAAACTCTGTCATTACTAGAGCTATTCCCTCCATCTGGGATGACACAAATAACATCAAGGTATTGTTCATTGGGTACCAAAAGATAGAAAAGACTGAAACAAGCGAGGGTCTACCTTGGCTTGTCCAATATAAAATGCAAATGTTTTTTTTTTCCCATGGCAAAAGTGTTTCAAAATGTTTTCCATTGTGTGCCCTAATGAACACGACGCAGCAACTCCTAGAATAGATGATGATCATGTTAATTCCCTTTCTAAAAGCCTGGTTAAATATTTATGTTTGTTTCCATGCCATGTTAAATCCATGATGGAGAACCATGTTTTCATTGCAATGTACTCATTAGGAAAATGTTGTTAAGTGAACAGTTCCCTCATTCCCTCAAAAACCATTACAGTAATCAGGTTTCTGAGTTAGGCAAAGCAAAAACAAAAACAAATCCTCCTGTGCAGTCAGAAAGCAGGTGGAGCTCATGAAGAATGATGTTTTTCACTAGTTACCGGCTTTGATTGAATAGGACCCTCAGCTGTGTGGGTCTTTATGTTTTGCAAGGAGGGTGTGTGTGTGTGTGTGTGTGTGTGTGTGTGTGTGTGTGTAAGACAGATGGAGATTGAAACAGATTACATAGATATAGAATGAATAGACTGGGCTTCGAACCTCTAACCCTTGCAATTTGACACGTAAACTCATTGGTACACTTGCAATGGCTGCCGGGTATTGTGACGCAATCATTTCCATTGCAATGTAGAATGTTCATTCAAGTTGATGTTAACTGATGTGGCTCATGCAATGGAATGTAGGTTTTGTAACGCCAGTTGAGTTGAATCAACAAATCACAGCATATTGATGGTTACACTTCCTGCTTTTACTGCCTCCTATGCTAGGTTGAAAATATACAGGTTAAGACAATGTCGTCACAAATCTGGGACCAATGCCATTGCTAATTACCAGCGCCGTTGCTAACTAGCGTAGCTGGTCCCATTGTTGCGAAGAGTTATGGGATATTAGAATCCCGTTGTTTTAACCTTTGTCATAGTCTACCTCGCTCCTATAGGTACACTCGCAGTGGGCGCCAGTCCACTCATTATGCCGTCATTGACTTGAATGCTGTATTCATTCTATTTCTATGGCAGCACATGCAGTCAGTAGCAAAGTAGAGGAGAAAATGTGTGCTTTCTAAAAATATTATAACATTTTTAAAAAGACATTTGAAAGTTTAGAACGGATACCGTGGGTTGACCAATAACCGTCATCCAAAATTCCATGACCGTCACTTTGAGGGCAACCTCTGTTAAAGTATCTAGGTCTGTGGCAAACTAATGCAGGGATTACCAAACTCGGTCCTAGGGTGCACACTTTAGTTTTTTCCCCCTAGCACCACAGAGCTGATTCAAATAATCAAAGCTTGATGGGGATGAGTTGGTTATTTGAATCAGCTGTGTGTGTGTGTGTGTGTGTGTACAAAAAAAGCCCTTAGGGCACACTGCTCACAGTATGGCTCGAGCCATAGGAGAGAGGATGAGAAATGGATGCCCATATACAAAAGGAAGACCTTATCCAACTTGCAGTATTGGAACACCTCTGTTGAACAACTGCCACACTCCTCCTGCCTCCTGTGACAGTCATCCTCAGTATACTGGGTTCAGCTATGATCTAAGTGATGGGACATCTATGCAGACATGTATTCTGCATATACTCCTGGTACTAGTTCTGTGTTCGTGCTTTCTTTTCAAAATATGTGCCATCACGATTGGATATCCCAGTAGACGTGTCAACACTGACACTATGCATTGTTGGTTGTTGAGGTGGTCTTTGAAAGTGTCTGTGACTGTGCTTGTCGACACTTGGCCACAGAATGATACCTTAATTAGCCTCCCAGAAGGCATTTTGATGGCATGTGAAGACTGTGTCAAAGGGTTATTGGGACATTTGACTTTGTTACCACATTGGGTCATGTAAGGCCATCACCTTCTTTCTGTGATAGTGTGGGTGGGTGGGTGGGTGGGTGGGTGGAGGCCACAGACTGCCTTTGCACCTGGTTCACACCACGCAGAAAATGCTGATCAAGCCACTGGAGTCACTACCCTCCCAGCTGGTGCACATGATTCCCTAAACTGGCTGGAGGTGCATGCATTCACCTGGACTGCCCAGCTGACCTAAAAAAAAAAGCCTAACATTCCTAGCCTGGACAAGTGAGCATACCTGGGAGAGATTGTATTGTCAGGAATACACATCCTAAAGATAATGACATTTCACATGAAGAGAGAGAGAGAGATGTGGTAGTCAGCAGATGACTTGCTGTTGGCTGAATAGTTTTACTGTTACTCTGTCTGGCCCCACATGAAAAAGGGAGGGGAATGGGCAAGGTATATGCAAATGAGCTCTGTAGTACTTACTGTAGTTAAAATAAAGTGGTGTTTTTGTGGACAATATTGTAGTATTTACTACAGTGTTTTTAAGTGGGTGGATAGTATTTTGCAGTATACTACAGCATTCTATAGTAAGTACGACACATGATCGAGGGATACTACAGATACTAAAGTGTGTAGTATAGTATTCTACAGTATACTACAGTTTATTATAGAATTTTGTACTGTACTATTCCATAGGAAACTGTAGGATTTTTCATGTGTGTCCTCTCACATGTCAGACTCAGGCCTGCAGTGTGGAGCTTATTAGCTGTCTCATTCTAGATGCTGAAGTATCGAGCTCTCCCTGGTCTGAGGAGTTGACATTCTAATTCTATTCGGCTGCTATGCTGGAAATAGCATCTGTGTCATGCAGGATAGAACAGTGCTGTGATTGTGACTTTGGTTGTGTAAAGCTATTTGTGTTGCTTTCAGAAGGGAGATTTTACTTCATAAGCTAAACAACAATTGCGTAGTTTGGTTTCATTGTCACGCCCTGACCTTAGATATCCTTTTTATGTCTCTATTTTGGTTTGGTCAGGGCGTGAGTTGGGGTGGGCGTTTTGTGTGTTTTGGCCGGGTATGGTTCTCAATCAGGGACAGCTGTCTATCGTTGTCTCTGATTGAGAACCATACTTAGGTACCCTTTTCCCCACCTGTGTTTGTGGGAGGTTAACTTTGTTTGATGGCACATATCCTTAATTAAGCGTCACGGTTTGTTTCTGTATTGTGTATTTATTGTTTTGTCGGCGACATCTACTATTAAAAGTATGCACGCTGACCACGCTGCACCTTGGTCTTCTTTTTCCAACGGCCATGATATTCATATACTACACAATTCAAATTCCTTTCAAAATACTTGATTTTTCCCACAAGGGGTAATTGTACATGCAGCAGTGCAAATACACACAACAACCAATAACAATTGACTTAAGCTATGACCACGAAAACAATGGGGTAAATTATAAAAAAACATGATTAAAGTCCAGCCAGTGGTTGATTGAGGAATGTAAAAACGGATGTAAGCAAGTATAAATATTAAGTGACCAGGTAAGAGCTCATTTTGTGCAAAGCAGTGTTTATCGGTTCTCATTGACCAGAGGGGTATAATACAAAGCAGGATGGAGTTACAGCTAAAATACCTAAATATTCTGATATAATTAAAAAAACAATTTTTTTTTAGAAAGATAAGCTTCAAATGGTCTAATTGATTCAACACATGAAAACAAATATCTAAATTGAGCTTTTTTAATGAAGAAGAAAATCAATAGCTATTTCTGGTTGCTATTCAAAGTAAGCTGGCTAACTAATTGATCCTATTTTGTACTATACCACTCAGTTGAATTAAAATCACTTTATTTGTCAATTGCATACAAGATCCAACCTAAATTTGACTTTGGATAGGTGCAGGGGCTGCCACACAGGGCGCCCAGGGAGCTGTTGTGGCGGGTTAAGTGCCTTGCTCAATGGCACAACAGCAGGCAATGTCATCTAGGATTTGATACCAGCAACTCTCTGGGTACCAGCTCACTTCCCTCCAGATTTATGTTGTCGGTCCTGGGATTGGAACTGGCAACCCTGCAGCTGAAGTCTCTCTTAACGCTAGACTGACTACCTGCCACCCCTTAATGGCATCAGGTACAAAACAGGTTTAGAAAATAGTGTGAAACATACATTTAAATGTACAGTCTTTCATGTTACAAGGAAAGATTTCTGATTTACTTTGTGAGACCACTTCCTGGTTTTGAGTTGGACCCTTACTGTAGTCAGGAAAGGGGGTTATCCCATTTCATTGAATTACAAAGTGTAATTATTTTGATGACAGGCCACAGGCTGATTTGTAGCTCACTGTGCAGCCTGGCATGGCCTCAGACAGTGAACTCTGTCTCTGGGAAATGGAGAGTCTGATGTTTATCTTGGGTCTGAGACAGTGAGGCCTGGGGAACCGCTGGGAGTCCCAGATCGAAGCAACAGAAGCCCCCCCCATGACTACCTCCGCACCTCCCAGTTCACCTCCGCTAAGACTCCCAAGTTATTAGATTCCAAGCCCCATATTTCTGCTGTCAGTTTTGCTAGCTAGCTCTACCACTAGCCTTTTGGTTTTGGTTTGTCGTGGGCAGTTCCTGAATCTGGTCTTATTCACTATTCATAGTTTTTTGTTACGGTGACTCCTTTTGGAAAGTTACATTTGGGATCTAATTCGCTAATGACATTAGCTTGCTGTGTTGCTTGTGACCATGGCAGAGATGGGTTGGCATTTGGTTTATCATGTGAAGGTGAGTGCGAGGGACCACTAATCGAATCTGATGACTGATTGTGTGGGGAGGCAGTTCAACTCTGGCCCACACACAAATAACTAATTTGTGTCCTCACAATGTGATGAGATTCCCTAACTATTGAAAATGCTATTAATTTGGCTATTGCCAATGTTATCTGACATGTTGTGTAGGAATCAATTGCATGACATTGACTTATGTAATGACTATGGCCAGCAAACATTGGACTAACATAGCCAAGGGGTAGGAAGAAGCTGCTTTAGCTTTCCATCAGGAATGGACAAAATGCAAATTCAGACAATATTGGCTTCTGTGTGCTCTGCGTGGCTGGTTATTAAGCTAACCCCAAAGTAAGTAATGGTTGCTACTAGCACACACCGCTAGGGATTCAACATCGGCCACAACCCCCTTCCCAGTTTTAAGCATACGCAGCGTAATGATATGCATTTTTCATTCCACCGGCACATTATGTAACGATAGTGAGGCACGTTGAGTGCAGAGCTGTAACAGAGAAAGAGGGGGAGGAAGAGAGCACTCCTACACTATAGTGTGTTGATACTCCACGGACGTTGCTTTTTTACACCCATTCTCTAGGTGGTGATGCAATGCCGAGGACGCATCTCCATCCGAGGGTTCCCACACACAAGGGGGCCCGGTGGAACATATAGTAGCAACTACGGGTCATGTGTGTAGGAACAGGAGCTGATATAGATTCCCCCCCCTGCTATACTTTATTTGAATGTTCTGTTCTAATGCCTACGCAAGGCTTGTGGTAGACGTGACTTACAGACTGTTTTTTTTTGTATAGCAGGGACTGGCTCGATGTAACATTCGTTGTCAGTAATGCCAAGATGTAAAAGTGTATTTATGTACATACGAGATGGGATGAAATCCCCAGACTAACAATTTAGATCAGTGTGATTTAATTGTCCTGATTGCCTGTGCAAACGTAGCGTGATAGATGGTTGGGCCAATGATGAATCCAGATTAGAATCCTGATTCAGCGTGGGGAATTGCAGCAAGACTTTGTAGTGAACTCCAATTTACTTACTACTGTACTTAATTGTTTTGCGTCAGACCTATATAAATGCACCTAGACGATCTAACATTCAAATGTTGTGTTAGATTTGTATTTTTCTTTTTTACCAATAATTGACCTAGTCAAAATGAAAATGTGTTGTCCTCAATCTCTTTACTGCTGTCAATCACCCCCTTCCAATCCCCCCTCAATTATTTATATTGTTTGGTGCCTGGTCAAGTGGTAACACTTGTTGTTGCGCCAATGGTTGATCCCCACCTCTGGCCTTCCTGCTTTCCCCCCTTCTACCCTGTACCCCCCATCTATTTAAATGCAGTCTCAATAAAGCAACAACAAAAAATACCCGAGGGTGTAATTCCACTCAAATTCAAAAATAGATAAACAAATATTTATATTGTAAGGTGCTTTAAGCAACCAAGTATCTTCTCACTCTCTTTACTTTATCTTTGGGGAATGCCTCAACTTTAAGTTAAAATAATTACAGGTTTGATACATAGTCATTCTGTGAGTTCAGTGTAGCATTTGAACATTTCAAATATGTGTTAATAGTTTATACATTGTTTATGAATGCTTATTATAAAGTGTTACCCACTAATCACCCTGATTCATCATGCCAGTCATAGTGCAAGAATGGACATATAGGGACAGATGGGAGGGAGTGAGATGGTGAGATTGAAAGAGGAAGATGGAGGAATGGATGGAGGTATGGGTGGGTAGAGGGAGGGGGAGATGGATTGATGGAGAGAGAGACAAACTGGTTCAGTAACCTCCTTACACCAACCTGAGCTCCAGATAAAACCATGTCCAGGATACCAAAGGCACACACACTGCCTCTATCCCTCTAGGGCAGGTGTTCTCATCTGTCTGCCCTCAAGGGCCACAGTCTGCTTCTTTTGATCCAGACCTTTTAATCAGTGACTGACTAAGCCCTTGGAAACCTTGCGAGTGGATTCGCTCTCTGTTATCCAGGTTATGAGAAACCTTCCCAACATTCCTCTTGTACTTTCATTTGAGGGATGGCTAAGCCTATGTAGTAGCCCATGTAGCCCTCTAAATCCAATGAGCGCTGGAGAATAACCAGGCCATTTCTTTCCATGTGGCTGATGCTTTTTGTCTCCCTCATGGAGAGAAATTTAGTCAGGTCAGTGGGGAAGCTCAAACTGCCCAGAGCATTGATGTTCCCGGAGTGTTCGAGGAGGACATGTTCTGACAGATTTGAAAATAAACAATTAGCATAGCAAATTGCTCAGCGCAGGAGTGTCATTGTGTGCTCTCGACGGATCAAGGTAGACTGTTGTTCTAGCAATTAGCAACTTGGATGGGAACAAATCAAATGAACACAGTAGTTGATAAAGGATGTGTTCGCCACGCATCTGCTTTTAGAGTCTTGTTTTAGGTTGAAGCAATCTTGAATAAGTCAATATTCAAGACTGAATGACAATTCTGAGAGAGTCTCTCCTGCTTTGTGGGTCTGTGTTTCCCCACCAGCCTTTACACCAGTGGCTGAATAGATGGTCATTGTGGATTTAGCAAGTGCTTTTATTGAAAGCGACCAGGATTCAAACCGATCGAGGTTTGTCTGCAATGCAGATTTTAAATGCAATGTTCCCATGCTGGCAGAGACCACATTCACGGTCACGCTGGCTATGTTGGCTCAATCGGAAGTGACCTTTTAAAGGGCGCATTGCCAAATCCGCGATCGGATTGAATTCCGGACTTAAAGTTAATGACAAAACACACCATGTCGCCGAACGGTTAAAAGCAGAGCTTGGTAAATCACAGCCTGTTACATCATTGCTAGTGGAGGGAGAAGAAGAAAAGATGAAAGCATAGAGAGAGGGAGCGAGGGGGAGAGAACTTCTATCTGATCCAAGGATCAACATGGCCATCTCTATACTTTCCTCTGAACCGTTGTAAACAGTTTTTAAAACCCTGCAATAGACGAGCATCCTGTGTACTTAAATATATATATTTTTAATGTTATTTTACCCCCTTTTTCTCCACAATTTCGTGGTATCCAATTGTTAGTAATTACTATCTTGTCTCATCGCTACAACTCCCGTACGGGCTTGGGAGAGACGAAGGTCGAAAGCCATGCGTCCTCCGAAACACAACCCAACCAAGCCGCACTGCTTTTTAACACAGAGCACATCCAACCCGGAAGCCAGCCACACCACTGTGTCGGAGGAAACACCATGCACCTGGTGACCTTGGTTAGCGCGCATTGCGCCCGGCCCGCCACAGGAGTCGCTGGTGCGCGATGGAACAAGGATATCCCTACCGGTCAAACCCTCCCTAACCCGGACGACACTCGGCCAATTGCGCGTCGCCCCACGGACCTCCCTTGCGCAGCCGGCTGCGACAGAGCCTGGGCGCAAACCCAGAGTCTCTGGTGACACAGCTAAGTCTTCGATGCAGTGCCCTAGACCACTGCGCCACCCGGGAGGCCGCATCCTGTGTACTTGTACATCAATCTTCCTCAAGCTACAGAAACAGGATGGGTCCTTCTGGCTTGGACAAGGCTACTTACTTTATTGTGAACAAAATAACTGAAATGGCCATTGACAAATGAGGACAAAATAAACCTGAATACATAATACACCTACACAATTGTGGATAAATCGGATTAGAACGCAATTTCAGACTTTCTTAGCTTACAGTATAAATGTATATAGTGTATGAATCAACTGTGTAAAGAATAGTAGCTCTTACTGAACTTACAGTTTATTCAGTAACTGTAGAGCGAATCTCTATGGCCATGTTTGAGAGGATCAAATATGTGATGCATTGTGGGTAAATTGTGACTGACCGACTGCTCTAAAAATAATAATGAGTGGTTATTTATGATGCAAGGCGATTTGTAGGTCAGTCAGATGGCAGTCAGCTGTAATGTCCAACAAGCCCATTCTTTCCTGGTAAAAACTGACCTGTCCCCTGACTTCATTGGCCTTCCAGAGTGTTGGAGCTCCTTAGGGTTGTCTGCTAAATATTAACTTTAGACTCATCTGTAGCGTAGTGCTACTTATGCTTGATAGCCAATCGTTTTTAAACTAATCCACACACTGCAACGTATTAAAGAGAAAATGTATGTTGGGTCAAATTCCCCTTACCTTGAGTTGTGTCTAAATACCCATAGGGATCACATTCATAATAATCCATTGTTTACTTTTGCCACAGCTATGAGTTAGCATAATTAGCATCGTCCAAATTTATGAATGTTATCCATGGTACAGATATGAGCAAAGCTACGTTGCAAGCAGAACCTTCCTCAAATATTCAATATTCAATGACTAAATATGTCTAAAATATTCAATCTATTGTCATATAACTGACAAGTATAACATTTTGAACCTGGGTATCAGTGTAGTGCTGTCAAATGATTTGTCATAACTTCCCATTTAGGGCATGATTTGATGTGAAAATAGAGCACATTGAGCCTGGACTGTTTTCTTGTCCATAGATATCCTCCGACATGAACAAGCCAAAACCAGTCTTCCTCTGAAACAGTGCACAAACGGTTCAGCCGTCTCACGTGGAAGAGAACACAGTGCTTGATCCAATCAAGTGATTCATTTTTTAGGTAACACTTTACAATAACTATTATGAATAAGCATTAATAAACACATAATTTGATTGATGAAAATGTAGAAGCGTATAAATAGTATAAGCTTTTGATTCCATGGGCATTTACAATAGTTTATAAAGCATTTAAGCATTTATAGGCATCTTTAAAGATGTATCAATGGAAGATACTAGAAAGTGTTACCATTAATTGAATGGTAAAGGCTTAGAGGACGGGAGCACTGCAGTTCTGTACTTAGGCTCTTCACTATAGTGCTGTTGTAGTTAGAGGTCGACCGATTAACCGGAATGTCCAATTAATTAGGGCCGATTTCAAGTTTTCATAACAATCGGAAATCGGTATTTTTGGCCGCCGATTTAATTTTAAAAAATATATTTTTTATACCTTTATTTAACTAGGCAAGTCAGTTAAGAACACATTCTTATTTTCAATTACGGCCTAGAAACGGTGGGTTAACTGCCTCGTTCAGGGGCAGAACGACAGATTTTCACCTGGTCAGCTCCGGGGATGCAATCTTGCAACCTTACAGTTAACTAGTCCAACGCAATAACGACCTGCTTCTCTCTCGTTGCACTCCACAAGGAGACTGCCTGTTACGCGAATGCAGTAAGTTGCTAGCTAGCATTAAACTTATCTTATAAAAAACAATCAATCATAATCACAAGTTAACTACACATGGTTGATGATATTACTAGTTATTATCTAGTGTGTCCTGCGTTGCATATAATCTGACTGAGCATACAAGTAACAAGTATCTAAGTATCTGACTGACTGGTGGTAGGCAGAAGCAGGCGCGTAAACATTCATTCAAACACCACTTTCATGCGTTTTGCCAGCAGCTCTTCGTTGTGCGTCAAGCATTACGCTGTTTATGACTTCAAGCCTATCAACTCCCGAGATGAGGCTGGTGTAACCAAAGTGAAATGGCTAGCTAGTTAGCGCGCGCTAATAGCGTTTCAAACGTCACTCGCTCTGAGCCTTCTAGTAGTTGTTCACCTTGCTCTGCATGGGTAATGCTGCTTCGATGGTGGCTGTTGTCATTGTGTTGCTGGTTTGAGCCCAGGGAGGAGCGAGGAGAGGGATGGAAGCTATACTGTTACACTGGCAATACTAAAGTGCCCATAAGAACATCCAATAGTCAAAGGTTAATGAAATACAAATGGTATAGAGGGAAATAGTCCTATAATTCCTTTAATATCTACAACCTAAAACTTCTTACCTGGGAATATTGAAGACTCATGTTAAAAGGAACCACCAGCTTTCATATGTTCTCATGTTCTGAGCAAGGAACTGAAACGTTAGCTTTCTTACATAGCACATATTGCACTTTTACTTTCTTCTCCAACACTTTGTTTTTGCATTATTTAAACCAAATTGAACATGTTTCATTATTTACTTGAGGCTAAATTGATTTTATTGATGTATTATATTAAGTTAAAATAAGTGTTCATTCAGTATTGTTGTAATTGTCATTATTACAAATAAATAAAATAAAAATCGTCCGATTAATCGGTATCGGCTTTGTCGGTCCTCCAATAATCGGTATCGGCGTTGAAAAATCATAATCGGTCGACCTCTAGTTGTAGTACGTAATGGAATAGAAATAGTTGTGTTATATAATAGCATTACATTACGTATTTAGACTCATATTTTAAATGCCGATGCGGGGTATACACAGGACACACCCACGCATACACAGGACACACCCATGCATACACAGGACCCACCCACGCATTCACATGACACACCCATGCATACAGAGGACACACCCACGCATGCACAGGACACACCCATGCATACACAGGACACACCCATGCATACACAGGACACACCCACGCATACAGAGGACACACCCGCGGATACTCAGGACACACCCATGCATACAGAGGACACACCCACGCATACAGTAGTAATTGAGGTTCAGGGCAAGACTCCTACACCATATGGGGGCAGATTGTTTAAGTCTGCAGAAAAAACAAGCCTTCTTCTGACCTTTGATTCTACCTGTGTGTGTGCGTGTTGTGTGTGTGTGTCAGTGTCTGCACATGCGAGTGTGTATCTGTGTGTGTGAGGGTGACTCATTCATTCAGTGGGAGATGCCTCTGGGAGAAGATATATTTATACTTTCTTTGCTGCAGCTTTGCCAGTTCTTCCTCTGCTGCCAGCATGGATCCAGTCGCACGTTTGTTTGGGAAGATTAGGATTTTATTACACTCTCTATTCATTCATTGACAAACATTGCACCTCATCAAGTAGCAAACAGGACAAGCACAACACTATTTGAAGTGTAACATGGTTTAGAGGTTACAGAAGGTCAGTTAGGTTTATCACTCCGTTGCAGACCACTTAAGCGATCTCAGAGTGTACGAGCTACATTCATTATACTTTTCCACCTCCCCAAATACACATTACAAAAATATAAACGCAACATGTAAAGTGTTTGTCCCATGTTTCATGAGCTAAAAACAAAAATCCCAGAAGTGTTCCATATGCACAAAAAGCTTATGTCTCTCAAATTGTGTGCACAAATGTGTTTACATTCCTGTTGGTGAGCCTTTCTCCTTTGCCAAGATAATCTATCCACCTGACAGGTGTGGCATATCAAGAAGCTGGCTAAACAGCATTACACAGGTGCTGGGAACAATAAAAAGACACTTTCAAATGTGCAGTTGTGTCACACAAAATAATGCCACAGATGTCTCCAGTTTTGAGTGAGCGTGTATTTAGCACACCAACCCAGGACCACATCCGGCTTCTTCACCTGCAGGATCGTCTAAGGAGGGGTGGGGTATCCCTCTCTGTAATAAGAGAGGGGCGGCAGGGTAGCCTAGTGGTTAGAGCGTTGGACTAGTAACCAAAAGGTTGCAAGTTCCCCCAGCTGACATCTGTCGTTCTGCCCCTGAACAGGCAGTTAACCCACTGTTCCTAGGCCGTCATTGAAAATAAGAATTTGTTCTTAACTGACTTGCCTAGTTAAATAAAGGCAAAATAAAATAAGGGCCTTTTGTGAGGAAATATTCGTTCTGCTTGGCTGCCAAGTGTGTGGGCCTACTATATGCTCCCTGGCCCAATCATGTGAAATCCATAGATTAGGTCCTAATGAATTTAATGAATTTCTTTAAATTGACTGATTGCCTTATTTAAACTGTAACTCAGTAAAATCTTTAAAATTGTTGCATGTTGCGTTTATATTTTTGTTCAGTATAAAATGAATGTGTCAATGTGTGGATGGCTTACATCCTCACAATCAGTTATCTTGCCCACAACATTTTCATGTCGTGTAACATTGAGATGTTTTGCGGTATCTAATATGGCATGTCACATCACTTATGGGGTTGTCTGAAATGTCCCCCAATTCCCTATAAAATGCACTACGTTTGATCAGAGCCCTACAATACTGTATGTGTGGCTCTGACCAAAGGTAGTGTATTTTAGGGAACAGGGTGCCATTCGAGAGAAATAAATGTTCAAGAGAAATAAATGTTCCATACCTATGCTGGAGGTTGGCGTAGTGGTCAACACAGCTGCCTCCAGACCATGCATACCCCCTACCCATCAAACAGTGTATGTCCCAATTTGGTTTCTAGCTAACGATAGCATGATAACATCCAATTAATAAATAAAAAAATGTACCAGGTAAACATTATTTGTTAGACATAGGACATGCCGTAATGATTTTAAGAACGTTTTGGAGAAGATTTTCCCATTTGTCTCTACTAATGCTCTGGGATGCAGAGGTAACCTGTCGTGGTAATTTCCTGTATTACTAACCATTGAGAGAGCAAACCACACCCAAGTCAGAGTTATATTATAAAGTCCGTCTTTAATTATATGAGATTCACCATAGCCCTGTGACTCTCAGATCAATTCAGTGTCTATAAATTAATTCTCTGAGAGTGCTTACAAAACAATTCTTAGTATCATTTATAGCCAAGACTCCCTAGTCGACATGACAAACCACAGGTCTTAGGAAAACTGCACAAATGAAGAATTTTACTTGAGAGAGGAGTATCCCATAGCTAGACAGCACTAGCTATAAATTATTGTTCATTTTGCTCTCTTAGACGAGGTTCTACTTCTCGTTCTTGGACACAACATAGGACCAAAACATTACCTCAGCCAATGGCATATATCAATGGTCAATTCTAGATACTCCCATCTCAAATACACCCCCCCCTGGACAAGATCTGAAAAGAGAGTGAGCCTCGTAGGTCATATTCGAGGACAAGATAAGGGCAACCTCAGAGGGGACATACAATAGCTACAGACACATTCCCATAAGAAGACAAGCCTCCATTCTGTCCTCCTCCCCTTCTGATATTCTTCATAGCATCACATGGTTTAACAGATACATTGACATATGAAGACAAGCCTGACCTCTCCCCTCTCTGGGCCCCAAGTGACTAAGCCCGATCTGAGAAGGGATAACTGCAACTGCCAACAGTATAGTCCAAAAGAAGGCATTCTAATGACAATAAATAAGATAAAACATCTTATTTATCTATGTTAACTAACTAATTCTGATTCAGCCACGACAAACTTGAAATTGTTTGCTGGGTATGGCAGATCATAGAATCTGCCACATTCTTCACTGTGGATCCCCTTCTACCTGTCTACCTCTCTCCTTTCCATACAAAAGGGAAATACATTTTATTGTATACAATCAGAAAAATACAGTATTGCATGCGCTGGGCCTACATGAATTTCAAGACAGCCTTTCTTTCTGTGGTGTTAAAACATTGTTGCACAGCAGTTTCATCTTGTCTTTCATCCACCAACCACCCCCAGTTTTCCTCCTCTTCCTTTTCTCGCAACCTCCTCGTTTCTCCCCACTCCTCCATCCCCCTCTCTCCTTCCCTCCCTCCCTCCCTCACTCTCTCTTCCCACTCATCTCAGTTTGTTTCCAATTGCATTGAAAAACTAAGGGAGATCTTTCTCATCCGGTACACTGTAAAGCAGCTGACTGCTGAACAGCAAGTTACCACGGTAACAGTGTCTGGCACCAAAAATATATTCTATAAAGCATCTTTGATACCTCCCACTGCCTTCTGCCTCGGGCCTGCTCACATACCGCCACTTTCTACACTCTGAGGCAGGATGCATACGAATGAAGAGCAGCTCATCAAGCATTTTACTGTACATGACACATCTGCCTGGAAATCAAACTGTCACATAATTGGTCCTCCACGGCTCCAAATATGGAGATTCAGATGATTGGAGCTGCTGCCCTCTGACTTCCAGAAGAATAATCCTGCGATGATATTTCTGCTTTCAAGCATACATGAGTTTATTTTCAGAAATCACATGGCATGTGTATTATCACTGCATTGTACATTGAGCCCAGATATGCTTCTTGTAGATTCAAACTCGATTGGTGTTCTATTTCTGCAAACATGCTCACGCAAAAAATAAATTAAACAGTGCACAAAAAATAAACTTATTCTTTAAGGCAAGGCGACCCTACCCGAATAGGGATTTTTAAAAATCATAATCATATCATAATGAACTTTTACCAGTTGAAGGTAAACACTTTTTTTTTGTATTACAATTTTTCAGAAATATTTAAGTACAATGTGCAAATGAGGTCCAAAAAAATTGCATTGCAGCACTCACTACCAAGTTCCAAACTGCCTCGAAGCAGCGTCAGCAAAATAACTGTTCGTCAGGAGCTTCCTGAAATGGGTTTCCATGGCCGAGCAGCCACGCACAAGCCTAATATCACCATGAGCAATGCCAAGCATCAGCTGGAGTGGTGTAAAGCTCGCCGCCATTAGACTCAGGAGCAGTGGAAACGCGTTCTCTGGAGTGATCAATCATGCCTCACCATCTGGTAGTCCGACGGACGAATCTGGGTTTGACAGATGCCAGGAAAACGCTACCTGCCCCGATGCATCGTGCCAACTGTAAAGTTTGGTGGAGGAGGAATAATGAATAATGAGAAAAGTACACTGAATTATGGCTACCATAAGCCTATTTAGACCGATCGCCATCTCTCAAATTAAGTTACTAAAGGTGTTCCACTTTGTAATATTAAATAAATGGGCTTTGCAATTCTGGCCTCTATTTGAACAAATCTAACGTAATGGTAAATCTAAGAGCAGGCAGCAGCATTATAGGTTCAGGAGTGTGTCAGAAAATGTTCACTGTCACAATTATCGGCACACTTGTTGGCGTGAAAGGGTTGGGTTTTGATGAATAAACCAGTTGTGGGTGTGTTGAGGTACACAATAGTAGGTTTTGACAGACAGAAGGTGCTTTTTGGTAAAAGGCGTAAATTGGTCATCAGAAAGAAAGGAGGACCAAGGCACTCTTCATATAATTAATTCAAATGCTTTTATTTGTATGGCATGTTCAATGGAAACAAAGTTTAAAAACTTTGCGTTTTGGCTGCATGGCCTTCGTCAGGGAGTACAAAGAAATTATAATACAAAGTCCTCTTTTGAACAGCTTTTCCAATTAGTCCTGATTTGAAGAGGGAGTGGTTACAGAATGCATTAGACAAAACAAAAACAATTAAAAAGTCTGTTATAGTTAGTTAAATGGCTTACAGAAACTAAATAATGAAATGTTGACCTATCTTTGCAGTCCACATTGTTCTAAGTAATTGCAATAGCATTCACACTGATATAGGGGCTTGGCCTGCTGTAAAATGCAATATGGCTGAGTATGGATATGCCAAACATTGTCAATAAGCAAGATTAAATTCATTCTTGACAAGGCCTAAAAAGAGAATGAATAATTCTAATCAAATTCTAAACAAAACGAAACAACTTGTTTTAAATAGGCTATGTCACACCTACAGGCACCATTATCCCCTTGGGCATATAATATTAAAACAATGCAGACTATGGAGGGTTTTACACACATCCAAAATGGGACCTGCGTGGCTTAACAAAATACTGTGGGTCTACCTACGATGCATAGATAAAAAGGGAATGTCCACTCACTGTTGTACTCCTCTGAAACTTTATATTTTAATAAAGCTTTGGTGATTAAGATGAAATTCCAAGCGGTCTCAGGAGCCAAAACCTTTAGTCTTGACTACTTTTGCGATTGCATTGTGCAGGACAAAGAAAATACTTAATTGAGAGGAGGTTATGCTTGTTTTCCATATAAAACATTTTTATGTTTCTAAATACGAAGTATAAAGGCCCCAAAAGCACATTAGGCTACTCTTGTTCTATGCGTATATGGGCAGTGTGCGTCACGGCTGGATCTCATTCCATAACCAACTGTGTTACCACTAAAAAACAGCTTTTGGTTGGTCTTAAATATCCCTATCAGTGCTGCCTGAAATTAGCACTTTTGATCATGTTTTTAAGGACGCACCTCAAATATTTCAACCCCGCCCATCTGAGCACAAGCCAGCTGATATAAGACAGATAAATTGCCGAACCTGGCGTTAGGGCTGGAAAATGCCAGTGTTCCAGTTTTTACATGACAAAATTGCAATCTCACGTGCGTTGGCTCTAGCACCGCCTTAATGTCAGCCAAAAATAGAGCCCTAATGTGTAATTGAATGTAGTGAGCTTTGAAATGATTGATGTATGTCCATTTGGAAGTGGTTAAAATTCATAAACTGTTCAATGACGGTAGTATGATATACATTTTCATGAAGTTTGACATATCTCAAAATTGATAGGTAAATGTGAAAATGTTATTTCAGCCAGTGGTGGCTGCCTTAAGTAGGTCTCCATTTTTTTTTCAAACTTACTCAGTGTCCAGTGTCCAAACTTGGGGATGTGATCTTAACTTCATAGAGAATGTGTTAAGTCATTGCGTATTTATATGCATTTCATCTGAAAATAACATCTGCTGGGTTTTTCTTTCAGGAGTGTTCACCTTTTGTTGCAACCGGTTATTTGACACAGAGCAGCTTTTTAGCTGTTGCCAGTGTCCCTTACAGTGTTGAATCAATTGTTGTGAACACTAGAGTGAGAGCTTGTTTTGCGCCCCCTAGTGGATCCCAAGCCCACACACTGGTTGGGTTAGAGATGAGAAAGTGACAGTTAATCATGTTCCGGTATGTAGCATACCATTCTGTCAAATTGTCAGTTCCCACAGTACAAATATCCTGGCTGTTTGTTGAGTGACAGTGTTGGCTGGTCCCGTAGTGTTCTCTCTATGATAGTGACAAATATACCTTCTACGGGCAGTAGCCTACTGCAATTGCCCTCAAATTGCTGTTCTTGCAGGGATAATTATGTGCTGTCTCTGTAGTAATAACGCCGGCTTTCCTTACAATGATGGCTGTTTGTTTAGTGTTCCTACATTCAGTGATGGCTGTTTACTGTTAACTTTCCCAAAATTCCCATGTTTTCCTGAAGATTCCTGGAATCAGAAGTGAATAAGCTGGAAATCCAGAATCCTCCAACTTGATTTCTGGAAAACCTGAGAATTATTGGAAATTACTGAAAGTGTGGCTGTTGTGCAGCACCTGTGATGACCAATCTCAGTTGGCTGTCAGCTGTTTATACTGTAATCATGATGGCTGTTTTTGAGTACCGCCACACAGAGGTTTTGTGCCTTTGTGTGTATACAACGCAGCCCGAAAGGTCGGAGTACGGTTGCACAGAGATTTTAAAATGAACTGTACACAGTACCCTTTATGTCCTGTTTTGTTTGCAGTCTCTCATGTTCATACTAAAAATGGTTTCCAATCTGACAAACAGGAACGCGTAGTGGTGTAGTAGTATGGTTTTCCTACGCCTCATCACTATGAAGCAACTGTAATACTTTTCTGCAGCTGAGCTTGTAGCTGAAGAGAGGCCTGTTATGTAACAGTTTGTATGAAGAGAGAATAACTTTTTCAGCAAAGGTGGTGGGCAGTGTGCTGGGATTGCCAGCTCCCCCGGCAGTTACTAACCTACATTTCGGCTTCAATTTCAACTCATCTGCCCTGGGCTCTTTATGTACCTCCGATCCAATCTTCCAAGAGGAAACACCTACGAAAAAGAGGCAAGAGATCAGGCATCCTGTTGAGACTAAGTGAAAACTGGCCACCACTTCCCTCCATTCTATTGGCCAATGTACACTCACTTGATAATAAGATGGAGGACCTCCGATCGCAGATTTGCTATCAACGGGACTCTTGTTTTGATTTTATATTTTTTAAATGTAACCTTTATTTAACTAGGCAAGTCAATTAAGAACAAATTCTTATTTACAATGCCGGCCTACACCGGCCAAACCTGGGCGACACTGGGCCAATTGTCCTTTCTATGGGACACCCAGCCTGGATTCAAACCAGGGTGTCTGTAGTGCCGCCTCTAGTACCAAGATGCAGTGCCTTAGATCGCTGCGCCACTCAGGAGCCCCAACTGCAATAGCCTTGTAACTGCAATATTATCTGTTTTTCTGAAACATAGCTTTCAGACAAGATGAAAACCATGTTCGTAATTGTGTCAGAGTCAGGCAGGTACAGAATGGCAGGCAGGCTCGGGGTCTGGGCAGGCAGAATGGTCAGAAACGGAGAAACTAGGAAACAGAAACTTGAGAAGTAGCAAGACGGGAAAGCACGCTGGTAAGACCTGACAAGATAAGACGAACTGGCAACAGACAGAGAACACAGGTATAAATACACAGGGGATAAAGGGGAAGATAGGCGACACCTGGAGGGGGGTGGAGACAAGCACAAAGACAGGTGAAACCGATCAGGGTGTGACATTGTGCAGGCTTCAACAAACACAACACAGAGCCGTGCACGAGGGTCCCTGCCGTCCCAGAGGACTGGGTGATCTCGCTCACCGAGGCCGATGTGAGTAAGGTTTTTAAGCTGGTCAACACTCTACACGGGGCCAGACAGTATTCCAGGGCGTGTTCTCCATCACGGAGACGGCAGTGAGAAGGTGATGAAGCATACTTCATGAGCTGTAACCGAAAAACAAGTGGCATTTGGAAAGTTTGAGGTGAGGGAGAAAGTGTGGTGGAACAAGTATTGTTAGCATTGTTAAGTATCTTGCTAGCTGGATCGAAGTATCCGTTAGCTAGCCAGAGAAATGTTGAGCAACATTAGCCAACTTAACTGATCAAATAATTGAGTTTATGGTGTGAAAATTAGCTGGCTAACAAAGTCCGACAGCTAACGTTAGCTAGCTAACGCTACAAGATCAGATGAGCTAATGTTAGTAACCTAACCAATTCGCTAAAGTATTAACTGGTAACGTTATACGACTCCTTGCCTTTCCTCAAATTATAACGCGTTAGTTGCTTACTGGACCCTGGCAATCTGTGTGAAATGTTAACTAGCTAATGAACTAACTACTATCTGTGAACTAATGTTTTCCCTCCACAGTATGTGGTTAATGTTCAGAATGAGAGAAGTAGGTGAAAATGAGGCATTGCTTATTAAATTGGAGCTGGGCCTGGCTTAAGCTAGATGCCACTATAGAGGTGAAAGGAACACCACACAGTTTCCCTCTTTCTCACTTTTTCAATACAGTGGATAAAAAGGGGTAAGCCAGGTTCTACTCTCTGCCTGAAAGAGATCGATTTTGCCAACAAAGGGTATCATGCTCCGCTGGCACATTGTACAACAGATGTCCACAGGCAGAAAGTGTACAATGTAATAATGTGCAGTGTAGCCTTAAGATATTGCTTTTGTTGTGTTGAACTTGACAGAAACACATGTGTGAGTGACGGGGGATTACATTTTGTATTACATTTTTACTCGGTTAAAGTTTTTTTTGCAGACATGTAGCCTTGTGCACATGTAGCCTTGTGCATCGATGTCTACTATAGCGGCCCCTATAATAGAGCAAAAATAGAATGTCTGTTTGTTTCATTCTATTTCTACTTAAGATGTTTTTTCCCCAAGTGAAATATTTAGATGTGTGTGTTCACATGCATTCTAGTATTTGAGTGTCATTTGCAGTAAAGTCTCAGCAATGTTTCAGTGCAACAAAAAAAAGTGTCACCTTTTTTTGGGCCCTCACCAGTTTGCACCCCTGCATGTTCAACCACAGTCTGTAATACTTACTTGTCTCAAGCTGATCACCCACATCAACAGGGCCTCAGTGGAGATGGCCAAGAGCTTCAAGTTCCTCTGTGTCCACATCACTGGAAACTTAACATGGTCCTCTCACACCAGAACAGTTGTGAAGAAGGCATGGCAGCTCCTCTTCTCCCTCAGGAGGCTGAAACAATTTGGCATGGCCCCTCAGATCCTCAGGAACCTTTTACAGCTGCACCATTGAGAACATCCTGACTAGTTATATCACAGTCTGGTATGGCAATTGCACCGCCCTCAACCGGAAGGCCCTACAGAGCGTGGTGCGGACAGCCCAGCGCATCAATGGGGATGAGTTCGCAGCCATCCACGTAAATGCCAGGTGGTGAATGAGAGAGGCCGGAAAGTGTTCTCCGTGCTCCTGTCTGGCAGGCGGAACCAGTGCATAAAGGCTCAGACAGACTCCTCAACAGCTTCTATCCCCTGGCCATAAGACTGTTAAATGTGTGACAACTACTGCACTCCCTCTCCCACAGAATATCCACACTGACTATGTGCCCATCCACAGGTCTCTACCCACTCAGATGCAACCTACACCACTGCTAAAATGATTATTGATTAGACTCCAATGCTTCCCACCCACAGTTGTGTCAAGTTGGCTGGACGTTCTTTGGGTGGTGGACCATTCTTGATACACACAGGAAACTGTTGAGTGTGAAAAATCCAGCAGCGTTGCATTTCTTGACACATACCGGTGCGCCTGGCACCTACTACCGTACCCCGTTCAAGACACTTAAATATTTTGTCTTTTCTCAAGGCTTAAAAATCATTATTTAACCTGTCTCCTCCCCTTCATCTCTACTGATTTTGAAGTGGATTTAAAAAGTGACATCAATAAGGGATCATAGACTGACCAGGTGAATCCAGGCAAAGGCTATGTCATGGAAAGAGCAGGTGTTCTTAAGGTTTTGTATACTCAGTGTGTACATTCCTGCTACCAGTGTTCATTTTGGCACTCTTTTTTTTAGATTTAGTCTAATCTTAGTCATTTTGACTAATGATGTAGTCTTGTTATTGTCAAAATGCTGAAATTAAAACTGTGGGCCATTTTAGTAAACTAAATGCCCTTTCATTTTAGTCACATTACATTAGTATTGCCTCAATGACCTATAGTAAACATAAATCACTGACTTCCATGTGCACAAACATACATAGCCTTGTCCTACCAACATATTTTTCTGTATAACTGTCACGTTTTGACCTTAGTTCTGTTGTTATGTCTTTGTTTAGTATGGTCAGGGCGTGAGTTGGGTGGGTTGTCTATGTTCCTTTTTCTATGATTTGGGATTTCTGTGTTTGGCCTGGTATGGTTCTCAATCAGAGGCAGCTGTCAATCGTTGTCCCTGATTGAGAACCATACTTAGGTAACCTGGTTTCACTTTTGAGTTGTGGGTGATTATTTTCCGTGTTAGTGTTTGTTCCACACCAGACTGTTTCGTTTGTTTTGTTCTTTCACTTTGTTATTTTGTATTTTGTCGTGTTCAGTTTTACATATTAAAATGGACATTTACCACGCTGCAAATTGGTCCGATATCTCTTACTCCTCGTCAGAAGAAGAGGACGAGCGTTACAATTACATCCTATTCTCTTCCAAACAGCAGAAATATGACACACATATATAAGTGTTGTGTCTTTGGCTATGCCGGATTAAGTGATATGACATGCTATTCTATAAAATAATATCTCCGTAATTAATAAAACCTGATTGAGCTAATCATGTAAATGTAATTAACTAGAGATACGGGGCACCACAAAATAATATTTATAGAGCTGTTATCTTCCGAATAAATTCTTAAAGACCTAGTAATATTTTACTTCAATAGCAGTCAATATTAATCTTGACCTTAATTCAGTCTCATCTGAAAGTTGTAAATTCTTGGTTATCTTCACGAACCCTGGCACACAAGTTGAATCAGCAATACAAAATTGTGTTTAATTATGTATTTACTAAATACCTAACTAATCACACAGAATTACACATACACATAATTAATCATAACTTGATTACAAATGACGTCATAAAGGAAAACGTCCCTAGCGGGCGGAACAGATATGACAGCTTGTTACACAAAAGAAAAGGGGCTGGGTTTGAGTGAAAGAGCGGGATGACTGAGGAACAAAGGGCGAAGCTGTGCTATCGTAAGTACAGTATCTTATGCATTCTAAATTACCGCATATTTGAAAAAGGAAAATGCAATAAATATTTACTCTGAGCTGCGCTTCGGTAGGTTGGTGGTAGATGGAAGGCCGTGTTGCCAAACAGAGTCCTTTATCCTTTGAAGAATGGTCAATTGAATACGTTGTAGTAACTTCGTTGTGTGGTAGACGGGATACTCTGTCTGTTCCTTCCTAACCCTCGTTTGCAGCTGCTGTTGCTAACTCAACGGCCAGGAGGTATCACTTCTGTAGTGAATAAGAGTTCAAAGTTCATACCATTCGCAACCAAAGCTCACGCTGATGTTGGCTTCGTTCTGTAGATATTATCTGAACCATTCTGACATCGGACCGTCGTCCTCACATCCTCGGAACAGGAGGTTATATTGTCATCAAGGCTTTATATAGGAAGGGAGAGGAGGGCGTGTTTGAAAAGTTTTATAACCCATGTCTCATTATGATTCATTATTTTGGCAAAGGAGAAATGCTCACAAACAGGGATGTAAAAACATTTGAGAGAAATAACTTTTTTGTGCATATGGAATAATTCTGGTATCTTTATTTCAGCTCATGAATCATGGGACCAAGAGTTTACATGTTGCGTTTATAATTTTGTTTAAGCGTGTTATGGATTGCACCTCCGTCACTCAGTTGCGTCATTGCCGTTGTTATCAACGTTCCACAGACGCTGCAGCCAAATTGATGTTCAAAAGTAGAACGGGAGCTAATGACTGTTTCGCCCAGCGATGTAGTCGAGTCACTAAACCTCGAGTCCGAATTGAGTCCCAAGTCCCCTTGCTCGAGTCCAAGTCTGAGTCACCAACGATCGAGTGATGAGTCCCTATGGCTGAAGTCCGAGTCCCCGTGCTCGAGTCCTGGTCCATGTGCTCAAGTCTGAATCACTGGCTCCACATTAACTCAAAGTAAAGTTATTTACCCAATCAAATATAGTATAGTGGCGAGAGGGAATTAATAAATCAATTGTTTGATCTCCATTTTCCTTTCTTTCTGTGCCACCAAATATTTGCATATAGGCTACTGGTAATGTTAGCAGGGCCACGTTTAGTTGCAAAACGTTCTTAAACATTGCAGATAGAATTTCCATGAATAGAGTTGACGTTATTCCACATTCAACATGTCAGTGGCATGTTTGGTATACATACAGTGGCAGGAAAAAGTATGTGAACCATTTGGAATTACCTGGATTTCGGTATAAAATGGTAATCAAATTTGATCTGATTTTCATCTAAGTCACAACAATAGACAAACATAGTGTGCTTAAACTAATAACACACAAATTATTGTATTTTTCTTGTCTATATGGAATACATAATTTAAACATTCACAGAGTAGGTTGGAAAAAATATGTGAAACCTTAGGCTAATGAATTCTCCAAATGCTAATTGGAGTCAGGAGTCAGCTAACCTGGAGTCCAATCAATGAGATGAGATTGGAGATGTTGGTTATAGCTGCCTTGCCTGATTTTAAAAGAAGCCTCACAAAATTTGAGTTTGCTATTCACAAGAAGCATTGCCTGATGTGAACCATGCCTCAAACAAAAGAGATCTCAGAAGACCTAAGATTAAGAATTGTTGACTTGTATAAAGCTGGAAAGGGTTACAAAAGTATCTCTAAAATCCTTGATGTTCATCAGTCCACAGTAAGACAAATTGTCTATAAATGGAGAAATTTCAGCCCTGTTGCTACTCTCCCTAGGAGTGGCCTTCCTGCAAAGATGAC
The DNA here is from genome assembly GCF_018296145.1 of Oncorhynchus tshawytscha. Classification (NCBI taxonomy): domain Eukaryota; kingdom Metazoa; phylum Chordata; class Actinopteri; order Salmoniformes; family Salmonidae; genus Oncorhynchus; species Oncorhynchus tshawytscha. The sequence continues at coordinate 50,146,666 of NC_056437.1, read as the reverse complement.
TGCAAGAGCACAGCGCAAAATGCTCAATGAGGTTAAGAAGAAACCTAGAGTGTCAGCTAAAGACTTACAGAAATCTTTGGAACATGCTAACATCTCTGTTGACGGGTCTACAATACGTAAAACACTAAACAAGAATGGTGTTCATGGGCTGCGCGGAAGAAGCCACTGCTGTCCAAAAAAACATTGCTGCATGTCTGAAGTTTGCAAAAGTGCATCTGGATGTTCCACAGCGCTACTGGCAAAAACATCTGTGGACAGATGAAGCTACAGCTGAGTTGTTTGGAAGGAACACACAACACTATGTGTGGAGAAAAAAAAGTCACAACACACCAAGATCAACCTCATCCCAACTGTAAAGTATAGTGGAGGGAGCATCATGGTTTGGGGCTGCTTTGCTGCCTCAGGTCCTGGACAGCTTGCTATCATTGACGAAATTGACGAACAGTGTGTTCAATAAAGACATGAAAATGTATAATTGTTGGTGTGTTATTAGTTTAAGCAGACTGTTTGTTGTGACCTAGATGAAGATCAGATCAAATTTATTGACCAATTTATGCAAAAATCCAGGTATTTCCGAAGGGTTCACATACTTTTTCTTGCCACTGAAGCATATTTATATCTGAACATTCCTAAATGTTGGGTCCTGCTGAATGCACCCCTGGTGGTTAGCTATAGCTAGCTAATGAGGTATCATGACTGAACAAGGTGTATCCTAAACAAATGGTTAATGGTCCGGTCCGCAAGTAGCCAGGTTTTAGAAGGCCCGCGTAATGCTTTAATTATGTAGAATGCGGTCCTCCAATGCACTATAGAAGAAAATAAATTGCGCCGGTGTCATGGGTCATATCTTTTGAACAGTAATGGCTAAGAATCAAGACATTGTTTTCTGAGACTACACAACCTGGCTACGAAATGCTGTGTGGAATGTGCGAGCGTTGAGTGAGTCTACAAATTCAACAACATTTCTATACTCAAGGGAGAGAAACTATACTTTTGTTTTACTATTAAACGTAATGCTTATAGTAAAAATGTAGTAAAGCAGCTTGTGTTTCTTAACCAGGCAAAGGGTATCTAATTAGAAGGCTGGCGGTGACTGGTTAGCTACAGGGAAGCAAGAGAGTCGCCTGCAGGATGTGTATAATTGGAGGTGGCGCTGGAAGGGAGCCTGTCTGCAGCTGTCTGCCCACATCGCTTGCTCCCCCGCAGCTCACCAGCTGGTGAAAGTTAGGCTGTGTGTGCCTGGTGTGGCCCATCCTTCCCCCTGCTGAACAGAACGGCGCTGCACATCTGTGCTGCTAATTTTTATTGTGCTTTTCACTGAAAAACTCTCAATCTCTTCCACAACTCTTGTCCAGTCCACTTAGTCAGTTATTCACAGAGATAATTTTGTCTAATCTTGTTTCAGTCAATTGAAATAAAAAATAATTTTTGTTTAGTTCTAGTTTTTTCTGGGTCTACTTGCTCAGTTACAGTCTAATCAATTATCATTGAAAAATAGGTGTATGACAAATATTTCAGTCACTTTTTTTGTTTTTACTTTTACCCCTTTTTCCCACCAGTTTTGTGATATCCAATTGGTAGTTACAGTCTTGTCCCATCACTGCCACTTCCCTACGGACTCAGGAGAGGCGAAAGTAGAGAGTCAGCCATACGTCCTCTGAAACACGACCCTGCTGAGCCGCACTGCTTCTTGACACATTGCTTGCTTAACCCGGAAGCCAGCCGCACCAACGTGTCAGAGGAAACACCATCAAGCTGGCGACCGAGGTAAGCTTGTAGGCATCCGGCCCGCCACAAGGAGTCGCTTAGAGCGCGACTGGACAAGGAAATCCCATCCGGCCAAATCCTACCCTAACCCGGACATTGCTAGGCCAATTGTGCGCCATATCCTGGGCCACGGCCGGCTGTGACACAGCCTGGGATCGAACCCGGGTCTGTAGAAGTCAGTTCTACTTGTGATGCTGAACGCTGTGCAAGTCCTGCTTCTCCCATCTCCTCATTGGTTTATAGAAGCAGATACCCACGTGCCATCTCCTCATTGGTTATACCCACGTGGGTGATTGAAAGATGAACTGAGTTCGGTTGGTCGTCATGGTAACTATGAAAGTTAGATGCCAATTGCCATAAAGTCCAAAGAAGAAAAACCCTGTAAGAAGGAGAGATGACTACAATGATTTGGTTGACTGTTTTATGTGTGGATTAATCGTCGGAGTAGAGGACCTTGTGCATTTCAGGTAAAATAACAACTCAACGTTTATATCCCAGGACATTAGCTAGAAACGGCAAGCTAGCTAAATAGGACAAATTAGCTAGCAACTGCAAGCTAAGCTAGCTAAATTGCTATAAATGTTTAATGCTTTTTGACCTGTCCCCAAATTAATATAATTGGTTCAGAGTTTGTTTTGATATTTCAACCTGCGTGTCGTTATCGCATTTGGTGTGGTGGGACGAAATCAATTTGCACACGATGGCGCACGTTCGTGGCGTTAGACTGCTGCGCCACTCGGAAGGCCAGTCAAACTTGTTGACGAAATGAACACTGCCTGCTACCAGACACGTATCAGCCCTGTTTACATGTATGCCTACTAAAAGTAACTTTGTCTATAAACCCACCTCAGAATTTTACTGTACTCTTTTATACCTGTTGTATCATGTGCACATGGTGAATAAACTTTCAAACTTGATAAGGAAAACACAATAATAAAAAAACAGACATTATTCAGTAAAAACAGTCCTAGATGCACCAATTCCTTAAATGTTTAAGTACCTTGGAGATCAGTCCACACAAGTTGCACATTTCTTTTCAAGCATATTTGCCCAACTCAGTGGAGATCTTAAGGAAACTCCAGAGTTACCCATCCCTGAGACCGGGTCTGGTATCTCGTACATCTTTCAGTTAACAATGACGTAAGATACAGAGGAAGTTTATGATGGAGGGATTTATAAACAAAAAGAGTGCAAAATACCTATGTGTACTTCAAAGAGGGCCAGCCTACTTTCTGATACAAAATGCAATGATGTGTACTGAACCTATCGCCTGTAACAAGGCGGAGTGCGCTATGATGAACAGCGTCCAATGGCTCTTGATGAATCTTGCATAAGGTGATCACTCTCCGTCATAAGAAGCAGACTTTCCTTCTTCTTCCACAATCTCCACACAGACAGCACACATATACAGTTCTCTCTCTCTCTCTCTCTCTTTTTTACTCGCTTACTCTCTGCAGCTGAATCCCGCCTGCCTGTCAGCTGCAGTGTTAGATGTAGCATTGCCCACTATTTGTCTATGTAAAAAGTCGCTCAAGCAAGGAATCAATACGGTATCACACGACACTAAAGCAGCATAGACCTCGCTCAGTGACGTAACGTTTCTCTGATCTGATGTTTTGGTGCTCTCTTTCGCCTCTGTTTTCCCTTCCTAAAAGAAGCTCAGCCCGTCACATCGTCAGCCTTATGCTCCTTGTGCACTGCAATGCTTTTTGCATGTTACTGTGCACTGGGAAAACATGCTTCTAAGGTAAGGAATCTATGTTTCCCACTCTCACGTGTGTGTGTGTGTGTGTGTGTGTGTGTGTGTGTGTGTGTGTGTGTGTGTGTGTGTGTGTGTGTGTGTGTGTGTGTGTGTGTGTGTGTGTGTGTGTGTGTGTGTGTGTGTGTGTGTGTGTGTGTGTGTGTGTAAGACAATGAGGGCGAGGGGAAAAAAGGGAGGTTGAAAAAGTATTGGAAGACGTGCAGCCAGCTGCACAGGTGGTTGGGATTTTTTTTTTTCCCGCCTCCTCTTACCAATTGTGTGAATGTTACCATGTAGGCTGCAGTCTCATGAATTGAAGAGGGAGACTACCGTTGTATCAACAAGCATTTGTATTCGGAAACTGCTGAGAAACGCTCTCCCTAATGCCCTCTGACAGCTTCAATACAAAGCATAATAGTGCATAATATCATTTGTAATGAGGCTAGAGTTTTTGTTCTCAGCCACAAAAGGGGCTTTCCACCTCTCTCCCCCTTGCCTTGCTCACCCTCAGCTCCCTGTGCCTTGTGCATGCACAGATATGTTATTTCAATTAGTGCCTGTTTGTCATGGTTAGCTGAGCGCAGTGAACTCTTTTGAGAGTCTGAGTCTTTTTGTTTCCATATATTAGAGGGGTCAAAAAAAAGTGGCCACAATTCAGGTCTGGAGATTTCTCTCTGTCATGCGGAGAGTGTCTCCCTCTTACCCACCGCTTCTGGCAAAGAAGATTCCCTAGACAGATATTTGCCGTTAGCACAGGGACCAGTTTCTTTGGGGGTGCTGTCCTTGCCATTGTTTGTTCGGAAGCTCTAATAAATGATTGCTTAATTTGAATGAATGCTGAGATTATTATTGAAACGAAAATGGTTTCACGCTTGATGTCCAGCAGCTACACTTATTTTGCAACACTGTTCATGACAGTCAAATTCAGAGCAGTTATGGAAATGGATCAGTGGGTGGGATGGGAATTGTGGGTAATGTATGCATACCGATGATTCAAACAGCAATGCCTTTGTACCTGGACTACACAGACGATAACTAATGGCACCCTGATGAATTACTGATGGATCGGTCCCATCCTACTAGAGCCAAGTTCCTAGTTGTGCTGAGCACTCCCAATGGGCATTGCCAATGCATATACTTTAACAGTGGCGACATCTCCTGCCATCTCTAGGTTAAGCCTCGACTTTGAAGGTAGAGCTTAACATACCGCAGAAATGGTAATAGATGATTCATCACAATATGTAGTTGTCACTTATTTTCCCCCCCTACTATAGCTGATAACATCATGCAACTCTTTACATGACATATGCCACATTCACAGGGCAGGGCTGGGCTATGTCTTTTTAATCATTCATAAATACATTTGTACTACATACTACGCTTACTACATAATACTTCTATTTGAAGTAGTTGTTTTTGGCTGTGTATTTGAAAATACTAAAATACACAGAAAATAAGTATTTCAAATACAAGTACTTAAATACACATGTATTTGAATGCAAGTCTGCTACGCATGCTGGACTATACTTTATGTGGAAGTAACTTCACCTTGGATTAGTAATTCCAATAACTATGCAGGCATGAGGCATGTTGTACAGACTTGAATATTGAACCTCACGTTAATTCACGTTTTTGATAAGGCTATTTACTGGTCAAGTTCACTGAGTGGTACTTTCATATTGACATTTTGCCAATGCAAAATGTGGCACAGCTGTCGAAATAGACTGTACCATTTCATGTTGAATTTAACAGCATAGTTGTGCATCACTATAAATATGAATATTATGACACCTTTCATGGATATAGCAAAATAAAAGGTTTTGAAATAAATAGAGAGTATAGGGTGATTCATACAAGTCGCTTATTTGATTTGTTAAAACATAGTGACCCACGGCATATTATAGGTTATACAGCAGTGGTCACCAACCGGTCGAGGCATTCCTAGTTGATCGTCAAACATTTCCGTAGAAAAGCCAACGATAAAGGCTTGCTTACCTTAAAAATAAAAGCCAACTTATGCTTGATCTGGTGGTTGTCGGAGGCTCCGTATGGAGCGTGTGACGCAACTGCAGAGCCATCGGAGGCAAGCAGAGGCCAAATTGAGCTCTGTGAACCTCCCAAATTTTGTAAAGCTACGTATAGCTCAGCATTGACATGATTGGTTGATGCTAGGTGTGGGCAGGAATAAATCCTATATAAACACAAACTCACTTCCTTGACAACATCCTTCACAACTGCTCTGCTCAACAGCCTTGAGCTGATCCGGAGCAAGAAGTATGAACGCCCTGACTTCTGCAGAGGCCGTATCACTGTAAATACTGCAGTGCCTTTTATTCGTGTTGCGCTGTTGGCGGTAGGGACATTTGAATCAGAAGCCCTGAGCACCAATTTAAGCAATGTGTCCTCATTTTGAACCATTTAATTTGTCTGAAAATAAACTCTGTCTGCCCGGCTGACCCGGAGATCTGTGACTAAATCGAGTTTGCATGCTGTGCTGGCCAATCGGATAGCTTAAATTACCATTCCTACAGCTTCCGCGACCCTGGCCACAGCAAAGTTTGATACTAGCCTATGTGAGGTTTCATAGCTTTTAAAACCATGACCAGACAGAGACTGTCAAATAATATAGCAAAGTTTTTATTCAGCACTGTCAACGCTGTTTTTATTTAACACTATTGCAAAACATAAAACGCACTTCTCCATACTTCCACTTGCGCTGCAATGAAAAGTAGCCAACCCCAAGTGTATCAATACTCATACCTTTTTATTATTAGAAACAGCTTGTTGTGTCTATTTTAATATTGAGGAATATTTAACTTTCTCTGGTCATAGGAGCAACATGAATTTGTGCATGATGCAGATGCGGTGCGACACGAGTTGCGGCATTGTGTCAGTGTCTCCTCTCTCTGGTCAGTCTGACTGGTGGAGAGGAAGGAGGGAGAAAGCAGTACCGCTGAGACTAATGCCGTGTTTAAAACAACTGGGAACTCTGGAAATCTCGGACTTCAGTACGTTCAAGACAACCGGGAACTCAAGGAAAAAGTGAAATCCGACAGGGAAAAATCTTTTTAACGGTCACCCAACTTGGAATTTTAAGTCGGAAACTTTCTAGAGCTCCTTTCCGACTTGTAAATCACTGACGGGGATGATTGGAGCTGGTTTTCTTTCTGAGTTTCCAGTTGTCTTGAAAGCAAAATGACCATCAGGTGCAGGTACCATCAGTCCAGTAAAATAAAAAAGCAAGTGATTTGCAAGTTATTTACATTTATACTCAGCTGTGTCTTGCAAGTGCTACACCAGCTGATCTCTTTTGTTATCAAAGATCAAGTTTTGAAATATAAAATGGTCTGAGAATATCAATTTTGGCAGGCCAGGCATATAGCTAATATACTGTGATAATGTATTAGGCCTAGTGCACAAACCTCATTCCTACAGAACTGTTTTATTAGGTTCATGTTTTTTTATTTAAAAAAAATGTAAGACATGTTTAAAAAAAAATCTGAGCGATAGATCTCGGCTTGCTTTTTTTTGACTGCGAAGAATGACCTTGACTCAGAAAAGATTGGTGAACACTGATATACAGACTAAAATGGATTGGGCAGGGAGAAAAAGACTGATGCTATTGAAGTGAACAGTGATGCCACTGTGAATATTGGGGAGGACAAGCTGCTGCTGCAGTGTTTTGTGTGTGTGCGTGTATGTGCATTTGTTCGAGTGTGAGGACGGTGCCGGTTTGTGTACAGTGCCTTGCGAAAGTATTCGGCCTCCTTGAACTTTGTGACCTTTTGCCACATTTCAGGCTTCAAACATAAAGATATAAAACTGTATTTTTTTGTGAAGAATCAACAACAAGTGGGACACAATCATGAAGTGGAATGACATTTATTGGATATTTCAAACTTTTTTAACAAATCAAAAACTGAAAAATTGGGCGTGCAAAATTATTCAGCCCCCTTAAATTAATACTTTGTAGCGCCACCTTTTGCTGCGATTACAGCTGTAAGTCGCTTGGGGTATGTCTCTATCAGTTTTGCACATCGAGAGACTGAAATTTTTTCGATTGGATTGGATTCAGGTCTGGACTTTGACTTGGCCATTCTAACACCTGGATATGTTTATTTTTTAACCATTCCATTGTAGATTTTGCTTTATGTTTTGGATCATTGTCTTGTTGGAAGACAAATCTCCGTCCCAGTCTCAGGTCTTTTGCAGACTCCATCAGGTTTTCTTCCAGAATGGTCCTGTATTTGGCTCCATCCATCTTCCCATCAATTTTAACCATCTTCCCTGTCCCTGCTGAAGAAAAGCAGGCCCAAACCATGATGCTGCCACCACCATGTTTGACAGTGGGGATGGTGGGTTCAGGGTGATGAGCTGTGTTGCTTTTACGCCAAACATAACATTTTGCATTGTTGCCAAAAAGTTCCATTTTGGTTTCATCTGACCAGAGCACCTTCTTCCACATGTTTGGTGAGTCTCCCAGGTGGCTTGTGGCAAACTTTAAACGACACTTTTTATGGATATCTTTAAGAAATGGCTTTCTTCTTGCCACTCTTCCATAAAGGCCAGATTTGTGCAATATACGACTGATTGTTGTCCTATGGACAGAGTCTCCCACCTCAGCTGTAGATCTCTGCAGTTCATCCAGAGTGATCATGGGCCTCTTGGCTGCATCTTTGATCAGTCTTCTCCTTGTATGAGCTGAAAGTTTAGAGGGACGGCCAGGTCTTGGTAGATTTGCAGTGGTCTGATACTCCTTCCATTTCAATATTATCGCTTGCACAGTGCTCATTGGGATGTTTAAAGCTTGGGAAATATTTTTGTATCCAAATCCGGCTTTAAACTTCTTCACAACAGTATCTCGGACCTGCCTGGTGTGTTCCTTGTTCTTCATGATGCTCTCTGCGCTTTTAACGGACCTCTGAGACTATCACAGTGCAGGTGCATTTATACAGAGACTTGATTACACACAGGTGGATTGTATTTATCATCATTAGTTATTTAGGTCAACATTGGATCATTCAGAGATCCTCACTGAACTTCTGGAGAGAGTTTGCTGCACTGAAAGTAAAGGGGCTGAATAATTTTGCACGCACAATTTTTCAGTTTTTGATTTGTTAAAAAAGTTTGAAATATCCAATAAATGTCGTTCCACTTCATGATTGTGTCCCACTTGTTGTTGATTCTCCACAAAAAAATACAGTTTTATATCTTTATGTTTGAAGCCTGAAATGTGGCAAAAGGTCGCAAAGTTCAAGGGGGCCGAATACTTTCGCAAGGCACTGTATATTGACTACACATTTATCATCTATAGGGTGTTAGTAGTAGGTTTGATTTTTGTTCTCTGCGTGTGTGTGTGGCTGCTTTGGTGAGTGTTTTTTTTTGTGCCTTCTAGCTGGCACAATTCCATGTGTGTGTGTGTAAACCTTTCCAAAAATATATCATGCAGTAATTGGTTCATACAAATAATTATATATACTGTATATTTATAACATACATTTTTTGTAACTTTGGACAGTAGCATCAACTAAATGGCATTCATGGATCAGAAAACCAGTCAGTATCTGGTCTGACAACCATTTGCATACAGCTCATATTCAATCTAACTAACCTAGTAACTGAGAAGTTAAAAACAGTTCAAATACCATTTGAAATCATTTAAAATACTTTAGCAGTGCTTGATTGCGCTTGCCTGGCACAACCCAAGCGGGAAAAAATATATTTTCATTTATTACAAGTATACAAATAATATACACTGAACAAAAATATAAATGCAACATGCAACAATTTCAAAGATTTTACTGAGTTATAGTTCATATAAGGAAATCAGTATATTTAAATACATTCATTAGGCTCTAATCTATGGATTTCACTTGACTGGGAATAAAGACATATGTTGGTCACAGGTACCTTAAAAAAAAGGTAGGGGCCTGGATCAGAAAACCAGTCAGTATCTGGTGTGACCAGCATTTGCCTAATGCAACATGACATCTCCTTCGCATAGAGTTGATCAGGCTGTTGATTGTGGCCTGTGGAATGTTGTCCCACACCTCTTCAATGGGTGTGTGAAGTTGTTGGATATTGGCGGGAACTGGAACAAACTGTTGTACACGTCGAACCAGAGCATCCCAAAAATGCTCATTGGGTGACATGTCTGGTGAGTGTGCAGGCCATAGAAGAACTGGGACATGTTCAGCTTCCAGGAATTGTGTACAGATCCTTGCTACATGGAGCTGTGCATTATTATACTGAAACATGAGGTGATGGTGGTGGATGAATCGCACGGCAATGGGAATCAGGCTCTCGTCACGGTATGTGTTTGTTGTGTATTGTTTATGCTTTCCCATACCATAACCCCACTGCCACCATGGCACTCTATACACAATGTTGACGTCAGCAAACTGCTCACCCACACGACACCATACATGTCTGCGGTTGTGAGGCCGGGTTGGACGTACTGCCAAATTCTCTAAAATGATGTTGGTGGCTTATGGTAGAGAAATTAACATTACATTATCTGGCAACAGCTCTGGTCAATTGTATGCTGCCTCAAAACTTGAGACATCTGTGGCAGTGTGTTGTGTGACAATACTACACATTTTAGAGTGGCCTTTTATTGTCCTCAGCACAAGGTGCATCTTTGTAATGTTCATGCTGTTTAATCACCTTCTTGATATGCCATTCAGGTGGATGGATTATCTTGGCAAAGGAGAAATGCTCACTAACAGCGATGTAAACAAATCTGGGCATACATTTTGTGTGTATGAAAAAAATTTGGGAATCTTTTATTTCAGCTCATGAAACATGGGACCAACACTTTACATGTTCCATTTATATTTTTGTTCAGTGTAGTATGAACCCGCCTGCCATAGTGACACCCTGCCAGGTGCCGTTGACCAGGCAAGATGAGCTGTCATGTTGGATCATGAGAATATTATAACTATGAACACAGCCAACCACCTGCAATATACATGCACCGCTGGGTGACCTTGCTGAGCAAGAGGAGCTGTCGTCTTGGTACATGAGAATATTCTACCTATGAACCACCGGCAAAATACATGCACCGCCAGGTGTCAGCCACTCACCTAAGGTAACAGGGTTATATACTGTATGAGATGCAATGCAGAAAAAACGCAACATAGATGCTGGATTATAGGGCTAATGCAATCACAATCATATTTGCAGTTACAGCCGGAACTCATGTAGGCTCCACACCCTCAGAGTGAAACATCGTAGGCAGCAGAGGATTATGGCCCATAATCTTGAGGGTCAAGCCGTGACTGATGAGAAGCAGTGCTGATGCAGGAGTGGGCGGCCCATAGCTCAGACCTGGCCCACAACGCTTACAAAGGAATCAGAACTGTGAGGAGTTCCAGGATCTTTTCATTGGTTCCCAGCTTCAGTGTTGAACAGGGATTAGCCAGGTGCCGCCTGTGCTCAGCATGCAGGTAGTGTAATGTGAAAGAGAGGATAAGGCAGTGTTAGTTCTTGTTAATGAAGACTGACTAATTCTTGCTAATTCTTCATCGCTGCGTGTATAAGTACTGTTAACATGCGAGAGTCCATAAAAAATATATAATTTTGATAGTCATGCAAGATTAAAGGGATGAAACATTAGTGCATCTCAGACTTAAGAACCCATAAAAGTCATCAAACAGACTGCCTCTAGCAAAGGTTAATGTAAATCCAACACCATAGCCTTAAGTGAACTTGTGCTGCTAAGAGAGGAGAGATACTCCTAATATGCATGTTGGTTGCTTTCCCTAGTACATAAAGAGTAGGCAGATGGATTCCTGAGAGAACTACACGCCGAAGGGTCCTGACAGCTGAGATTAACTGAACCCCTGCTATCGGACCATGAAACGAAAGGCTGCCTTTGCCTACCTGAAATTTGGAATAGAAAATGCATATGCGGTTAAAGAACAGAAGACATCGCACAGAGAGAAGAGCAGACGATGAATGCTACAGAGCGCGCAGCTCAGACATGACGTACCATCACATAGCATAAGCAACAGCGTATACTAACAACCACCCCTAAAACCGCAAATAAAACGTGAACTACATGTCACCACCTGTGCTATCCAAAGCCTAATGTCACTACATATACTGCTCAGCAGCAGCTGAACATCTGCAGCATGCACAGCTTGCACGGAGAGAGTGACGTGATAATCTTAAAACCTAGACCTACAATATAGTCTACCTGAGTTGAAGCTTATGTCTAACAGTGTATGCCAGTAAGCCATGACAGAAGATACAGTGCCTTCAGAAAGTTTTCAGACCCCACATTTTGTTAGGTTCCAGCCTTATTCTAAAATTGATTAAATATTTTTTCCCCCCTCATCTATCTACACACAATACCCATAATGACAAAGCAGAAACAGGTTTTTAGAAATAAGTAAGTATTCATACCCTTTACTCAGTACTTTGTTGAAGCACCTTTGACAGCGATTACAGCCTCAAGTCTTCCTGGGAATGACGCTACAAGCTTGGCACATCTGTATTTGGGGAGTTTCTCCCATTATGTTCTGCAGATCCTCTCAAGATCTGTCAGGTTGGATGGGGAGCGTCGCTGCACATTTATTTTCAGGTCTCTCCAGAGATGTTTGATCGGGTTCAAGTCCGGGCTCTGGCTGGGCCACTCAAGGACATTTAGAGACTCTTCCCGAAGCCACTCCTGCGTTGTCTTGGCTGTGTGCTTAGGGTTGTTGTGCTGTTGGAAGGTGAACCTTGGCCCCAGTCTGAGGTCCTGAGCGCACTGGAGACGGTTTTCATCAAGAATATCTCTGTACTTTGCTTCGTTCATCTTTGCCTCGATCCTGAATAGTCTCCTAGTTCCTGCATCTGAAAAACATCCCCACAGCATGATGCTGCCACCACCATGCTTCACCACTTTTGCTGTTCGTTAGGCCTACTCATCTTGTTGGCTGACGAAAAGTAAATGTGGACAGTTCATCCAATATCTTCAATACGCACCTCGTAATTTGATAATGACGCGCGCAGTTGTGTCCCCGACGTGTCTGTCTTCACTTGTAGCCTGTGAGAAAGACCTGATCTCGTGACGGAAAGTGGTGTGAGTGAGAGATGCTTTTATTGCTCAGCACTCTGGGAAAAGGACACAATGCAGCACTCCGGGCCGCAAAAGGCATGGATTTTTTTTAGAGTGCATTATGGCCACAAAGGTTATGCCGCAGTGAAATTCGAGGCATTATCAACTGCTTGTCAAATTGTGTTATGAGAGACTATTGGAGTGTGTACAGCCTGCGCAAAAAGCTCATGCCTTTTTTCAAATCATCATTAGTCTCATCATACAGCCTTACAATGTATTGAAAATCAAATCATATAGCCCAACATTTGTAGAACAACTAAAGTTACATTAATAACTCTAAATTAACACAGAATTGCCACATGTACTCACTCCCTCAAATTCTTTGAAGAAAATATTAATATTTTATTCAGCTTTGTTCAATTATATTCGTCATACTATAAAATTGTATAAAATAATGCCACGGAATTATAAGCAAATATTGTCTGCTAAATGAACTAGTGTAGCCCACAGCCATTTGGCATAGCCACACCAGGACCTAACATCAGAATATGCTATTATTTTCTTCTGAAGTAGACTACATTTTCTTCATATCATGCTTCTTTTGATCTGTCTAAAATAAACAGTGGATTTATTGTGAAGGTGTAGGATATATTACATGGATATGTTAGACTTTTTAAAATGGTGTGGAAGCCAGGAAATGCTAAATGTGTTTATGTTAATTAACGGTCAATTCCAGTGAGACCGACAGTTATTTGCTTGACAATCACCAGCTGACAAAATGTTGTGACCGCCACAGACCTATCCTGGGTTAGATATCAATCTGATCAACCCAATCAGAAACTCCATTGGTTGGTTGACCATGCTTGTACAGCTCTCCTAAAAGTATGTGATTCTCTGAAAGAAAGAAAAAACGACATGCATGTACATCTCCTTCACATCAAATCTGAGGAACATGCAATGTGTTCTAACACAGGGCATCCTACTTCCTCACTCGCCACATTTTCTTTTGTCAAACAATACATTTCCCCATCTCTGCATGTGCTCCTCTTTTTGCTCCCTTACCGGCATGTGGTGCAGCAGCTAAATGTGCCTGGGCTACAACATGGCCCCTGTAGCCTCTCAGTTCCTTCTTGGCTAGGCTCCCTCCCTGTACTGGGCGTGTGGGGAGGGGGGACTCTTTGCCGCAGAGTGGTAGGTGCAGCGATGGGGAAGCAATTGTTAGCTGTCCCACATCCCGTCAGCATTGCTGGCACGCAAGCGCGCACACACACACCACACACACACACACACACACACACACACAGAGAGACACTAAATGAGCAGCAGCCAGTCTAAGAGCTGCCAGAGTGGGAAGTAGCAGTAGCTTCAGGAGAGCTCCTTCCAGTCGAGCAGTATCTGAGTGAGTGAATCCTTCCAGTGCTCCTGAAACTCAGACATCGAGCATACGCACTCCATACACGGGCATGCAGGAGAAGAAGAAAAAAAGCTTGGAGGTAAGAAAACAGTCACTAAATTACAAGTTTAAAAAAAAACTTCAGTGCTGAGTTAGGGAGCTGGCAGTGTTAAAGTGATAAAATAAAGAGCCTGTCTTACTGCGGCTTTAGTAGTGTGTGTGTGTGTGTGTGTGTTGGGTGTGTATTTGCTGCCTTCTCAACCAGCAGGCTTAAAACTGTGGAGACATGCAGACTGAACTCTCTAGAAAACAACTGCAGCAAAGTGTTTCTGGCTTACCACCTCTCCCTACCTCTATATCTATCTTCCTCCCCCTCCACACACATACACGCGAACAAACAACAAAATATGTAAAGGGGAGGGGAATGTGTATTTGAGGCTGACATGTCGGAGCGGGGGCTTGAGGTCCAGTGAGATTGTTCAAGATTGACATCGAAATTATCCATGTCCTGAGGATGTCAGGCAATGCCTTCAAAACAGGCCACTTGAGGCAACAGTGAGTGCAATTAGCATCAAGTATGAATGGATCAGAAGGTTGAGTGTTTGTTCCCAGTCGTGGACACGGGTTTTAACCCTATCCCAAACCTTAACCCATACCATCCGGTATGTGTGCTAAACTTAACCCTTAACTTTGAAATTTGACGTTTGGCTAAATTGAACGATACAGCTCCCGAGTGGTGCGGTGGTCTAAGGCACTGCATCTTAGTGCTAGAGGCGTCATTACAGACCATGGTTCGATTCCAGGCTTTATCACAAACTGGCGTGATTGGGAGTCCCATAGGGCGGCGCACAATTGGCCCAGCGTCGTTAGGGTTTGGCCAGGGTAGGCTGTCATTGTAAATAAGAATTTGTTCTTAATTGACTTGCCTAGTTAAATAAAGGTTAAATAAATAGAAAAATATTTTTTTTAAAGAGCAGCAGGAGCAACAAAAACACTTAGAAATGTAGTGTTTGGAGCAACTTCTAAAGAGAACGTGGACAATTGTCTAATTCTGCAGTTAGACTGTGAGAGCCTTGTGTGGTCAGATTGCACCCCCTACTCCCCCCCCACACACACCAGCAGAAGCTTTCATGTTTGTTTTGGCTTGTAGAGATGGACCACTGCTCTGTACAGTCCTTCCACCTATAGTGACTTGCATGTTTGAGAGAGCGATAGAGAGAGTCCTGCAATGAAGTGGTGTGTGGCAAGATGAAATAAGTTTGCTCCGTGTTTTGAAGAGTGAGAAAAAGAGAGGGGACATTATATTTGGCGTAGAGGCATTTCAGCAACTCTTGGAGGACAGTGGAAGTTTATAAAACTGCTTCTTTATTGTTAACAGTAAAACCGTGACATCATATTTGGGACATAAACTCAGGGAAAGACACATTCCTGGAGAAAGAAGGTGGTTTGAGAGAGAGAGTGTTGACTCTTCGGCCCTGCTCCCTCTTCTTCGAGCTCGTCCAAGTGGTCTTAGCTCATTCATGTCTCTCTGTTTTGCTCCTTCTTTCTCCTCCCCCTGTATCGCCCACTTTCTCTCGTCCAGAATGCAGCCATTGTTTGGGGAAGCCCTCTAATGTTTGGGCCTGGTGCGGGGTAATGGGATGGAGGGAGGGAGGCAGGGAGGGAGGGGTGGGAGGTGGAGAGGTAGTTCCTTTTTCATGGGCTAAGGGAGATAAGTAAACATGGGCCGTTAACAGATGGGAGGCCTGGCACTCACCCAGTGACTGACCCACCCTGCTCTCTCTCTAGCCTCAACCGCTACCCGAATGCAATTCAGAATCTATGCGGTAGGAGGGTGCAGGAGTTCACTCAACCATCACTCAAAATACATCATCTTCACACTTTTTGCTCTGTTCTGAAAGTGTTCTATCTAGAAAACTTGATTGCTGACATGGACACATTTTTAAAAAATTACCTGTGGTCTAATGAACAAAATACTAAAATATAGTTTTTGATTGAACAATCCATAAAGGTAGACTCAGCAATATGACATCATCATACACAGGGTGACTTCCCGGTTACTGACAAAAACAACATAATTCAAATGACTCTACCACTACTGGCTCCTCCATAATGTGAATAGGCAATAGTGTCAGTCTAGGCAGATTTAAACATTGTTTTTCTTGACTTCTGTTCTGTACAGTTAGTGATGACATTCAACGCCCTTACTAGATTACAACGGCAAAGTCCTCCTTCACCGCTAACGTAGTTTGGCAACCCCCGGTTGGGTCTTGAGGAAGCCGTGACATGTAAGAGGTTGAATGCTTTGTAAGTGCAAGTTAACTAAGCTCCCTTTCCTGAATTGTCAACAGACAGGAAGTTATTTGGAGGGGAAGCATTGCGTTCATCTTTGTCAAGCATGCCTTGATGTGATACTGCTATGTTCCCACTAAGCATTTACCGTCAGGCGATGTCTTTTGGATGTCTTTTTTTTGGTGCTCTCCGGACCAGCCTTGATTTCAACGTCCGGACCAAATCTGAACCAATCGTAGACGTCTATATTTGGTTCAGCTTTGGTCCGGTCCGGATCTGCCTTGATTTGACCCCAAAAAATTATTGTATAATTGGTTCAGATTTGGTCCAGACTGGCCATGATTGGCCCAAATATAAACATATATTATTGGTTCAGTAAGGGGTTTTCCTTTCACGCCATGACCCTGGGTATGTTGTTTGCAACACTGGTGTCAGAAATGGGATGGTGTCCATGATCGTGAAACATCATGACTGGTAGCCTAAGCAATGGTGGAATCTCATTCTACTAGCCTAGAATCCCCCTGATCCTGCCTTTAAATTTGAGGGAAGAGCTGTAGTGAAAGAGTATAGGCCTCCAATTCTCACTAAGAATTTACTGACGGCGACGTCTTCTGAAAATACACATTTTCAACGTCTGTAAATTATGTATTTTCAACGTCTGTATAATACTTTTTTTATGTCCAAAATATTTATTTTTGACATCCCAAAAATACATTTTTTTCGATGTAAGGGAAATACGTCTTCTAACCTTTCATTCAGCACCTAAAATGCACGTGAGGTCAATGTCTGGAAAAGATGTCTGAAAGACGTATTTTCAACGTAATTATGCTTACTGGGTTGTATTCATGGAAAATATGACGACATTGTGTGGTGGTGTGAATGACTACAAATATCAGGCTTTTCTATACACACTGTGACCACAACCAAGTCTTAGATTTAACCTCAATAACCTCAATTAGTCCATCTAATTAATTTATTGATATCTCAGCGGGAACATGCATTGATGTAGATGTTGCTGGTGAAAGAGAATTTCTCTTAAAGAGGACAATGTACACTGAGCACTTTTGTTTTTTTGAGAGCTGAATGGCCTCTGACACTGCTGAGTGTATGATTTAAGAGATGGTAAATCACAAAGACAACATCAGTAGAGGACAAGTAATCACAGCAGTGACCAGAGATCACAGCAAACATCACTTGCTTTGTCAGTTCCTGCCACGAGAGCTCTTTTCTACAAGAATGAAAACAAGTAGGTGATGCAATAAACTTTTGTGAACGCTTTACAGAAAATGTATACAAAACAATACATACAGGAGCAGATCAGCGTACAATTATTAACAGAAGAAACAACCTGTTGTGCATTCTGATGTTAACTATAGGCTGATCTGATGTATTGTTTTGGCCGCTTCCTTGTTTTCTTTCCTAGATTACCTGCCGTTTAGGGGCCTGCCTTCCCACTGCATCTCATCTTTGTTTAAGCCTTGTCTGCAGACATAACTCACATACAAGACACAGAGCAGGCCAAGAACTCGAGTTCACGTGCAGGGAAATGCTTGGAAGTCGATGCCTTCGTTTGTCATGCACATAATATGCCACGAAATAACTGTTTTTGCAGTAATCCTGCATGTGCACCCTATTGTGGGTAACACAACAATATGTTTGTTTTAACAATTTAATTAGTGTGCATGTGTGACGTCATGAATACATTATGGACTATGCCTGAGGGGCAAGGGATTGTGTGCATTTCATATTCTGTTAGTCGGTTGGAAAACACACTTGGGTAGAATGCGACGTTTTGTTCAAGCTAATTGATTACATTGTATGGCAAATATCTTGAAGATATTCAAAACGTAGGACTTCTGTGTTCTAAATTCCCAGCTTTAATAACACAACACAACAAAGATTATATTATGCATGTGAACACGTCAAGACCCTCATTGGAACGTGAATGGAGATTCATAAGTGATTGAGAATCATTGAGTTAGGGATATTACTCACTGTTGCATCATTCATTTATGTGAATAGCATGATTATATTTGGATTAGTTAGGGCTGGTGTGAAGAGAAATATTGACAAACCATTTTTGGACCCCAATATTTGCCCTTCTTTCTCTGGTTCATTGACTTACAATTACTGTAGGTTGTCTTGGTTACCTAGGAGGCATGGCTAAACCCAGAAAGCACTGGGATTGCTTATTATATCACCAGCATCATATACAAGTAGCATTACTGCGGTTTTGTAAAACCAAACAGAACAATATTTTCTTGTTGTGAATTACGATGCCACAGTTTGTCATGGTTGTGTTTTTAGTTCCATTATCGGAATAATGTATGACAGTTAAAAATACATCATTCCCCTCAATCAAATGTCTAGTGGTTGTTTCTTCTGTACCAGTGTCGGATGTAGCATCTACTAGTTTCATTTTTGAAGACCATTTTTACCAGTGGTGGGAAAAGGTACTAAATTCAAAAAGTAAAGATACCTTAATAGAAAATGAAAGTCACCCAATAAAATACTACTTGAGTAAAAGTCTAAAAGTATTTGGTTTTAAATATACTTAAGCATCAAAAGTAAAAGTAACATTTTCTTTTTTTTATTTTCCTTACGGATAGCCAGGGTCACAATCCAACACTCAGACATCATTTACAAACAAAGCATTTGTGTTTAGTGAGTCCGCCAGATCAGAGGTAGTAGGGATGACCAGGGATGTTCTCTTGATAAGTGTGAGAATTGGACCATTTTCTGTCCTGCTAAGCATTCAAAATGTAACGAGTACTTTTCGTGTTCGTCTTTGATGTGGGACCTCAGGGCTGCCACTCAGCTACAAGCTTAATCACCTCTATTATGCTGTAATTAATTCTGCTGTAAATGCAATCAAACTCTAAATTCATTTCCACTGTGCCGTCGTCTTTATGCCCTGCAGCGAGGAACGGATGGCTCCTGCGGCAGGTTCTTAGGAGCTTTTGGAACATCCAGTTCGTTTTTAGAACTTTTATATGTTCTTTGATTTGAAATTTCTGTTAGTGTGGCTTTGAAAACTTGTATTAATCTTTTACGTCTGTTCTGCTTGTAACGCCAGGATAGTGGGATTGTTTTCCGCTGAGGCCACCCATAGGAAAAATGTATGCACGCATGACTTAAGGATAAAGTAGTCCGCTAAATGGCATATATTTATAATATTTATATGATTGTATATTACATGGGTCTCTACATTTCATCTTGGAGTGTGAAAGGGCAATCTCAGAGTCATGTGCGGTGTCGCACGTGTACAGTACATCACTGGTTACTGTAGCTTGGGGGAGTGCTGAAAGAAAATCAGAGAAGGTAAAAAAAAAAAGAAAAGCTGAGCTGCCTGGCTCTCTTTTTGATATGCTGCACTGTATCTGCACCTGCTCAGACCGAAGACAGCAGGAGAAAGTACTCTCCTGTCATGCTCTCATGAAAGTTATGCTAAATTATGAATAACGGCTTTAGGGCTTTTTTGTTGCAGGTAGGGGAGACTGGGAGAAATTGTTACAGGGGGCAATTGTAACAGCTTGAAATTCCCCAAATAGAAACAAGCTAGAGTGATGGAGCTCACACAGTAGATGCCCATTTAGGTTCTCTCTCTGCTTGAAAAGTGTCAGCAAAATATTAGTAAATGTGTGTTTTTTAGGGGTTAAAATAGTTTTTTCCACCAGCTGCATTTTTCTTATATTGTCCTGAGCATTAATGCTCAATAATTCAAACTAGCATACTTTTTATCACTATATATTGGCTAAACATTGACATGATTGACATGCGTCACTATTGTTGTCTCTTGCTTGGCACATGAGGTTTTGTCATGGCTGCTGGATTAGAGGCAATTGTAACGAAGTGTTAAAATGACCCTGAGCCAAGCAGCCAAATGATGAAAACAACTGATTTTAACTTGAATATCTTATGAATTATACAAATACTAATTTTAAATAGCCTTGGGGTCCTATTAAAAGTACCAAAGAAGTTGTAAACAGTTTTGAGAGGAACCGAATGGCCATGGACAAACGGCGTTACTGGAAATTTTGGTTACGTGCATAGCAAGATTTGCATATGCAAAATCATTACATGTGTCTATGATAATATGATAATTCATTAACATTAATGTTTTTGAAGTTTGTTTATTTGGGTTATTTTTTAGGTGTTACATTTCACCCCCGTTACTGTTACAATTGCCCCTGTCACAGGGGCAATTGTAACGTCCAGACGTTTCGGAGTAAACATTGTGATCCAACTGTCTTATGTACAGACATATGAATGATTAGGAGACAGATGTAACTTTCTTATATCAAAAAATGACTGGACTAGTTCAAGTGGGGTCTGAGTAAAATACTTTTTTTTCAATTGCCCAAGACTCCACCACTGAAGGCATTTTAATGTGCACTGCTTTTCCAGGGGTTGATAATGAGGAGGTGGCTGGTATATTGGCAGTATCGGAAGAGATTTTCTGATATGATGATTCGAGCTTAGATGCTGCTTATTGACTGCACTGAAGACTCATTCAGCCCTCTCCTCCTTTCCACTCCCCAATGTGTACCGACCTGCACTGCAGAGTGAGGAAAATCAGAACAGAATTGAACCGTGAGACAGCGAGGGAGCTGCGGTCACTGACCGCCTTATTGTTTCCTGTGTGGTGCCCATCTCCCTTAGCATCAAGGCCTGTTCTACTCATGTAGCTGAATCAGCTGTGTCACTGTGTAACTGTAACACTGCTGCGCATGCAGAGGAAACAAAGACTCCTCAGGTTTAGTTAAAGGCGTGCTAGGTAGACATTATACTCATAATAAGATCGAATTGTACTAAACCGGCTCCGACACGCGTCGGATGTGGAAGGGCTTGCAAACTATTACAGACGACAATGAGAAGCACAGCCTGGGAGCTACCCAGTGACACGAGCCTACCAGACGAGCTAAATAACTTCTATGCTCGCTTCGAGGCAAGTAACACTGAAACATGAGAGCACCAGCTGTTCCGGGTGACTGTGTGATCACGCTCTCCGCAGCCGATGTGAGTAAGACCTTTAGATAGGTCAACATTCACAAGGCCGCAGGGCCAGACGGATTACCAGGATGTGTACTCCGAGCATGCGCTGACCAACTGGCAAGTGTCTTCACTGACATTTTCAACCTCTCTTTGTCCGAGTCTGTAATACCAACATGTTTTAAGCAGACCACCATAGTCCCTGTGCCCTAGAACACTAAGGTAACCTGCCTAAATGACTATTGCCCCATAGCACTCACGTCTGTAGCCATTAAATGCTTTGAAAGGCTGGTCATGGCTCACATCAACACCATTATCCAAGAAACCCTAGACCCACTCCAATGTGCATATCGCCCCAACAGATACACAGATGATGCAATCTCTATTGCACTCCATACTGCCCTTTCACACCTTGACAAAAGGAACACCTATGAGAATGCTATTCATTTACTACAGCTCAGTGTTCAACACCATAGTGCCCTCAAAGCTCATCACTAAGCTAATGGCCCTGGGACTAAACACCTCCCTCTGCAACTGTATTCTGGACTTCTTGACGGGACGCCCCCAGGTGGTAAGGGTAGGCAACAACACATCTGCCACGCTGATCCTCAACATGGGGGCCCCTCAGGGGTACATGTTCAGTCCCCTCCTGTACTCCATGTTCACTCATGACTGCACGGCCAGGCACGACTCCAGAACCATCATTGCGTTTGCCAATGACACAACAATGGTAGGCCTGATCACCAACAACGATGAGACAGCCTATAGGGAGGAGGTCAGAGACCTGACCGTGTGGTGCAAGGACAACAACTTCTCCCTCAACATGATCAAGACAAAGGAGATGATTGTGGACTACAGGAATTGGAGAACCGAGCATGCCCCCATTCTCATTGACGGGGCTGAAGTTGAGCAGGTTGAGAGCTTCAAGTTCCTTGGCGTCCACATCACCAACAAACTAACACGGTCCAAGCACACCCAGTCGTGAAGAGGGCACAACAAAACCTATTCCTGCTTAGGAGACTGAAAAGATTTGGCATGGGTCCTCAGATTCTCCATTTTTTTTACAACTGAACCATCAAGAGCATCCTGATGGGTTGCATCACTGCCTGGTATGGCAACTGCTCGTCCTCCGACCACAAGGCACTACAGAGGGTAGTGCGTACGTCCTAGTACATCACCGGGGCCAAGCTTCCTGCCATCCAGGACCTCTATACTAGGCGGTGCCAAAGGAAGGCCCTACAAATTGTCAAAGACTCCAGCCACCATTGTCATAGACTGTTCTCTCTGCTACCGCACGGTAAGCGGTACCGGAGCACCAAGTCTAGGTCCAAGAGGCTTCTAACCAGCTTCTACCCCCAATCCATAAGACTCCTGAACCTCTAATCAAATAGCTACCCAGACTATTTGCATTGCCCCCCCCACCCTCTTTTACGCTGCTGCTACTCTGTTATTAATTATGCATAGTCACTTTAACTCTAATAACTTTACCTACATGTACATATTACCTCAATTACCTCTACACCGGTGCCCCCGCACATTGACTCTGTACCGGTATCCCCTGTATATAGTCACACTATTTTGATTTACTGCTGCTCTTTAATTATTTGTTATTCTTATCTATTGCTTTTAATAGGTATTTTCTTAACTGCATATTTGGTTAAAACTTCTTCAGAATTGGTGGGTCCCCTGCGGGACGGTTGAGCTAACATAAGCTAATGTGATTAGCATGAGGTTGTAAGTAACAAGAACATTTCCCAGGACACAGACATGTCTGATATTGGCAGAAAGCTTAAATTCTTGTTAATCTAACTGCACTCTCAAATTTACAGTAGCTATTACAGTAAAATAATACCATGCTATTGGTTTAGGATCGTGCACAGTTTTGAACATGAAAAGTTATTAATAAACAAATTAGGCATATTTGGGCAGTCTTGACACATTTTTAACAGAAATGCAATGGTTCAGTGGATCAGACTAAATCTTTGCGCATACACTGCTGCCATCTAGAGGCCAATATCTAAATTGCACCTGGGCTGGAATAATACATTATGGCCTTTCTCTTGCATTTCAAAGACGGGAAAAAAATAAAATACAAAAATGTTTTTTTTTTTCTTCGTATGATCTTTTACCAAATTATATTATATATTTACCAAATTATATTCTCCTACATTCCTTTCACATTTCCACAAACGTCTAACTATTTCCTTGCAAATGGTACCAAGAAAATGCATATCCTTGCTTTGGGACCTGAGCTACAGGCAGTTAGATTTGGGTAAAATTGGAGAAAAAAAAAGGGTGTTGATTCTTAAGAGGCTTGTGAATAAGCATTTCACTGTAAGGACTGCACCTGTTGTATTTGGCGATTGTGACAAATACAATTGGATTTGATTTAGTATAGACAGGTCTTAAGATTAACATGTTTTGCTCGCTGTGGTCCTGTGTGGCTCAGCTGGTAGAGCGCAGCGCTTGCAACACATTATCTGTGTGTGGGGACATCTACACATAGTGTAGAATGGAAGAATTAGAATTAGCAAAGGTGTAGGTTCGAATAAATAGGAAACTATTCTGAGTTATCGACCAAATCTATCAATATTATTAATAATAATGTAATAATGCCAGCCGGGAATTTCACCTTGACAGCAAGTCTTCCTTGGAGAAGGTTAATCTAGGACCCTACACACTTCGAAGAGAGGGTTCCTCAAGGGTTCTTTGGTAAGCGAGATGGTTTTATTTGGATCCGTAATGACCCTTTGAGCCCTTCAATGGGTATTTGCAGTTCAGAAAAGGGTTCTTTAATCTTTTAGTGATAATTAAAATAGTTTGGGGTGTGGTTTGCACACAGCTCTTCTTGTGGAACCATGACTGAGTGTCATTCCAGTTGCTCTAATCTGTTGTGTATGTAATTACATGTTATTAAAGTAACGGTGTCCTGAGAACGACTCATGTAAGGCCTTGTGTCAATTGAGAACTGTTGACTTAAGCAGTGGTTCTCAATTCTCTTCTCAGGGACCCACAACTGTTCCAGATCTAGCATACCTGATTCAACTTCTGCATTTATACAATAATAACACCTGTTACATTTTAACAATATGATATCACTAACCAGAATAAACAAAAAAATCTGTTGGTCATTTGTAGAAACAGTCTGTTGGTTATTTGTAGAAACAGTCTGTTGGTCATTTGTAGAAACAGTCTGTTGGTCATTTGTAGAAACAGTCTGTTGGTTATTTGTAGGAACAGTCTGTTGGTCATTTGTAGAAACAAGAAACAGTCTGTTGGTCAGTCTTTGGTAGAAACAGTCTGTTGGTCATTTGTAGAAACAGTCTGTTGGAAACAGTCTGTTGGTCATTTGTAGAAACAGTCTGTTGGTCATTTGTAGAAACAGTCTGTTGGTCATTTGTAGAAACAGTAGAAACAGTCTGTTGGTTATTTGTAGAAACAGTCTGTTGGTCATTTGTAGAAACAGTCTGTTGGTCATTTGTAGAAACAGTCTGTTGGTTATTTGTAGGAACAGTCTGTTGGTCATTTGTAGAAACATTAAGTGTTCTATATAGCACCAAAAAGGCTTGTGACCATAGCGGAACCCAAAGTATTCATCCCCCTGGGCGTTTTTCCTTTTTTGCTGCATTTCAACCTGTAAATGAAATGGATTTTTATTTGGACTTCATGTAATGGACATTCCCAAAATAGTCCAAATTGGTGATGTGAAACGAAAAAAATAACTTATTTCAAAAGATTCTAACAAAAAGAAAAATATGGAAAAGTGGTGCGTGCATCTGTATTCACCCCTTTGCTTTGAAGCCCCTAAATAAGATCTGGTGCAACCAATCACCTTCAGAAGTCACATAATTAGCTAAATAAAGTCCACCTGTGTGCAATCTAAGTGTCATATGATCTGTTACATGATTTCAGTATATATATACACCTGTTTTGATAGGCCCCAGAGTCTGCAACACCACTAAGCAAGGGGCACCACCAGGCAAGCGGCACCATAAAGACCAAGGAGCTCTCCAAACAGGTCAGGGACAAAGTTGTGGAGAAACAATATCAGAAACTTTGAACATCCCCGGAACTCCATTAAATCCAAATTTAAAAACGGGAAAGAATATGGCACCACAACAAACCTGCCACGAGAGGGCCGCTCACCAAATCTCACGGACCAGGCAAGGAGGGCATTAATCAGAGAGGAAACAAAGAGACTAAAGATAACACTGAAAGAGCTACAAAGGTCCACAGCGGAGATTGGAATATCTGTCCATAGAACCACTTTCAGCCATACACTCAACAGAGCTGTGCTTTACGGAAGAGTGGTCAGAAAAAGATAAGCAAGCACGTTTGATGTTCGCCAAAAGGCATGTGGGAGACTCCCCAAACATATGGAAGAAGGTACTCTGGTCAGATGAGACTTAAATTGAGCTTTTTGGCCATCAAGGAAACGCTATGTCTGGCGCAAACCCAACGCCTCTCATCACCCCAAGAACACTAGAACACTAACACTAGCTTGGTGGTGGCAGCATCATGCTGTGGGGATGTTTTTCATCGGCAGGGACTGGGAAACTGGTCAGAATTGAAGGAATGATGGATTGCCCTAAATACAGGGAAATTCTTGAGGGGAAACCTGTTTCAGTCTTCCAGAGATTTGAGACTGGGACGGAGGTTCACCTTCCAGTAGGACAATGACCCTAAGCATACTGCTAAAGCAACACTCGAGTGGTTTATGGGGGAACGTTTAAATGTCTTGGAATGGCCTAGTCAAAGACCAGACCTCAATCCAATTGAGAATCTGTGATATGACTTAGTTTGCTGTACACCAGCAGGAAACCCATCCAACTTGAAGGAGCTGGAGCAGTTTTGCCTTGAAGAATGGGGAAAAATCCCAGTGGCTAGATGTGCCAAGCTTATAGAGACATACGTACCCCAAGAGACTTGCAGCTGTAATTGCTGCAAAAGGTGGCTCTACAAAGTTTTGACCTTAGATGTGTGAATAGTTATGCACGCTCAAGTTCTGTTTTGTGTGTCTTAGTTCTTGTTTGTTTCACAATAAAAAATATTTAGCATCTTCAAAGTGGTAGGCATGTTGTGTAAATCAAATGATACAAACCCCCCCAAAAATCTATTTTAATTTTAGGTTGTAAGGCAACAAAATAGGTCACTGTAGAACCTTTGTTTAATTGTTCTTTGTAGAACCTTCAGAAAGTGTTCTTTATAGCACCCTAACAGTTCCATTTAGAACCTTATGAGCATGGTTCTTCACAATACGACAGGCTCATTGTGTTCAGGACAACCCAGGGTATCACGCATGTGGTCATTGTAACATAGCGATCATAAACATTGATACTGTAAATTACATGAGTTGTCAAGTATGGAAATGGGAAGTGCACCTTTGGACTCGTGTGTGTGTGTGTGTGTGTGTGGTTTGCTTGTATGACATCAAAGCGCTAATTTATTATAATCCTCCAACGTCTCATCTTTCAGATTTACAGCCTTTCTGCCAATCAGAAAACAACAAATGTGCAAAAGTAGCTCAATTAGTGGGAGGAATGGGGGCCTCGGTGCTCAAGTTTATAATGTCTGTCAGTCAAAACCAACGCATTGAAGCGGACAACCTGAGTAACCATTGCATTACATGTTATTGTACAGCCACTGCGTTCCAATTTAGGGGCTTATCAATGACAAGATCTGCCATTTTCAACCTGTATACGGTATCAAAAGGCCGTGAGTGGAAAGTCTAGATTTCGCTGAGTGAATGAATAGTCTGTCTCAGCCCCACTTGGAATCTTTTATTCAAAGTTTTTATCAGAAGTTTCTCGTTACATATTCACTAGTTTACCAGTTATTTCAGTAGGAAGCACTCAACAGGGAAAATTTGCCTGCCAGAAAGCATTCAATTAATTGGTTTTGTTTTATATTACCACACTATAACGCTGGTATTTTATGCACAATATTTGTATACTGAGTATATCATGTACAATTCTAATGAATATGCTTTGTTTAACAGATTTAAAAAATCTATACTGTTTTGTCTTTCACTTATTTTCTTTGGTGCGAATAAATAAAACCTAATTATAATGGCAGACTCTGGTTATTCAGGGATGCTGTAATTCCATAAGTATCAGGTCTGATGAGTTGCTTGGCCCACACCTTTATCCACCACCAACCTTGTGTCCCAGCACAAACAAAAACTGTCTTGTTGCACCCCCTATGGGTCATTGTTAGTAACACTCACAGAAGTGAGGGGGCCACATGTTCACTTCGTTACAGAGAGCTTGAAAGGGAAAAGGTTTTAAGGACCACACACACACACACACACTCCTTTAGGTTGGATCCTGTGTATATCTTTGCTAAATATAAGCGGCAATATTACTGTTTGTCCCTCTTGAGCCAACGTAGCAACAACCATAACACTTGATTAAAATAGTCATAATTAAAATGAGATAAATCAAGAAATTCATTTAGAGATTTTTGCCAAGGAGGTCTTAGTCACGCAATTTTACATCTAGCTAAGATATTTGGTGCTGTAGTTCTCAAGTGAAAAACTGTGCATGAAAACTAGTAGTGCGCTGCAGCCAGTAGGGCCTAGCTGCTTCTGTGCTCTCTCGTCTCTCTCGTTGAATGACAGCAAGCATTTCGTTGAAGAATCCCTTCCATAGTTCCCACCCCTACTGTTGACAAATCACTGACGAAGGCGCGTAGACTTCGGCTACCGAACTTCAACTTTACCTCAAGAAAAAAGGTGTCCGGGAACAGTCGGAAAAAGCCATTGCTGAATGCCAAAACGAACAAAAACATCACACAGGCTTTAGTGGGTAGCATGGCACTTGCAATACCAGGATAGTGGGTTCGATTCCCGCTGGGGCAACCCAAATGGAAATGTATGCATGCATGACTGTCGCACCGTCTGCTAAGTGGCGTTTACAGTATGTTGTTGTTATTATTATTATTATTATTATTATTGTTATTATAAACCTCCATTTGTCATATGTGGTCTGGGTTAGGAAGCAGGAGGTTCCTTGTATATTTCCAAAGGGATCTTCTTGGAGTGTCAACTTGCAATTCTCACCTTGACCTCAGAAGATCCAGCACTCTCTTAAATTCCCCTAATCCTGGCCCTCGGCACTCACATGGGCATCCCGCCCGGCAGGGCTTGGGTTGTGTTCAGCTCCCCTGTACTGTCACACATTTAAATACCGTAGTGATGAGAGATGGCAGGAGAAATCAAAGCGCTAACGTCTCCTGACGAAACGCAAAACTGTTTACATGATTGTGAGATTGATGTGGGTGTGTCCTTGAAACTGCCCAGGGTGATCAAAAGAAATAAAGTGTTTGTTATTGTCGTCTTTGTTTTGAGAATGGCATCATGCACCTGATTTGTGTCAAAATCAAACCTTTTCAGAGCACAGAAAATGCACAGTTTTCATACCTGTCATCAATATTCAAACCCATTAACCCAAAATGTTTGTTTTCTTTTTTTACTCTTTCATTTACATTTTTTTTAAAATCTTATTTTCATCAGCTCCTACTCTGATTCAGACCCTAGTTAACTTGGTTACTGTTTACCTGCGGTGGCCTGACACAGTACCTTTCCACCACTGTCAGAAGAGTGATGTGAACGGTATGTCATTTTGCTAGTTCACATTGAGTCTCACACACATCATGGCTAAACCAATGTCTAAAGAAAGTGTTTTAATGCTTAATAGCATCGCTTGTCATAAGCTGGCACAGCAGCTTACAGCAAATGGGATGCAATTCATATTAGTGCATTGTACAATTGCGCTCGTTACCCAACTAGCCCTGCTTAAAAAAACAAACAATCAAACAATGAATGACAGGAAAGCTGATAGGAAACCAAGTTTATTCCAAAAGTGTAGTAGTTTTCAAAAGAGATTGTGGCGCAAGGATAGAGAGAGAATGAAGGAGTGGCAGCTTTACACAGAGTGGAGAGCAAAGGGATAGCATAAAAGACTGTGATAGAGAAGCGGTGGGAACACGCCATGGCTCTGTGGGTGGGACAGAGAGAGAGGGAATACTGTATATGTATATGAGTGTGAGCGGGAGCGGGAGAGACAACGTGTGTGTATGTGAGAGAGAGCGTGTGAGTGAGGGTGCAGGGTATAGACTCCCGCTTAGCCAGGAGTAAAGCTGCGCGTACACTTTCCTCTTCTCCTCATCTCTTATCTCCACTGCCTTGGAGCTGGAGCTACTCTGGCCGCCTCGCACCTCTGAAGGAATGTCTCCCATTGTCAAAAGCCCAGACTGCAAGCCCATGCTCTGTCATTGCAAAGTTGCATGCACCAACAACACCTTGTCGTTGATGTTCGGATGCAAGGTAAGCAGCTGACGGCTGTTGAGTGCCTTGTTTTGTCGTTAAGTAGAGTTTATGCTGATGCGTGGGGCTCTGGTTGTGTTATAGTGTTGTTTTTTATGTTTGGGATAAGTAGATGGAATTTTCCCGAAAAGGAGTGTATTGTTTAAATGATGTACACCGCTCACGCAAATATTTGTATGGGATATTGGACAGTTCGTAGGATGCGAAAGCCAAGAAACCTTCGCATTAGAGGGATTATTGAGTTTTAGCCCAGCATCAAAAACAAAAGTCCATATTAATGTTACCCGGGACCGAATGAAGCCAGATCTCCAGCATATGCATTGCTAGTGCATAGTGCTTAACACCATTTGTGCATCCTCTTACTGTCGCTCCTTGTTAATCTTAGTGGAAAGGTCATGGCTACTCATTTCCAAGACACGGTGATGCAGGTACATCTCTTATGTGTTGCTTTTCTCTCTGCTTAACCTTTTGCTTTTTTCCCGTTCGCGTTCCTCTTTCCCAAAAACTGGGCTCAGAACACGTCAGTTCAAGCCCGAGAGCTTTGGCCGCTCTGTCAGCTGATTCAGATCCCGTAGAAAGTGAATCATGCCTGCAGAAGAAAGTCTGAACGTCCCCCCTCTTCATTCTACTATCCACTACTGCCTTTGCAGTGTAATGAGGACTGGCTTTGTGCCTAGATGGGAGGACTTGCTAAAGATGTAATGTGTTTGTACCTAGAACAGTATTTCAGCCTTTACGTCAAGCAGCAAGGAATCGATTTAGCTTCCCATCGGTTCTTGTAAAGTAGAATGCATAGGGATCCACATTTGTTGAGGGAGTCCAATATCAGCATGTTTCAGTGACGGTTTTACACCACTTCTTTCAAATTTCTCATGTTTCTCTTTTTTAAAATTCAGAACAAATCCTGACAAATTGAAGCGTATGATTTGCTATAGTGGAAGACTGCAGGATGCCTAGTATGTCAGTCACTGAATTAGTATTTTTGCTGCCTGTCACAGAGGCATGACTAAGAGCATTTGCTCTTAACAAGGTACAGCGGATCTCAGCGTCAGTGATCCATGCTCCCTCTGCACCAGAGATGGGGGAGGGAGAGAGAGACCAGAGTCATTCTCACTATAGAGCTACATTCCTTGTCTCTACGAGCTTAAATAATCCCCAAATTGACACATGTAGAATATCTTTGAAATGTCCCATTTCACTGTAATGCTGTTTGTAAGAAAATGGCTCCTGAACATATTTTGGACACACGCACGCACACATTCCAACAAACATGCCTCAACTGCTGAGCAATGGCAGCATAGAGGGACAGGTTTTAGGCAATTTAATTGGTTGTCGCTTGGGAGATTAAATTGGGAGATTTATTGGCATGCAAGGGTCAAATATGAATAATTAAACAGTCAGTGGAAGGCTGTTATTTACAGGAAGAATTGGATTCAGCATCTATTAAATGGAATGAAAGTAGTACTCTCCAAACGTATGGGGAGAGGGCAGGCGCTTCCCTTTTCCTCCCTAACTCTGCTCTCCCTCCCGCCCTTCACGTCTTGGAGAACGAGAAATAGGGCTAGCGTAGTGATGAGTTGGTATATAAAGCCACGGAAAAGGGGTCAGTGCACACAACCGCGAGGAGATTCCAAACAATTCCGCACAGAGCTCAGAATCAGCCCTCGGCCATGCCACCTCACATTCTCGTCTCATCCCGTCTCCACGAGCTGAGCCTTTCTGAGTGCAGCAAACGCCGGGGAAGGACCCTCCGTGCACTGAGGGCAGCACAGTGGTACCCTATACGTGAACAGCACACAGCTCATCAGGCAACCCTACAGCCAGCCATGGAAGATTCTTAAACCTCT
Organism: Oncorhynchus tshawytscha; assembly: GCF_018296145.1. Classification (NCBI taxonomy): domain Eukaryota; kingdom Metazoa; phylum Chordata; class Actinopteri; order Salmoniformes; family Salmonidae; genus Oncorhynchus; species Oncorhynchus tshawytscha. Next base: position 50,115,262 of record NC_056437.1, on the reverse strand, counting down.
GCATAATGTAGTGCATTTGAGTGAAGAGCCCTAACATGTCATACAGTACTGGCACATTTGTTTGATTTTGTTCAGAAATGTGTGAGCTGGACAAATCCCTTGAGATTAGGCATCTTTATAGATGTCTCCCATGGCCACTTTGAGACAATGAGGCTCTGGTCAAAAGTGGTTCACTGTGTAGAGAATAGGATGCCATTTGGGATGTACACCTACCTGGTCATGGGATTATGTGAGATCATGTTAGTAGGTTTAATACTTGTCAGTTCTCCTCAGTCTTTTAGACACACAGGAGAGGCTGCAATGTCACCACTGGCCCCAGGAGTTGACACCATCCCTTCACGTTTTCTACGAATATTATGTCTCGATGTTCAAAAGACCTAACAACCACGTCACCGTTAACATACAAAAGAAAAGGCATAGGAAACCTTTTTGACCTTTCGTAACAACGTACAGTGTCACAACCTGACCACACTCACAAGCCAGTATCACAGCAACGAAACCACTTCAAAAGCTCTGTAAACAAACTGAAAGTGCTGGACAACGAAACAAACACTTATCAACACTGCGATGGCATGAATAAATACAATACTGAGCTTGGACAGCTTTGTATGCCTTGTTGACACCTCTGCTGTTTAAGATCACTCATGGCCTTGCCCCACCACCTCTGAAGCAGTTCCTTACATATTGCAAGGACAGTACCAAGGTGACAAGAGCTTCAACCAGAGGGGAATGCTCAACTCAGTTTAGGTCCAACAAATTTGTCCAGACTGCTTTTTGAATCAAAGGGTCTGGATTACGGAACACCCTGCCAACCAGTGTGAGAGAGTGCAGTACCTTTGCAAGCTTCAAGGCAAACCTGAAAAAGTGGCCAAAAGCAAGCCAGTCATGTGAAGATGTCAGATACTGTAGGACCAAGGGACATTTAAAGTCTGATGTAATTTGTCAGCAGTTGTATATGTTTGTTTATTGACTTTCCACATTGACATGCTGTACACACATGTCCCACAACATCATCATCGTTGTAAAGTACAATACCTCTCTCTCTCAATCTCTGAGAGAAAGAGAGAGAATGTACCCATTAAAGTTTGGTCAGATTAACTGATAGACTGGTTTCAAGAATCCCCCCCAACCCCTCCATCCATTCTACACTAACCTTCCCTGCCTTGTGAAAATCTATACATCTCGTTCCATCCCTACCTGGACTGGGCTCCACGGCCATTCAATTTGAATTTCGGTAGTGATTGCCTTTTAATTGGCTGTATTGATCAAAGAGAAGCGCATATGTGTCTGCCTAGAGTAGGCTGTGCATGTGCTGGGTCTCTGTAATGAGTTACAGTTGTAACATTGTGTGTAAAAATAGGCTCACATTTTCCCCGGAGGACCTCATTACGTATTCAGTCTTGCGTTCCTCTTTTTACGAAGCAAAAGGACATTTTCCTCACAGTTTAACCAGCTGTCAGATGGGCCTCTCTCTCACCCCTCGAGCACACTCAGGGTTATAGTAGTATATGTAGGGTTGCAAAGCGAGGGTATATGACTGGAAAGCTTTGTAAGTTTCCCAGAAAACTACCAGAATTTTGGTCATTTTAAAGTTCGATTTAAAAAAAATAAATATCAGATGGCATCTAGTGGCTGTATTGGCTACTTCAGATTATTTAAATGTTATTTAACCTTAATTTAACTAGGTAAGCCAGTTAAGAACACATTCTTATTTACAATGACGGACTACCAAAAGGTAAAATGCCTCCTGCGGGGACAGGGGCTGTGATTAAAAATACAAATATCGGACAAAACACCCATCACAACAAGAGAGACACCACAACACTAGATAAAGAGAGACCTAAGACAACAACATAGCATAGCAGCAACACATGTCAACAAAGCATGGTAGCAACACAACATGACAGCAACATAGTAGCAACACAACATGGCAGCAGCACAACATGGTACAAGCATTATTGGGCACAGACAACAGCACAAAGGGCAAGAAGGCAGAGACAACCATACATTACGCGAAGCTGACACAATTGTCCATGATTGAGTCTTTGAATGAAAAGATTGAGATAAATCTGTCAAGTTTGAGTGTTTGTTGCAGCTCGTTCCAGTCGCTAGCTGCAGCCGAACTGAAAAGAGGAGCGACCCAGGGATGTGTGTGCTTTGGGGACCTTTAACAGAATGTGACTGGCAGAACGGGTGTTGTATGTGGAGGATGAGGGCTGCAGTAGATATCTCAGATAGGGGGGGAGTGAGGTCTAAGAAGGTTTTATAAATAAGCATCAACCAGTGGGTCTTGCGACAGGTATACAGAGATGTCCTGTTTACAGAGGAGTAAAGTGCAGTGATGTCTCCTATAAGTAGCATTGGTGGCAAATCTGATGGTCGAATGGTAAAGAACATGTAGCCGCTCGAGAGCACCTTTACCTGCCGATCTATAAATGACAGCTCCGTAATCTAGGATGGTCATCTGAATCAGGGTTAGTTTGGCAGCTAGGGTGAAAGAGGAGCGATTACAATAGAGGAAACCAAGTCTAGATTTAAATTTAGCCTGCAGCTTTGATATGTACTGAGAGAAAGACAGTGTACCGTCTAGTCATATTCTCAAGTACTTATATGAGGTGACTACCTCAAGCTCTAAACCCTCAGAGGCAGTAATCACACCTGTTGGGAGAGGGGCATTCTTCTTACCAAACCACATGTCCTTTGTTTTGGAGGTGTTTTATTTATATAGTTTACTATGTCAGTATACTGTATCTTTATTGTAAATGTTTTGGTGCCAAACTGGTGGTAGTTGTGAAAAAAGTCAATAGTTGCAAGAGTTGCAGAGTTAATATAAAATAATGCCATTGTTGATTAGAAGATTTGTTCATTAATTAGGCAATTTTCTCTTAAACTGTATGGTTTATCCACTAGAACTCAGGGACAATATGGACACATATAAGAAATTAATACTATATATTAATACAGTTTTTAAAAGTTATGTAAGTATACATTGCCAAAGTTACCATAGATTGACATATTTACTTTTGTAAATTACCGGTAGCTTTGCAACGCTAAGTATACTTCAGTGGGCTGAACTGAGTAGGGTGAAATTGCCCCTAGACGCTGACCTTGGATCAGGTTGCATCCACCCCACTAATGGTTAAGGTTAGGATTGGGGGAGGGGAAGCTGATCCTAAATCTGTACCTCGGGGAAACGTCACCCCAGAGCTAACCGTGCTACGGTGCTAAACCATGCTACGTGGACTGTGTCTCAGTGCTATGATTGTGGTAACAAAATGGAATGAGTACAAACATGCCCTGTGGTCAAAGTTTCAGATCTGATGGCTATCAACCGTTGTGGTTGTTTTTGTGCGTTGGTTGTCTGTTGGTAGTAACCAATATGCCAAGATACAGTGCCATAATGCTAGATTTTTCTCTGTAAATTAAAAGCCATCATAAAGTGTCATTTTACTTAATCATTTTTTCCAGTTATTCTTCACTTTTGACAGCCTACAGTCCCACAAAATTGAGTATGTCAATTTTCAAGTTTTTAAAGATCTATTGCTTTTAGTCTCCTGATGTCCAAAATTAAGCAAGAGCATTAATAGGCCTCATGATGATGTGTTTTGCCCATCAATCTGGTTTTGCAACATCATGAGACTTTCCAGGAGGTAAACATAGACCTGCTATTAGGATATCTATGAGGCAAATGTGTTGAAAATAATGATATTTTGATACCAAATGAGAAATATATGCTAACAAACTGCTGTATTTTTAATTGTATAAACTACGTATATCTGTGTGTAATTGGTGACTAAAATAATCCTCAATACAACTGTACAGTTGGGTATTGACAGTGTATAAACTGTACATTCAGTAAGAATCCCTAATCCCTTCCACACCTTCCACACCTCATCCCGATGTATTTTTCATTTTGAAACCCCATGCAACCAAAGGTTAATCATTTCAGACCAAACTATTAACCATTGCATGAGTTTTTAAAATGACAAATATCATTTTGCAGTCTTTCTGCAACCATATTATAACTGAAAATGCCTAGCCTTCTAGTCATTTTTAAAAGCTTTCAAGTCAGCTGGGTCTTTGTTGGCCCCTTGTACATATGGCATATAAGCTTCTGCGCTACAACCTCTTAATACTGATCCTGCCATACACTATAGATAGTGCCGTATGGCGTATTGCTAAACTCAGCAAAAAAAGAAACGTCCTCTCACTGTCAACTGCGTTTATTTTCAGCAAACTTGACGTTTAAATATTTGTATGAACATAACAAGATTCAACAACTGAGAAATAAACTGAGCAACTTCCACAGACATGATGCTAACAGAAATGGAATAATGTGTCCCTGAACAAAGGGGGGTGATTAAAATCAAAATTAACAGTCACTATCTGGTGTGGCCACCAGCTGCATTAAGTACTGCAGCGCATCTCCTCCTCATGGACTGCACCAGATTTGCCAGTTCATACTGTGAGATGTTACCCCACTCTTCCACCAAGGCACCTGCAAGTTCCTGGACATTTCTGGGGGGAATGGCACAAGCCCTCACCACATGAGGGAGGAGGATATCCTCCCTGTAACGCACAGCGTTGAGATTGCCTGCAATGACAACAAGCTCAGTCCGATGATGCTGTGACACACCGCCCCAGACCATGACAGATCCTGCACCTCCCGCTCCAGAGTACAGACCTCGGTGTAACACTCATTCCTTCGACGATAAACGTGAATCCGACCATCACCCCTGGTGAGACAAAACTGTGACTTGTCTGTGAAGAGCACTTTTTGCACTTTTTGCCAGTCCTGTCTGGTTCAGCGATGTTGGGTTTGTGCCCATAGGCGACGTTGTTGCCGGTGATGTCTGGTGAGGACCTGCCTCACAACAGGCCTACAAACCCTCAGTCCAGCCTCTCTGTCTATTGCAGACAGTCTGAGCACTGATGGAGGGAATGTGTGTTCCTGGTGTAACTCGGGCAGTTGTTGTTGCCATCCTGTACCTGTCCCGCAGATGTGATGTTTGGATGTACCGATCCTGTGCGGGTGTTGTTATATATGGTGTGCCACTGCGAGGATGATCAGCTGTCCGTCCTGTCTCCCTGTAGCGCTGTCTTAGGCGTCTCACAGTACGGACATGGCAATTTATTTCCCTGGCCACATCTGCAGTCCTCATGCCTCCTTGCAGCATGCCTAAGGCTCGTTCACATAGATGAGCAGGGACCCTGGGCATCTTTCTTTTTGTGTTTTTCAGAGTCAGTAGAAAGGCCTCTTTAGTGTCCTAAGTTTTCATAACTGTGACCTTAATTGCCTACCGTCTGTAAGCTGTTAGTGTCTAAACCACTGTTCCACAGGTTCATGTTCATTAATTGTTTATGGTTCATTGAACACGCATGGGAAACAGTGTTTAAACCCTGAACTATCCCTTTAACTATGTGTCCGTTTCAATGTTTTGAAGAACTATGGCAAGCATATTTTTGAATGCACACTCACTGCTGTCAATGGTAGCTCAGGATGACTCACGTTGAAAGGGAGGAACAGCTCAGCTCAGCTCTGCTCTTTCTGGATAATGTCTCAATAATTTGGAGAGATTCTGGCAGCTTGAACATGTAGGCCTACACACTATAAAAAGTCAAGGTAAATGGGCAACACTTCACATTACCTCGCCCTAATGCTGATTTATAGTTATTCCATAACTACTTTGGTAACCAAAATATTGTTGCACTTGCAGTGTTTCTTCGTCGAGGTCCTAGGGACACTAAGGGGTGCACATTTTAATTTTTGCCCTAGAGCACTAACACACCTGATTCAAATCAAAACCTTGAGGATTAGTTGAATGAAGTGTGTGAATGCTAGGGCAAAAGCAACAATTTGCGACCCTTTGGGTCCCAAGGACCAGGATTGAGATACACCGAGTTAGACGGTAGCTTCACAACTCGCCAAATTCTCACTCAAAAGTATTTGTGGTGCAATAGTGTGGTGGTTACATGTACTACCAATACATTGCAATCCTGTGTAACTGCATGGTAGTATATGTGTTATATACGTCACATGGTATCTTTACAACTTCAAGTAAAGTATGCCCGCTTATGGGCCAACCCCACATTTTCATATCACTGCATCTGCATAGGTCTACAGGGGATTGAATGAAATGCCATTCGACCCTAAATATGAATAGAATGGCACACAGAATCACAGAATACATTGAGAGCTAATGAGATTTCTGGGTAACACTTTACATTACGGTGCCGTTATTACTGTGTAACTACTCATGTAATTAAAGTGTAATAAGTATTGTGATTACTCATTAAACCCTAACCCTTACTTAGGCACTAACTCTAACCCTAAGTAACTCTTAAGTACAGTTTAAGTTCAGTGTAATAATGAGTAATTACAATTACAGGAAATTACACAGTAATTAGGGCACTGTAATGGAAAGTGTAACCAATTTGTGTTACATATGGTCATGGAAATGCAACAGAGTGGTATTAGGCCTAGTTTTTTTCCCATGACCATCTGTCCAGTACTCTACATCCCATTTTGGGCGACAGACAGGAGCGATAGTGACACACACCTGCCCCTGTGTTTGCAGCTAAGTTCATCAGCTCTCTATGTTCATCTGAAATGGCCATGTTGGCACAGAGTAACCGGGCACTGCCCTTGGCTTCCCACATGTGTCCCTCTCCCGTGTTTGGGTGTTTGTGTGTGTGAGAGTGGGCATCCCAGTTCTTTTACGTTCACTGTTGCCTTTCTACTCTGTATCAAGTTTAACTGAAGTGTTTTTTAACATTTTTTTTAACTTGAGACACCGTACAATTTCAAGTCCTCTCAGTGTACAGATTGAAAGATATCATCAGCTCGCGAAAAACACAACTATAAAAAACACGTACAGTACATTCCTTTGAGAAGAGGTAATTTATGGTGTTATGATAATGTTGCCATAATATAATCGTTTGCACTTTATGCCACTTGGCAGAAAATTTCATCAAAGCAATAGTCGTATGTGATCCCCCCGGAATTGAACCCAGGACGCTTGGAATTACCGAGCTTACCAACTGAGCCGCTTCTTATTAACGTATAGAATGAAGACGCATAGAGGACATTTTATGTTACTGTGCCGACATTAAGGAATGGCACTGCCAGTTTCCACATTTCAGTGGGCACTGCTATGGTACGTTAGGCACAGACACTAAGTGCCCATGTGGGATGACGTCTGCTGATTGCCCTGTCTGAATAGTTCTATTCAATTACAGGGTGCAGTGAGATAAGTGTGCCGGTTCAATGAAACTGTGCCAACGCAAGGTATAATGGCATCTTAAAATGGAATCTACACTAGTGTAATACATTCACACACAATGTCTCTCATGCGCACACATTTATCTCTGGATACAGATACATACATTACAGTATGGATACATATAAATGATATAGAGAAAATAAAGGCTACGCAGAGTCACATTAAGAGAAATCCTATGCAGCCTTGTTTTACAAGTTGGAACACTGGAATGTGAGATGTAATCTACACCTCCATTTGGCTAACACACATCCTCATTATTTAGTTAAATTATTTTCAATTTGAGTGCCATTAAATCTACGGTATATGGCCTACACTTTTTCATTCTGAACTTCTAACATGAGTGGGACCGGTGTGGCTTCATGACAATGACCACACCAGCAACTTCCCACCGATTTGACCGTTCTAACGCAGTTACCCCTCCAAAACACAAGCTATGCGGGTGTCGGCTATCGCTTGTTAACTCTTGATTTGATTAAATCTATGCCTAAATCACGCTACAGCTCTACATTTCTTATATAAATATATATTTATATTTTTTTACCCATTTTTCTCCCCAATTGATATCCAATTGTTAGCTCCAGTCTTACCATCGCTGCGACTCCCGTACTGACTTGGGAGAGGCGGAGGTTCTCCCCGAAACACGACTCTGCCAAGCAGCACTGCTCACTTTATCCCGCATCAATGTGTCGGAGGAAACACCGTACAGCTGGTGACTGAAGTCAGCTTGCAGGCGCCTGTCCCATCACAAGGGGTTGCTAGAGTGCGATGGGACAAGGACATCCCGGCCGGCCAAACCCTCCCCTAACCCCGGAAGACGCTGGGCCAATTGTGCGCCGCCTTATGGGTCTCCCGGTCACTGCAGGCTGTGTAACTGCCTGGGATCGAACCCAGGTCTGTAGTGATGCCTCAAGCATATATACCGCTGCGCCACTCGAGAGGCCAAGCACCATTATTTCTACCTTAAGCCAGTGACATCCCACTCCCTAAGTGACCAATGTTAGTACTTACAGTATGTCCCTCAATAACCAATCATAATAGACAGTAAGCATATTGTAGCAACCCTAACCCACAACCTAGCGACCTTGTCAAGGGGATCGGATCTCTTGGCGTAACGACTTAGGTGTTGTGTTAATATTCAGTGTGTGGCAGACGTGGGAATCAAACCCATGTACTGTATTTGGTGTAGTACTGGGGTTAGAACTCTGTGGTGGTCTGATAGGGGTCAGATGGTTGACGTACACTTGGTTTGGGAAGGGAATTGTGGTCAGAGAGGAAGAGTGCATGACCTTTGCCATGTGGGCACCAGCTGTAGTGGTCACTGTCTGTCTGTTCTTACTCAGACTACTAGAGGAGAGCGAAAGAGAGAGAGAGTTAGAATGCATTAGTTTGAGAATGTAATTACCTTTTCAGATTAGCGTGTCAACCCGAACTGTACTGGGTCTGATATGTCCTTTTAATTGGACTTTCCAGTACGGTTCCAGCAACTATGGTGGATGTATAACTTAGCTTGACTCAGTAGTGTGAAAAGGGAAAAAGAGAAACTGAGGAAAGATCGAGGGAGTGATAAAAGAGGAAATAGGACAGTGGATTAGACAGTCGGCCACAGTGCTTAGTGTCTAATCATAAAGCGAGATTATTAGCACATGATGTGGGGTAATTGGAGAGTTTGAGGCATCAGATTGTTCCTCTACATAGGAACGTGTGGAAAGGTGCTTCAAAATATGACTGCAGCTTAAATCAGGGAAATCTGATATGTGTAACCAGTTTATTGCAGATTAATATATATTGGGATAGTTCTCTCTGGCCTATTGCTTTTGATGTTATTTGCACAGGATGAGGGGCAGGGCGGTATACCATTAGGTTTATAGCATACATTTGACATTATATCCAGAGAAACTTACAGGAACAATTCAGGTTAAGGGCTTTGCTCAAGGGCACAATGGCAGATTTTTCACCTAGTTGGCTCCGGGATTCAAACCAGCAACCTTTTTGGTTATTGGCCTAACGCCCTTAACCGCTAGGCTACCTGCCGCCCTATACATAGGCTTCTCCCTCAACTCTTAAAAATGTTGCCTTCAGTTTCCATTTTCCTGCCTTGAGGCCCTTATCAAAGATTGCTGGTGCATTGCAGCTGACATGATCCACCTATAATGCTGTTCCCTCAGTCGTAGATATCTCATCTATTGTTTTGGTTCATCACGTACTGGGATTTTTGTATGCTGAGCCTGCTGAATGTTGTGAATTGCTTATTTAGGTTACATCCCAAATGACACCATATTCCCTCCATAGAGCACTGCTTTTGACCAGAGCACTATGGGCACTGGTTAATAGTAGTGCACTAAGGAATAGAATGTCATTTGGGATGGAATCTGAGTGTATCCATTCAATGTTGCTGTGGTACATGGGAACTTGATTATCATGTTTGTTCTTTTGACCCATCCTTTTCCAGCCATTACCGTCTGCCAAAACTGTGTGTGTGTGGTGGGTCTAATTGTTGGAGAGCATGGTGGCATTCGTCACCCTGTCTATTTGTTCCTATCACAGCTACACTGGCTGGTGTGTTTGTCTTGAGTTTCACACGCGTGTTTGCGTGTGGCGAGCTTCTTCCCGAGGTGACTGGAGCTTTTGGATGAGTGTTTACTTTTGAGCAGGATGAAGTTACCCAGACTCTGATCTAAGGCCTTTTTTGCATCCCTCCCCTAACCACACGGTTAGGATTTAGGGAGGGTAAGCTGATCCTAGATATGTTCCCATATGAGAAACTTTACCCTGAACATTTTGACTTTTGCTCTTCTCTTGGTTTCCCCCTTGTGGTCAAAGCTGGATTGCTCTCTCTTGTCCACAGAACAGGCCGGCTGCGGTGCAGGGGTCCCCACACACTGGCCAGCCCCCGGCATGCATGAACCCCGACTTGATGAACGCTCCCTGGGTGAGAGAGGGGACTTTCCACTGTCCCTCGAGCCCCATCTTCATGCCATCCTTCTCCTCATGCTTCAGGCATGGGCACTGCCCATCCATGCCACTCTCATGCCCGCTTTCCACTCTTGTGCTGTACACAGAGAGGACTTCACTGCTTTCATATCATAAGGCACTCAGGCCTTGGGGGTATTGCCCCTTTTCACTCTATCATGGATAAAATAGGTTAAGGGACACACAGTATTAGCTTGATGGAAATATAGGTATTTATTTGATTTGTTTTGTGGGCATATATATGTTTTAACATTTTAGGGTTATATGGGCATATAGTGATGAGTTATCTTAGCAGGCTTATAATAGACAGCTTTGCCTTGTCTTTCTCTAGGTATGAATATAGAAAATGTTACATCCAAAAAGCAAAAGTCATTTGTCAAACACCTCATGCGAGAAATCAGCTAAATTTGTTTGCCATGATATGACTTCTGTGAAGGCAGGAAGGAAGACGTTCAGAAAGGTAATCTGAAGCATTGCCTACTTCTGCGACAAGAAAGATATGGTAGTCCACTGCATCCCAAGGCAAGTTCAAAGGATCAGTTTAACAAGACACTGCTTCAGTAATTTCATTTGAGTGTATTTTCAAATAAAAAAATCATGCCTCGTAAACAATAGGTGTAGATCTGCTAAATTGTAATTATTCGCTCCTATGGCCTGTTTATTGTATACCTCCTCATGCCTTTTGCATACACTGTATATATTTTTTTCTACTGTGTCATTTACTTGTTTATTGTGTTATTGGCTTGTTTTATTGTTTATTCCATGTGTGACTCTGTGTTGTTGTCTGTGACACACTGCTTTGCTTGATCTTGGCCAGGTCGCAGTTGTAAATGAGAACTTGTTCTAGCCTACCTGGTTAAATAAAGGTGAAATAAAAAAATTAAGAACAGGTTTAGATAATATTAATATGCTTACGGGCCCTTCCCAACAATGCAGAGGGAAAGAAAATAGAGAAATTGTAGAAAATAAAGCACGTATTAATAAATACACAATGAGTAACGATAACTTGGCTATATACACAGGGTACGAGTACCTAGTCGATGTGCAGGGGACCGGGGAAATTGAGGTAGATATGTACATATAACTAGGAATAAAGTGACAGAAAATTAACAATAGCAGCAGTGTATCTGATGAGTCAAATAAGGGTCAATGTAGATAGTTTGGGTAGCTATTGGTGAAGTATTTAACTTACTATTTAGCAGTTTTATGGCTTGGCGGTAGAACCGGTTCAGGGTCTTGTTGGTTCCAGACCATCAGTACCTCTTGCCGTGTGGTAGCAGAGAGAACAGTCTTTGACTTGGGCCTTCCTCTGACACCGCCTGGTATAGAGGTCCTGGGTGGCAGGGAGTTCAGCCCCAGGGATGTACTGGGCCGTACTCACTACCCTCTGTAGCGCCTTGCGGTCAGATGTCAAGCAGTTGCCTTACCAAACGGTGATGCAGCCAGTCAAGATGCTGTCAGTGGTGCAGCTGTAGAACCTTTGAGGATCCGAGGGCCCATGCCAAATCTTTTCAGCCTCCTGAGAGGGAAGAGGCATTGTCGTTCCCTATTCACAACTGTATTGGTGTTTGTGGACCATGATAGATCCTTACTGATATGGACACAGAGAAACTTGAAGCTCTCGACCCGCTCCACTACATCCTCGTTGATGTGAATGGGGGTGTGCTCGGCCCTCCGTTTTCGTGTAGTTCACGATCAGCTTCTTTGTCTTGTTGACGTTGAGGGAGAGGTTGTTGTCCTGGTACAACACTGCCAGTTCTCTGACCTCTTTATAGGCTGTCTCATCGTCGTCTGTGATCAGGCCTACCACCGCCGTGTCGTCTGAAAATGTAATGATGTTGTTTGAGTCTTGCAGTCATGGGTGAACAGGGAGTACAAGAGGGGACTAGACACGCAACCCTGAGGGGCCCCTGTGTTGAGGGTCAGCATAGCGGATGAGAGGTTTAATTCCCTCAGCACCTGGGGGATGGCCCATCTTGAAGTCCAGGATCCAGCTGTAGAGAGAGGTGTTTAGTCTCAGGGTCCTTAGGTTTGTGATGAGCATGGAGGGCACTATTGTGTTGAACGCTGAATTGTAGTCAAAGAACAGCATTCTGACATAGGTGTTCCTTTTGTCCAGGTGAGAAAGGGCGGTGTGGAGTGCAATTGAGATTGCGTCATCTGTGGATCTGTTGAGGCGGTATGCGAATTGGAGTTGGTCCAGGGTGTCTGGGATGATGCTGTTGATGTGAGCCATGACCAGGCTTTCAAAGCATTTCATGGCTACAGATGTGAGTGCTACAGGTCGATAGTCATTTAGACACATTACCTTCGTGTTCTTGGGCAAAGGGCTATGGTGGTCTGATTGAAACATGTAGTTATTACAGACTGGGCCAAAGAGCGGTTGAAAATGACAGTGAAGACACTCGTCAGCTGGTCAGCGCATGCTCTAAGTACGCTTCCTGGTAATCCTTCTGGCCCTGCGGCCTTGTGAATGTTAACCTGTTTAAAGGTTTTACATCGGCTATGGAGAACGTGATCATAGAGTCATTCGGAATAGCTGGTGCTCTCATGCATGGTTCAGTGTTGCTTGCCTCGAAGCGAACATAGAAGCTATTTAGCATGTCTGGTAAACTTGCATCACTGGGCAGTTCGGCGTCTGGGTTTCCCTTTGTAATCCATGATAGTTTTCAAACCCTGCCTCATCCGACAAGTGTCCAAGCTGGTGTAGTAGGATTCGATCTTAGCCCTGTATGGATGATTTGCCTGTTTGATGGTTCGTCAGAGGATGTAGCTGGATTTCTTATAATCGTCTGGATTGGTGTCCCGCTCCTTGAAAGCAGCAGCTCTAGCGTTTAGTTCGGTACAGATTTTGCCTGTAATCCATGGCTTCTAGTTGGGATATGTACGTATGGTCACTGTGGGGACGACATTGTAGATGCACTTATTAATGAAGCAGGAGACTGATGTGGTAAACTCCTCAATGCCATCAGATGAATCCCGGAACATATTCCAGTCTGTGTTAGCGAAACAGTCCTGTAGCTTAGCATCCACTTCATCTGACCACTTCTGTATTGAGCACGTCATTGGTACTTCCTATTTGAGTTTTTACTTGTAAGCAGGAATCAGGATGATAGAGTTCAGATTTGCCAAATGGAGGTCGAGGGAGAGCTTTGTATGTGTTTTTCTGTGTGTGGAGTAAAGGTGGTCTAGAGTTTTTTCACCTCAAGTTGCAAATGTTACATGCTGGTAGATATTAGGTAAAATGGATTTCAGTTTCCCTGCATTAAAATCACTGGCCACTAGAAGCGCTGCATCTGGATTCTTTTGGTTTGCTTATGGCGGTATACAGCTCGCTGAGTGTGGTCTTAGTGCCAGCATCGGTTTGTGGTGGTAAATAGACAGCTACAAAAAATATAGATGAAAACTCTCTTGGTAAATAGTATGGTCTACAGCTTATCATGAGGTATTCTAACTCGGTCGAAACTCGAGACTTCCTTAATATTAGAAATTGCGCATCAGCAGTTGTTAACAAAGAGACACACACCTCCCGCATAGAGCTTACCCAGCGCTACCATTATGTCCTGCTAATGCATAGAAAAAACAGCTAGATATACTGTGCCTTTGGAAAGTATTCAGACCACTTGACTTTTTCCACATTTTGTTACTTTACAGCCTTGTTATGGATTAAATAAAATGGATTAAATAAAAAAACACACACAATACCCCATAATGACAAAGCGAAAAAAAAGTTTTTTAGAAATGTTGGCAAATGTATATATATAAAAAACTGAAATACCTTATTTACATAAGTATTCAGACCCTTTGCTGTGAGACACGAAATTGAGTTCAGGTGCATCCTTTTTCTATTGATCATCCTTGATGTTTCTACAACTTGATTGGAGTCCACCTGTGGTAAATTCAAGTGATTGGACATGATTTGGAAAGACACACACCTTTCTACATAAGGTTCCACAGTTGACAGTGTATGTCAGAGAAAAAAACAAGCCATGAGGTCAAAGGAATTGTCCTTAGAGTTCCCGAGACAGGATTGTGTCGAGGCACAGATCTGGGGAAGGATGCCAAAACATTTCTGCAGCATTGAAGGTCCACAAGAACACAGTGGCCTCCTTCATTCTTAAATGGATGAGGGTTAGAACCACCAAGACTTCCTAGAGCTGGACGCCTGGCCAAACTGAGAAATCGGGGAGAAGGGCCTTGGTCAGGAAGGTGACCAAGAACCCGATGGTCATTCTGACAGAGCTCTGGAGTTCCACTGTGGAGATGGGAGAACTGTCCATAAGGACAACCATCTCTGCAGCACTCCACTAATCAGGCCTTTATGGTAGATTGGCCAGACAGAAGCCACTCCTCAGTAAAGGTTGAACCAAGACTGAACTCTTTGGCCTGAATGCCAAGTGTCAAGTCTGGAGGAAACCTGGCACCATCCCTACGGTGAAACATGGTGGTGGCAGCATCATGCTATGTGGATGCTATTCAGAAGGCAGGGACTGTGAGACTAGTCAGGATCGAGGCAAAGATGAGCAAAGTACAAAGAGATCCTTAATGAAAACCTGCTCCAGAATGCTCAGGACCTCTGGGGCAAAGGTTCACCTTCCAACAGGACAATGACCATAAGCACACAGCCAAGAAAACGCAGGAGTGGCTTCGGGACAAGTCTCTGAATGGCCTTCAAAGGCCCAGCCAGAGCCTGAACCAGATTGAACATCTCTGGAGAGACCTGAAAATAGCTGTGCAGCAATGTTCCCCGTCCTACCTGACAGAGCTTGAGAGGATGTTCAGAGAAGAATGGGAGAAACTCCCCAAATACAGGTGTGCCAAGCTTGTAGCATCATACCCAAGAAGACTCACGGCTGTAATAGCTGCCAAAGGTACTTCAACAAAGTACTGAGTAAAGGGTCTGAATATTTTTGTAATTGTGATATTTCCGTTTTTTATTTGTAATAAATTAGCAAAAATATCTTTGCTTTGTCGTCATGGGGTATTGTTTGTAGATTGATGAGGGGAAAAAACATTTTTAATTAATGTTATAAGTTTGTAAACTAACAAAATGTGGAATAAGTCAAGGGGTCTGAATACTTTCCAAGGACACTGTATATTATCTATGTCCTTCTTCAGCCATGACTTCGAGAAACATAGGATATTACATTTCTTCAGGTCCCATTGATGGGATAGTCTTGAACGGAGCTAGTCCAGTTTGTTCTCCAGAGATTGTACGTTCACCAATAGAACGGAGGGTAGAAATGGTTTATGTACTAGCCAACGTAATTTCGTCAGGGTGCCCACATGTTGGCCCCTCATACGTAGCTGTTTTCTTTTCCAAGTCTCGGGATTAGGGCCTAGTCCAGCGTGACTGAGCTACTGACTTGTTGGTAGAAAAGTAGAATCCAAATTGAGGTCACTGTTCTGTTCTGATGTTCGGAAGTGCTTTTCGGTCATAGGAAAAGATGGCGGAAACATTATGTACAAAAAACACACACAATATCACAGTATTGGTCAAGAGCCAGTAAAACGGCAGCTATCCGTTGCAGCGCCATTGTCTCTTGTGTTGTTGCTACTAAATGTAGCAATGTTCACCTATGCCAGAATTGAATCCAAAGAGAGTTGTCGACAAGCGCACTGCACTTGAATAAGAAAGGTAATTATTGCTTGAGCCGTAACCTGCAGCTTTACCGTGAATGCCACATCCGCGAGGGTGAGGGAAATTGTATTTAAATGTATTTGTCTACAACACGACTTTGATTGAATCCTAGTTATTTCACAAAAAGGCCCTATGAAAAGAAGTGCCACTTTCTCACTTTACATTCTAATTTCTACAAGGCTACCATGTTTCAGTTCACCCATCATTTTGCATTCTGACATCATCTGGTAGGGCCCACATGTTCACACTTAAATACGCTGTCATAGATTCACACTTGCTGGCAAAGACCTCCCTTCCCCTTCTATCCCTAGGCCCCCAATGGGAGTTTAGTAGTGGTGAAGTGCTGTATAAATCATATGGGAACCATATGGGTAACATGAACCATCACAGAAGATTCCTCATTCACTTCATTAGGCAGAATTGGGCTACACATGTAGCCTAGTCAATGTATTATGTTACTCTGTAACATGTGTCTACAAACAGCATGGTTCACAAAGTGGAACTTCAATATATGTCTGTCTATTATTGTTGTCGTTCTGATTGACTTTTTACTGTTTCTTTTCCCTTTTCCACTGTGCTCCTTTTCTCCTTCACTTCTTCCTCCGTTCTAAAGCAGTATCGCTATGAAGATGAGGACTCTCCGCCTGAGCACGGGTTCCCGCGGCTGACCAACGAGGTGCGCGCCCCTGAGTTGGTGCACGTGTCGGAGAAGAACCTCTCAGAGATTGAGAATGTGCATGGCTACGTGTCCCACTCCCATATCTCCCCGCTCAAGGTTAGCAAACGTCCTCTCCTGCACCCCTCAATCCAGTGAGCAAAACTGTCTGAAAATGCATCATTTCAACTGCAAAAGTTACATATTTTCAACCAGTGTTTTTCTCATCGGCGAGATCTCGCCAAACCACACCATGCATGACTGCCAACATGGTGGACTCCATGATCCTCCCTATCCCTATCTCTCTCTCTCTCTCTCTCTCTTGCTCTCTTGTTCTTTTTCTTTTGTCCCCTCGAGTTTCCTTTCTTTTCTCTCTCTTGTTCTTTCTGTTTATTTCTTACCATCTCTTTCTCGCATTCCTCTTAGCCATTCCTTCTATTAATCTCTTGAGTCATTCAAAAGCCATTGTGATTCCTACCCTGAGTCTTCAGTAAGTCTCTCATAAGTGCAACTCAGTACCCTACTACTAACACAAGGACATCGTCGTGGTAATTTTATTAGGCACCAAATGTAAGAAAATTGACAAACAGGGAGGGACTACCTGAACTTGTCCAGTAAGAAATCCTATAAATAATTGTCCATTAGGGACAGATCAAAATGTACTGGGGAGGGGTGGTCCAAAATGTGGGAGGGTTGTCAAACTTTCTGTGTTATTTTGGAGGGACACAGGGGAGGGTAGTGCATTTTTTCCCCCTGGTTTACATTTGCACTTCTGCTTGCATTTTCCCTATAAACAATGGCTTGACACACTTTTTATATTACCCTAATACATTTTTGAAATGATTGTGAAGGTTTTGTATGGTGTGGCTATTTTTAAGCTTTAGCTACTGCAGGCCTATGCAATGAAGGCAGTGCGCCCCGGCGCTCCAACTGGCTCCAACAGTTGAACTTGAGGTGACATTTTCAGGCCTACCAGAGTTACTCCTATAATCTAACAATGTAATGCTTATCTTTATACAAAATATTAGGTAACATTTTTTTTTAATTACACACCTTCTGTACGTCGATATCTGTATAGCAGATGCAGTAGCCATCTGACATAAAGAAATGCATTCCAGTGTCGTAGCATGCCACCGGCATATCTCTCGGGTTAGGCGTAAGCTTCTCTTACATTTATTTCTTTATCTACCGGTCAAAAGTTTAAGAACATCTACTCATTCAAGGGTTTTTCTTTATTTTTTACAATTTTCTACATTGAAGAATAATAGTGAAGACATCACAACTATGAAATACACATTTGGAATCATATAGTTACCAAAAAAAGTGTTAAATCAAAATATATATATTTTTTCAAATACCCTTTGCCTTGATGACAGCTTTCCACACTCTTGGCATTCTCTCAACCAGCTACACCTGGAATGCTTTTCCAACCTTCTTGAAGGAGTTCCCACATATACTGAGCACTTGTTGGCTGCTTTTCCTTCACTCTGCGGTCCGACTCATCCCAAACCATCTCAATTTGGTTGAGGTCGGGTGATTGTGGAAGCCAGGTCATCCGATGCAGCACTCCATCACTCTCCTTCTTGGTCAAACAGCCCTTACACACCCTGGAGGTGTGTTGGGTCATTGTCCTGTTGTGAAACAAATTATAGTCCCACTAAGCCCAAACCAGATGGGATGGGGTATCGCTGCAGAATGCTGTGGTAGCCATGCTGGTAAAGTGTGCCTTGAATTCTAAATAAATCCCCTAGTGTCAACAGCAAAGCATCCGTACACCATCACACCTCCTTTACGGTGGGAAATACACATGCGGAGATCATCCGTTCACCCACACCGCGTCTCACAAAGACACGGCGGTTGGAACCAAAAATCTCCAATTTGGACTCCAGAACAAAGGACAAATTTCCACCGGTCTAATGTCCATTGCTTGTGTTTCTTGGCCCTAGCAAGTCTTTTCTTCTTATTGGTGTCCTTTAGTAGTAGTTTCTTTGCAGTAATTTGACCATAAAGGCCCGATTCACACAGTCTCCTCTGAACAGTTGAAGTTGAGATGTGTCTGTTACTTGAACTCTGTGAAGCATTTATTTGGGCTGCAATTTCTGAGGCTGCTAACTCTGATGAACTTATCCTCTGCAGCAGAGGTAATCTGGGTCTTCCATTCCTGTGGTGGTCCTCATGAGAGTGCTTGATGGTTTTTGCGACTGCACTTGAAGAAACTTTCAAGGTTCTTGAAATTTTACGTTATGACTGACCTTCATGTCTTAAAGTAATGAGGGCCTGTCGTTTCTCTTTGTTTATTTGAGCTGTTCTTGCCATAATATGAACTTGGTCTTTTACCAAATAGGGCTATCATCTGTATACCCCCCTTGTCACAACACGACACACAATGCAAACGCATTAAGAAGGAAAGAAATTCCACAAATTAACTTTTAAGAAGGCACACCAGTTAATTGAAATGCATTCCAGATGACTACCTCATGAAGCCGGTTTAGAGAATGCCAAGAGTATGCAAAGAATCTCAAATATAAAATATATTTTGTTTTTTTTAATCACTTTTTTGGTTAATACATGATTCCATATGTGTTATTTCATAGTTTTGATGTCTTGATGTATTCTACAATGTAGAAAATAGTAGAAATGAAGAAAAACAATTAAATGATCAGGTTTCTGATGTATCAAATACTTATGTCATGCAATAAAATGCAAATTAATTACTTAAAAATCATACAATGTGATTTTCTGGATTTTTGTTTTAGATTCCGTCTCTCGCAGTTGAAGTATACATATGATAAAAATGACAGACCTCTACATGCTTTGTAAGTAGGGAAACCTGCAAAATCGGCAGTGTATCAAATATTTGTTCTCCCTACTGTGTCTATATATATATATATATATATATATATATATGTATATTCAAACCCCTTGACATTTTCCACATTTTGTTACGTTATAGCCTTATTCTAAAATAGTTTTTTTTATTCCTCACCAATCTCCACAGAATACCACATAATGAAAAAGCAAAAACAGTTTATATTTTATTTTAATAATTTACCCCCCCAACTGAAATATCACATTTACACAAGTATTCAGACCTTTTACTCAGTACTTTGTTGAAGCACCTTTAGCAGCAATTACAGCATTGAGTCTTCTTGGGTATAACGCTACAAACTTGGCACACCTGTATTTGGGGAGTTTCTTCATATCAAATCAAATTGCATTTGTCACATGCGCCGAATACAACAGGTACATGCTTACTTGCAAGCCCTTAACCAACAATGCAGTTTTAAAAAAAAAACATTTTTTTTTAAATGTAAGAGATAAGAATAACAAGTAAAGAGCAGCATTAAGTAACAATATCAGGGCTATATACAGGGGGTACTGGTACATAGTCAATGTGCGGGGGCACCGGTGTCAAGGTAATTGAGATAATATGTACTTGTAGGCAGAGTTATTAAAGTGACTATGGATAGATAATAACAGAGTAGGAGCAGCATAGAAGATGGTGGGGGCAATGCAAATAGTCTGGGTTGCCATTTGATTTGCTGTTCCGGAGTCGTATGGCTTGGGGAAAGAAGCTGTTTAGAAGCCTTATGGATCTAGACTTGGCGCTGCGATACCGCTTGCCGTGCGTTAGCAGAGCAGAGAGAACAGTCTATGACTAGGGTGGCTGGAGTCTTTGACAATTTTTACGGCCTTCCTCTGACACCGCTTGGTATAGAGGTCCTGGATGGCAGGAAGCTTGGCCCCTTTTCAGTCTCCTGAGGGGGAGTAGGTTTTGTCATGCCCTCTTCACGGCTGTCTTGGTGTGCTTGGACCATGTTAGTTTGTTGGTGATGGGGATGCCAAGGAACTTGAAGCTCTCAAACTGTTCCACTACAGCCCTGTCAATGAGAATGGGGGCATACTCTGTCCTTCTTTTCCTGTAGTCCACAATCATCTCCTTTGTCTTGATCACGTTGAGGGAGAGGTTGTTGTTCTTTTA
Source organism: Oncorhynchus tshawytscha (assembly GCF_018296145.1). Classification (NCBI taxonomy): domain Eukaryota; kingdom Metazoa; phylum Chordata; class Actinopteri; order Salmoniformes; family Salmonidae; genus Oncorhynchus; species Oncorhynchus tshawytscha. The sequence continues at coordinate 50,094,731 of NC_056437.1, read as the reverse complement.
CCACATGGTCAGGTCTCGGACCTCCTCCCTATAGGCTGTCTCATCGTTGTCGGTGATCAGGCCTACCTACCTCTGTTGGGTCATCAGCAAATTTAATGATGGTGTTGAAGTTGTGCCTGGCCATGCAGTCATGAGCGAACAGGGAGTACAGGAGGGGACTGAGCATGCACCCCTGAGGGGCCCCCGTGCTGAGGATCAGCTTGGCGGATGCGTTGCTACCTACCCTTACCACCTGGGTTCAGCCCATCAGGAAATCGAGGATCCAGTTGCAGAGGGAGGTCCTTAGCTTAGTGATGAGGGTCCTTAGCTTAGTGATGAGCTTTGAGGGCACTATGGTGTTGAACGCTGAGCTGTAGTCAATGAATAGCATTCTCACATAGGTGTTCCTTTATGTCCAGGTATGAAAGGGCAGTGTGGAGTGCAATAGAGATTGCAACATCTGTTGATCTGTTGGTGAGGTATGCAAATTTGAGTGGGTCTAAGGTTTCTTGGATAATGGTGTTGATGTGAGCCATGACCAGCCTTTCAAAGCATTTCATGGCTACAGACGTGAGTGCTACGTGTCGGTAGTAATTTAGGCAGGTTACCTTAGTGTTCTTGAGCACAGGGACTATGGTGGTCTGCTTGAGGCATGTTGTTATTACATACTCAGACAGGGAGAGGTTGAAAATGTCAGTGAAGACAATTGCCAGTTGGTCAGCGCATGCCAGTACACATTCTGGTAATCCTTCTGGACTTGCGGCCTGTTTAAAGGTCTTACTCACATTGGCTGCGGAGAGCGGGATCACACAGTCGTCCCGAACAGCTGATGCTCCCATGCATGTTTCAGTGTTACTTGCCTTGAAGCAAGCATAGAAGTTATTTAGCTCATCTAGTAGGCTAGTGTCACTGGGCAGCTCTCGGCTGTGCTTCCCTTTGTAGTCTGTAATAGTTTGCAAGCCCTGCCACTTTTGATGAGCGTCTGAGCCGGTGTAGCATGATTTGATCTTAGTCCTGTAATGACTCTTTGCCTGTTTGATGGTTCGTCCGAGGGCATAGTGGGATTTCTTTTAAGCTTCCGGGTTAGTGTGTGTGTGTGTGTGTGTGTGTGTGTGTGTGTGTGTGTGTGTGTGTGTGTGTGTGTGTGTGTGTGTGTGTGTGTGTGTGTGATCCCCTGTGTGTGTGTGTGTGTGTGTGTGTGTGTGTGTGTGTGTGTGTATATATATTAATTTCAATATTAATATCATACAGTGGACACCAAAGCCTATAGGCCTTTGCCTATAGATACAGATAGTGCTCAAATCTCTGATAGCTGAACCATGAGGTGGACAATTCTTGTTTTAGGAAAGAAGCCACACATTGAAACACAAGGAATGGACTGTTTTTAAGGACATGTAAATGTGTCTCATTTGGCCAACATCCATAGTTTATTGATGGTGCTGACTGCTCCAGGTTGAATCTGAATGCGCATGGATGTCCGTTACATTTCTCAAATGTCCGGTAAATTAAAATCTTCCCTGTCATGTTGTCCAGCGCCACATTTTCCTAACTGACACTCTGAAATGGCATATTGTTTTTATGAAGGTTGAGGGAATATTCACATGAAAATCTGTTGCCAATTGGATGGAAACTGAGCTACAGACACCCTAAAGACTGGCAAGTGCTCTAGTCCAGTGTCACTTTGATTATGCCTGCACATCATGGTTCACCAGCAGCCCCAAACGTCTTCAAAATAAGCTACCAGCCAAACAAGCTTGTAAGAATTGTACTTAATCGACCCCCTCATACTCATCTGGAGGTTGAGCATGTTTTCGTCTATCTCTGCAACGTGTCTGTATCTATGTAACTGTATATGTATTTACGTAACAAATAGGGACCACAATGGAAATAAGGCTCCGACTTTATTGTGCAATCCCAGTCACTTAAAAAAAACAAATTGTGTACAGTATTTTTTATTTTTTTTAAACTGACAAATCAAATAAATCAATCATTCAATCCAAATTGTGCGGCAGCCAATTGATGAATGGAAAGAGACATCTGTTACAAAACACCAAAAAGTTGAATAACATTCGGAGATTGTCAAGCCAAGCCTTCGATACTGGGTAAGCCTAAGGTAGAGAGAGATGCATTATCTGTTTGTCAAGATTGACATAGTCTATTTATTGTGGTGTTGAAAACGGAAACTGTGATATTGAGCTTCCCGAAGTCAGGAAATGCTTAGTTTATTGGTTGTGTGTGTGGTGCATTAGCACCTGTTGGTGGAAAATTAGTTGCATATGTTTTACATAATTAGAAAATCTGATTTGACCCTAGCTGATCATTGTCTGCATCCGGCTCTGTTCGTAGTGTAGTGAAACATGGAAGGGAGAGTGCGCTCGTCTGTGGTGGTCGGTGAACCTTCTGGCCCGTACCTCTCCGTGGCATCGACAGTGCCACAAAAGCATGCTGAAGTGGCAAAATCGATATCCACGTTTATAAACAAGGTCGCTCCAGTTGTTATTATTGATTTGAGTTCATCATATGAGGGGGAGGGTGTTCAATTTATTTTACAGTACAAGGGGAGGGTCATGTGAAAATATGTTTACTTTGGCGATGGGGTGCATTTTTATTTATTACACCTTGAGTTGGACCAGCCCCTCCCCCCAGTAAATTTAGATCTGTCCCTTACATGACCTAATGAACATGACCCATGTGTTCACTGCCTAAAATTCCTGATCGGGATGGAAAGCAATCTGTTTTTACTTAAATGCGACACGGGCTGTTTCATATCTGTTGGATGCATTCGACTATTTGAGAAACTTTTCTAGAGAAAGCTAATGATTGAATTAGTTTTTTAAGGAATTTAATACTGAATAATGCTCTTGTTAATGCACTTAAAAAGTTATTTAACATTTATAAGCATAAATACAGGAGAACATTGCTTATATGTAAAAGAAGGGGAATAAATGTCTGACATGCTTGACTTCATGGAACAGGATTTGCACATTCATTGATTCATGTAATAAAGTAATTGATAGGGTTGTTGCTATGGCACTCAACCAATGAGAAATGATTAAGGAGAATACTTTGCACGCCAACTGTCTTGGATTTTACTCATTTGAATTCAGTTTCCTGACTGTAATAAAGTAAATGAACAGTAGGTGGTGCTGAGTGTTCAGTTTTAAATAAGCATAATTAAAACAACAATTGTTGCTCAGCACACACTGCAGGGTGAAGTTTCCCCTACGCTGGTCTTGGGTCCGTTTATAATTCCCCCTAATGGTTAAGGCTAGGATTGGGGGAGGAGAAGCTGATTCTTGATCTGTACCTAGGGGAAACTTCACCCCTGAGCTCAGAACACAATATGAGCCAGCTGGGGGCAATGTGGGACCAGAATGGGAATCAATGGAGAACGTGTACATAGTAACCAACACTGATTAGTACTAGACAGCATTCACAGACTAATTTGATTGTTGTAAGTAGGCAGCCTTGTCTGAGCCAGAACGGCCCATAGGGCAGGAGCCTATGTCCTGTTTCTGTAGCAAGTTACACCCCCTGGACAGGACGTTAGTCTATCGCAGGGGCTATATTGTTGAGTGACAAGATATTTGGATTTGTCTGTGATTTCATTGTAGTTCATTTAAAGTGTGATTGAATAATGATTTTTAATTTTTTTTTATAGGAAACTCTCATTGGCCGATTCTAGCTATAGTCAAATCTTTGTTCGTTTAACAAAATTATAAAACAAAGGTAAAGCAGCACAGAACTAATATTCATATTCCACTAATATGATTCACATTTATACTTTGTTATCTAGATTAAGGTAGGGGAGAGTGGGGTAAGTTGAGCCATTTATTACATTCAGCATCACTCTGTCAAGGGAAATATAGTATTCTTCCTAACAAAGATACACAGTATATCGGCATATATTTCAGGATGCTGTGTATCCCTGGAAATAATCATAATTCATGTAAACATTACAGTTTTGAAAACATAGCTTGTCCAAAAAAAGTGTTCTCTGGGGTAAGTTGAGCTGCAGGACAGGGTAAGTTAGCCTGCCTACACATTTCTGTTCTGAATTAAATATGACCTCTAACTTTTTAAAACCATGTTAATATTTATTTCCCAAACACAATTCAAAACAATCACAATAATTTTTGAAATATATTTTTCAATCATTTTAAGCATCTTTTAACACAGGCTTAACACCTAACAAACCCTTAGTATTTAAAGAAATACACAATTATATAGGCCAGGCCCTGTTGTTACCTTGTATCCCAGCGATAATGCTTTGCATGAAGCCTGGGAAGAAAACATTTCAATTTGCTCAACTTGCCATTGGCACAACTTACCCAAAGGCAACCATTTGGACTATATTAGCCCACACAGCTACAAGGATGCACTTTCATGTTAGGTTTAGGACCTTAAATGGAATTGTATAGAGAACTCAACTGATCTATAGAACAATTTTTAAATGATCGAATTTGGTTTAGATACAAGCATCATTAAACCTCTAACACAATACATTCATTAGACTTGTTGGAAATCTGTTTTTGGACCTAACTTGCTTATCACTTTTTCCATGTGGTTTCTTCCTTCACAGACTCCATGAAATTATGACCTCTTCCTAAATATGTGGCCAAATTTATATATTTTGTGTATGGTTTCCAACAAACAAGGGTGGCTCAACTTACCCCTTCGGTTCAAAACAAGAGAAAACATAGACAGTATAAAAAAAAAACATTAGCTGTTATCATAAAATAATTCACATTAAACACCTTGCATTTCTATAAAACACAAAGAGCATATTTTATTTCCCGTTGCAGTAAGAAATAGATTACACACAAAGTTCGGTTCAACTAACCCAACTCTCCCCTACCATAAAATAGTACCAAAAAAAGACATATTTTCTCCTTTAAAGTCAACTTAAATGTGCTGTACTTTGGTGAGGTTGTATAGCACATCGGCCTGTAGTATACACTATGTGATTGACGACTTGCCTGACTGATAGACAGTAACTTTCCTTGTTAAGGCCTGCACTTTTGAACCCTGTGTATCTGATGTAATATAATCTTTTGTGGGCTTAAATGCCTGAATATTATTTGGAGATTGTGTGGGATAGTATCACATACATTGAATTATTTCACTGTGAAATACTTTTTAGTATCCACTTTCCCCATCTCTTTCCCCAATTCAGATAAAGAAATATCTGATGAGAGTTGGCAGCACCCTGACATTTATTAACCTTCTTTGGATTGGATTGTTAAGAGATAAGGCAACAGATCAACTCTGTGGCTTCGTCCGAAATGGCACCCTATTACCTACACTGAGTGTACGAAACATTAAGAACACCTGCTATTTCCATGAAATAGGCAGACCAGGTGAATCCAGGTGAAATCTTATTGTTAGCAGTTGATATTAATCTTCAATAACACAGACCCCAAACAAATCAGGGGGAGAAAAATATATTTATTCAAAGAGAACAAATCATAGTTGTTATGCTAGAAAGTAGATGGTGGATGTTTATTCTTCCCTGTTCTCAATGTTTCTCCACAGAACAAAGAGACAGGATGTAGTTAATACCCAAGCCTAGCCTGTGGTTGACCAATTAGAATTCCTTGCAGTAAAACTGGGCCAATGGCCAAATACCAAGTATCCCGTTTCAGGCTCAACGTGTAGACAATTTGGACCAATGAGAACTTGCCACATGTAGCTGTGAGTCCTGGACTGGAACCCCATACACAGATTCTATACAGATGTTGAACTGAAAAACGACTATTTCCATTGATCGTAAATTCCCTCTTGACTTTTAGTCCTCTGCGTTGTGTATTTATCTTACAATATTCTTACACTCCCCCTAGACCATTTAAAAAATAAATATACTTCAAATGTATTTTTAGAAAACAAGAGAAAACATAGACAGTATTAAAAAAAACATTAGCTGTAATCATAAAATAATTCACATTAAACACCTTGCATTTCTATAAAACACAAAGAGCATATTTTATTTCCCGTTGCAGTAAGAAATAGATTACACACAAAGTTGTAGAAAATTAATATTAACAGGTGTGATGATGATGACCCTTACGATTCCTACCTCATGTTTTATTGGGATGAAACTCACCCCAAAAATGATTGTCTGCAAAACAATAATATTCAATCATCCTATTGGCAAGGTAATCATTCACAGAGTCCTTTAAAAGTAACCAGCTGTTCCACACCGGTATCAGTCCCACATAAATAGCTATTAGAGATGATGTTCTGACAGTCTGCCGGTAGTGAGGAATTGTTCTTCTGTTCCACTGGTTGATAAGGACGTCTCTATTGAACACCTCACCAGTGATCTTGTATCATTTCAGGTATCATTGTATCATTTCACCTTGGGTCAGGGGATATTGCTGCAGTTTCAGACGGTAGATTCTCATAACCTGTAACGAAGGAAACAAGAAGTGAAAGTAACATGTCCTGGTTTCAAGAGAAATTGATATTTCACTTCGATTTCCCTATGTAAGCATGTCCCGATTTTCAGTGAAAAGTGGACATTTCATCTCGATATCCTTAATATGATGACTGCGGTATACAACATAGACACTTATCAGGTTCTGATCATCTTACTATGCTTCTTCACCTGAGATTGGCCCCCGACTGCTAATCAATCACTTCTTTATTCTCCAGGCTACACTTTGTCATCTAAACTGACAACTTTGCAATGAGTAACATGTATCAATCGTGATTTGCCATGGACTTTTACTGCTGACCTCGTTATGAAGAAAACTTGATAAGGACCTTCCCATTTTCAAATCAAATCAAATTTTATTTGTCACATACACATGGTTAGCAGATGTTAATGCGAGTGTAGCGAAATGCTTGTGCTTCTAGTTCCGACAATGCAATAATAACCAACAAGTAATCTAACTAACAATTCCAAAACTACTGTCTTATACACAGTGTAAGGGGATAAAGAATATGTACATAAGGATATATGAATGAGTGATGGTACAGAGCAGCATAGGCAAGATACAGTAGATGGTATCGAGTACAGTATATACATATGAGATGAGTATGTAAACAAAGTGGCATAGTTAAAGTGGCTAGTGATACATGTATTACATAAGGATGCAGTCGATGATATAGAGTACAGTATATACATATGCATATGAGATGAATAATGTAGGGTAAGTAACATTATATATACAGTGCCTTGCGAAAGTATTCGGCCCCCTTGAACTTTGCGACCTTTTGCCACATTTCAGGCTTCAAACATAAAGATATAAAACTGTATTTTTTTGTGAAGAATCAACAACAAGTGGGACACAATCATGAAGTGGAACGACATTTATTGGATATTTCAAACTTTTTTAACAAATCAAAAACTGAAAAATTGGGCGTGCAAAATTATTCAGCCCCTTTACTTTCAGTGCAGCAAACTCTCTCCAGAAGTTCAGTGAGAATCTCTGAATGATCCAATGTTGACCTAAATGACTAATGATGATAAATACAATCCACCTGTGTGTAATCAAGTCTCCGTATAAATGCACCTGCACTGTGATAGTCTCAGAGGTCCGTTAAAAGCGCAGAGAGCATCATGAAGAACAAGGAACTCACCAGGCAGGTCCGAGATACTGTTGTGAAGAAGTTTAAAGCCGGATTTGGATACAAAAAGATTTCCCAAGCTTTAAACATCCCAAGGAGCACTGTGCAAGCGATAATATTGAAATGGAAGGAGTATCAGACCACTGCAAATCTACCAAGACCTGGCCGTCCCTCTAAACTTTCAGCTCATACAAGGAGAAGACTGATCAGAGATGCAGCCAAGAGGCCCATGATCACTCTGGATGAACTGCAGAGATCTACAGCTGAGGTGGGAGACTCTGTCCATAGGACAACAATCAGTCGTATATAGCACAAATCTGGCCTTTATGGAAGAGTGGTAAGAAGAAAGCCATTTCTTAAAGATATCCATAAAAAGTGTCGTTTAAAGTTTGCCACAAGCCACCTGGGAGACACACCAAACATGTGGAAGAAGGTGCTCTGGTCAGATGAAACCAAAATGGAACTTTTTGGCAACAATGCAAAACGTTATGTTTGGCGTAAAAGCAACACAGCTCATCACCCTGAACACACCATCCCCACTGTCAAACATGGTGGTGGCAGCATCATGGTTTGGGCCTGCTTTTCTTCAGCAGGGACAGGGAAGATGGTTAAAATTGATGGGAAGATGGATGGAGCCAAATACAGGACCATTCTGGAAGAAAACCTGATGGAGTCTGCAAAAGACCTGAGACTGGGACGGAGATTTGTCTTCCAACAAGACAATGATCCAAAACATAAAGCAAAATCTACAATGGAATGGTTCAAAAATAAACATATCCAGGTGTTAGAATGGCCAAGTCAAAGTCCAGACCTGAATCCAATCTAGAATCTGTGGAAAGAACTGAAAACTGCTGTTCACAAATGCTCTCCATCCAACCTCACTGAGCTCGAGCTGTTTTGCAAGGAGGAATGGGAAAATATTTCAGTCTCTCGATGTGCAAAACTGATAGAGACATACCCCAAGCGACTTACAGCTGTAATCGCAGCAAAAGGTGGCGCTACAAAGTATTAACTTAAGGGGGCTGAATAATTTTGCACGCCCAATTTTTCAGTTTTTGATTTGTTAAAAATGTTTGAAATATCCAATAAATGTCGTTCCACTTCATGATTGTGTCCCACTTGTTGTTGATTCTTCACAAAAAAATACAGTTTTATATCTTTATGTTTGAAGCCTGAAATGTGGCAAAAGGTCGCAAAGTTCAAGGGGGCCGAATACTTTCGCAAGGCACTGTATATATTATATATTTACATCATTTCCCATCAATTCCCATTATTAAAGTGGCTGGAGTTGTGTCAGTGTCAGTGTGTTGGCAGCAGCCACTCAATGTTAGTGGTGGCTGTTTAACAGTCTGATGGCCTTGAGATAGAAGCTGTTTTTCAGTCTCTCGGTCCCAGCTTTGATGCACCTGTACTGACCTCGCCTTCTGGATGATAGCGGGGTGAACAGGCAGTGGCTCGGGTGGTTGATGTCCTTGATGATCTTTATGGCCTTCCTGTAACATCGGGTGGTGTAGGTGTCCTGGAGGGCAGGTAGTTTGCCCCCGGTGATGCGTTGTGCAGACCTCACTACCCTCTGGAGAGCCTTACGGTTGAGGGCGGAGCAGTTGCCGTACCAGGCGGTGATACAGCCCGCCAGGATGCTCTCGATTGTGCATCTGTAGAAGTTTGTGAGTGCTTTTGGTGACAAGCCGAATTTCTTCAGCCTCCTGAGGTTGAAGAGGTGCTGCTGCGCCTTCTTCACGATGCTGTCTGTGTGAGTGGACCAATTCAGTTTGGCCTTTATGTGTTACGTTTTTTATTTTATTTTTACCATCACCCACTGTCCTGGCATGTCCTGTCCTGGAATGTCCTGTCCTGGCATGTCCTGTCCTGGCATGTCCTGTCCTGGCATGTCCTGTCCTGGCATGTCCTGGCACTACGCCATGTCCCCCGTCGGGAGTTTTTCCCCCACGCCTCTTTCACTTGTCTGTCTGCTTCCCCTACTGCATTAGAAAGTTGTATGCAATAGTTAAACATTGTGTCACTCATAATGTGTACGTCTGCCTTTGTCAAAGCTAACGGGCCTGGTAGTGAATGGGTCGACCTGTGACGACCTCAAACGGACTCAACCCTGTGGTTTCCTTATGTGTTTGCATCCTGCAGCCATCCGTTCCCACACTTCATCTTTTGATGCATCGCTTTGCATGTCTATTGTGTTGCAATGTATCCACGGTGTATTTCCTAATCAGTTTAGGTGACAGAGGTTTTCTCTTGGCAGCCGCCTTGGCAGCTCTGTCAGCCGGGTCATTACCTTTTACTCTCGTCTGTAAAGGTTTTTTCCACGTGCTTTCATTTTCAAAATTGCAACTTGTGCCGGCAACTGGAGAGCATTCAGTGCAGCCATCCCCTCTGGTCCATTCTTCACAGGAGCTCCCAGTGATGTCATGAATCTTCTGTTCTGTATTTTTTCAAAATCATGGTTAATGCCGAAAGCATACCTTGAGTCTGTGTAGATATGAGATGTTTTTCCTTCAGCCTGTTTGCATGCTTCTGTCAAAGCCTCCAATTCCACCACCTGTACTGATGTTCCTGCAGGTAACGTGCCTGTCACTATCACATTGTCCATTGTAGTAACTGCCCAGCCGGCCTTCCTCACACCACACCTCCACAATGCTTGAACCATCTGTTTCATGAGATAAACTCAGGGTTTTCCAACGGATGCCTCAGAGAGCTGATCCGAAACCAACTCATAACAGTCGTCTTCAAATAACGTGGTGTCTGGAGGAAGCATCAGAGTAGCTGAGCCCCAAACACAGATTCTAAACAGATGTTGAACTGAAAAATAACTATTTCCATTGATCGTAAATTCCCTCTTGACCTTTAGTCGTCTGCGTTGTGTATTTATCTTAGAATATTCTAACACTATGATCCTTTATTGACATCACTTGTTAAATCCAGCCTTGAGACGTTATTTACATTTTGTATTTAATTAGGCAAATCAGTTAAGAACAAATTCTTATTTACATTCTTATTTACATTGACGGCCTACACCGGCCAAACCCGGACGATGCTGTGCCAATTCTGCGCCGTCCTATGGGACTCCCAATCATGGCCGGTTGTGATACAGCCTGGATTCAGACCAGGGTGTCTGTAGTGGCGCCTCAAGCACTGAGATGCAGGATTGTGTATGTGTACCATTCAGAGGGTGAATGGGAAAGACAACATATTTAAGTGCCTTTGAACGGGGTGTGGTAGTAAGTGCCAAGCGCACCGGTTTGCGTCAAGAACTGCAACTCTGCTGGATTTTTCACGTTCAACAGTTTCCCATGAGTATCGAGAATGGTCCACCAACCAAAGGACATCCAGTCGACTTGGCACAACTGTGGGAAGCATTGGAGTCAAAGCAAAACTCAATGTTAGGAACGTGTTCTTAATGTTTTGTGCACTGTGAATTTTGTGTACTACTTATGACTAGGGCCCATAGGGCACAAATTTCCTAACTGTGACACATAACTGAGAGGGATGGAAGGGAAATCACACATACTGTTGTGTTCTCTGTGTGTCTGTGTATACCTTTTGCCTCAACAGTTGCAGTCAACGCTCACAAAGAAACTCAATATTTGAGTCTGGATTTGATTCAAGTTTCGTAATTTACGGTTGCTGAAAATCTGCGGCGTTATTTGACTAATTTTTTTGCAAAGTTATATCTATTTTATTGAAAATGACGTGACATCCCAGTGTCCTTGTGAGAACAGGATAATAACAGCTTAACAGCTATACTGACAGCAAAGTGAGAAAATGCTGCCCGTCTTATGCTGCCCGAAGATCTCAAAACATGGCAACGACATATTAATGGACACAGCAGGTCTGGGATTTGACACAACACTGTAACGCAAGCGTCCCTGTAGCTGCTATGACAGCCGCATGGAATCTTCTGACAGGCTGTGAACGAAACCTCTGTGTTTTTTTGAGCAAATTTTGATTCAGCTAATATCATACCATTTTTCCAGACACTTTTTTCTTTAGTCAGTCCCTCAAACTCACAGAACTCACAAGGAAAGATAAGTTGCTACAACGATTTACAGTCGTAGCCTTTAGCAGTGCACAAAACGCACTAGCTTGATTTGGGTGGTGTTTAGGGTTGTTGTCTAGGATTACTCTATTGCGTGTTCTTTGGGAAATTATAACTTTGTAAACCAACATACAAATTAAAATGAGGACAACCACTACTGGTGCTATAGCAACAGAAGGCAATGTCTACTGAGCATTTTTTTTGTATCTGTTTGTATCTGTTGTCAGTCTTCCATTCCCTTTGGAACAGTTACAATATTAAGGGAATTAAACATTTGCAGACTTTAGACATGGCTATATCTGGCCCCAAAAGGTGCTTCCTTTTGGCTCTTCCTTATTGGCTCATATGCAGGAAGTAAGACTCTATCACTTCCTCTCATCCTCATTCAAACCTAACATTTGCATCCTCTTGTTTTTTTTTCTCTCTCTCTCTCACCCTCTCTCTCTCTCTCTCACCCTCTCTCTCGCCCTCTCTCTCTCTCTTTTGCCCTCACCCTCTCTCTTTCGCCCTCACCCCTCTCTCTCTCTCTCTCGCCCTCTCTCTCTCTCTCTCTCTCTCTCTCGCCCTCGCCCTCGCCCTCTATGGCGCATGCAGTATGACTGGGTATGACTAGGTATGACAGTATACTGTAAGTACCAGAATAGCCTGCAGCTCTCTATCTTTGTATTAATCGTCTCTCTTTTGTCTTCCTGACTTACGAGTGATGTTGTCTTTCACATCTTACCCTGCAGCCTGCACTGGTTACCCGTTTTGATCTTACATACCCGACTGCAGCAAACTACCTGGCAAGTTTTTTCCCCTTTTATCGCTGTTAAAAGTTTGTTTTTTTGTTTTATTTCTTTCCTGTGCTTTTGGGGTCAGTTTCCATTTCTGTGCCCAAATGTTGATGAGCCACGCATGGAGTTCACTTGGCACTTTTCAAATGTTTTCTTTGTACTTGAAAGGTAACATGCAGAATCGGATTAAATGATCATATTTCTGTGCGATTCCACTGGATTGCTGTGCGGTTGAATGCCATAAATTACCTGAGGAATACCATGTGTGTTTGTGGCTAATTTTCAGTGTCACTCAAACAAAGTTATTTTTGTGCCGCCAGTCATTCAGTTTGGTTGATCAGTGTTGCAAAGTAACAATCATTGTTTGTTGTGCGTACTACAATTACAGGCCTTTTTCTTAACACTAATGAATATGACTCTGTGCATATCCCCTCAGTGTCTTTGCTTATGCTTTGTTTTCGCAAACGCTCAAGACATATTTGGCACGTCCATCTCAGTGTGGAAAATGGGATATTGTCACAGGAATGATCAAAAGGCTATTATGAAATGAAAATCTATAATTTGTCACCATCAACAAAGTGTTTGATGGTTAGATTAACAAAAATGTGGATTACACCGATTTAGCGTGTTAATTACATTAAATGACTGAGTAAAAAACAGCAATCTAAGTAATATGGTTTTTCAATGGTACTTTCAAAGTGTCGGGCACTATAAAATAAAATGCTACCACACCTTAATTGCTCAACGATTGTCAAAGGTGATTATAGCGGCCGAAAACAGAGACATTAGGCTCGGAAGAGAGAGGGGTATAAGAGTTTCTCTGAGCAAGGCGTTAGTACGGGATGGACTGATTTGGAAAATATGTCTTCATCGATTCACGCCGACACGTTATCGACCTACTGTACAGTCTTTTTCCCGTGGTAATATCTGCATGTAAAAATGCATGAATCTTGCAGCAGCGATTAGCCTTCTGTCAATCAAGCAGTGTGAACTTTGAGAGTAATAAGTTGGTTTAGTGAATGCCCAGACGCAGTAGGTGACAGATGTTTGTCAGAGTAATCAGTCCAATTCAGAGAGCAGGCTCTTGCTGTGTGTGTGTGTGTGTGTGTGTGTGTGTGTGTGTGTGTGTGTGTGTGTGTGTGTGTGTGTGTGTGTGTGTGTGTGTGTGCCAATGGTGTGTGTGTGTGTGTGTGTGCCAATGGTTGGTAGGTAGGTAGCAGGCTCTTGCACGTGTGTGGATCCTCCAGGGGAAGAAACACACTCCGATTGGGTCTCCATCTTGACTCCCTGTTGTTATAATTACTCCACAGACTTGTTATCCCCAGGATGGGAGGCCTTGATTGGCTCATGCGGTTTCTCTGATTGGCTATTAAACCACAGTTATGAGTCAATTCTCTTTATTTAGATAGAAAGTCATAAATGAGAGGGGGAGATGGATAGGTAGAGGAATATACACTGAGTGTCCAAAACATTAGGAGCCACCTGCTCTTTCCGTGACACAGTCTGACCATGTGAAAGCTATGAGCCCTTAGTGATGTCGCTTGTTAAAACCACTGAAATCGGCGTAGATCAAGTGTTGGGCAACAATATTTAGCAATTTATTTTACTCATTTCATGCAATTCTACTCATGTTGCCGTGGGGCAGAGAGAAAAATGTGCAGTTATACAGCTAATTTCCAGCAATTCTACACGTTGCCATAGGGTGGAGGCAAATGTTTGCAGTTTTTAATATGGTAACTGATGATCAATGCCCCATCCCGGTTGGTAATTCCCCAATGCTTCCTACACGTTTAGATAGCTGGCCGCTATACTGACTTACCAATCTAAAAATTGACTAATTGAGTGACTGCTTATGCACAACCAAATTTCGAAATTGCACCTTATGTATTCTATAAATTGAGATTGAGTTTTAAAAATATATATATGTATATATATACACTATCGTTCAAAAGTTTGGGGTCACCTTAGAAGGGTCCTTGTTTTTGAAATAAAAGCACATTTTCTGTCCATTAAAATAACATAACATTTATCAGAAATACAGTGTAGACATTGTTAATGTTGTAAATCACTATTGTAGCTGGAAACGTCAGATTTTTGTATGGAATATCTACATAGGCGTACAGAGGCCCATTATCAACACCCATCACTCCTGTGTTCCAATGGCACGTTTGGTTAGCTAATCCAAGTTTATCATTTTAAAAGGCTAATTGATCATTAGAAAACCCTTTTACAATTATGTTAGCACAGCTGAAACTGTGCACCTCAGAGCATAGTGTTTTTTAACTGCATAAAGAAACATTCCATATACTTAATGCCAGCATACCGTAACACAATGCACAAGTAATGTATCACATTATCCAAAGCGATTTACCGTCATGCGTATATACATTTTACACATGGGTGAACCCGGGAATCGAACCCACAAACCTGGTGGTACAAATGCCGTGCTCTATCGTCTGAGCCATACAGGACCACAAGTGTATTACATTGTACCACAGAAGGTCCTCTGAAGTATTACCGTCAGCAAGGGTTAACAGCATCAAGTAGATATCGAGGCTGCTATTAGTCATTGCAAACCCTAATGGAGGACTTTTCATTTTTTCATTAGCATGCTCATTTTTTTTCTCCTCAGATTGGTTTAAATACAACCATAGTTCTTATCATTGAAGTGAAGGCTTAATGAATTGGCTGAGTGGGGTATTTGGAAATAAACTCATTAATATATTCAGAGTCTTTTGAGGGGGTCTTAAACGTCATGGTGAACATACCCAGGCTATGTCTCAAAATGGCATGCTATTCCCTATACAGTGCACTACTTTTGACCAGGTATCATAGGGCTCTGGTCAAAAGTAGTGCACTATGGAGGGAAAAGGGTGTCATTTGGGACAAAAGCCAAGAGCACATGTGTATTCTGGACACATACAGTAAAAAACCTGAAGGGAGGGGAGAGGTGTTTGGTTTCCACATCTTGCCACAGTAAAAATAGATGCACCAATGGTTTCCCCTTGAGATGTGTGCCAATGACGACCATGTATTTTCCTTACTGTTGTACCTGTATGTGGCATGATACACAATTTGAAGGATTTGAAAATAATTGAGTGATCTAAAACATTTTTATGGGAGGTTTAGCAACAATTGATTTGTGTACAAATCACATTTAGTATGAAATGTCAATGTGTTATTGATCTTATAACAAGTACTCACAATCCTCAAATTCCAACACCCTGAGAAACGCTCATATTCCCCTAAATCAGAAAACAGACAGTATTTACAGTGCCTTCAGAAAGTATTCCTACCCCTTGACCTATTCCACATTTTGTTGTGTTACAGCCTGAATTCAAAATGGATTAAATATACGTTTTTTTAAATCACACATCTACACACAATACCCCATAATGACAAAGTGAAAACATGTTTTTAGAAATATTAGCACATTTATTGAAACTGAAATACAGAAATACTGTATCTCATTTACATAGGTATTCACACCCCTGAGTCAATGTTTTAGAATCACCTTTGTCAGTGATTACAGCTGAGTCTTTCTAGGTAAGTCTCTAAGAGCTTTACACACATGGATTGTACAATATTTGCACTTTATTATTTTTTCAATTCTTCAAGCTTTGTCAAGTTGATAGTTGATCATTGCTAGACAGATATTTTCAAGTCTTGCCATAGATTTTCAATCCGATTTAAGTCAAAACTGTAACTAGGCCACACAGGAACATTCAATGTCATCTTGGTAAGCAACTACAGTGTATATTTGGCCTTATGTTTTAGGTTTTTGTCCTGTTTAAAGGTAAATTTGTCTCTGTGTCTGTTGGAAAGTGAACGGAACCAGGTTTTCCTCTAGGATTATGCCTGTGCTTAGTTCTATTCCGTTTATTTTTATCCTTAAAAACTCCATAGTCCTTGCCGATGACAAGCATACTAAGAACATGATGCAGCCACCACCATGCTTGAAAATACGAAGAGTGGTACTCAGCAATGTATTGCATTGGATATGCCCCAAACATAACACTTTATATTTTGGACATAAAGTTAATTTCTTTGCCACTATTTTTGCAGTTTTACACTATCTGACCAAAAGTATGTGGACACCAGCTTTTTTAAATTATTATTTTTATTTCACCTTTATTTAACCAGGTAGGGCAGCTGAGAACAACTTCTCATTTACAGCTGCGACCTGGCCATGATAAAGCAAAGCAGTGCAACACAAACAACAACACAGAGTTACACATGGAATAAACAAGTGTACTGTCAATAACACAATAGAGGAAAAAGACAGTCTATATACAGTGTGTGCAAAATTGCGTGAGGAGGTAAGGCAATAAATATGCCGTAGTAGCGTAGTAATTACAATTTAGCAAATTAACACTGGAGTGATAGATGAGCAAATGGTGATGTGCAAGTAGAAATACTGGTGTGCAAAAGAACAGAAAAGTAAATAAAAACAGTATGGGGATGAGGTAGGTGTATTGGGTGGGCTATTTACAGATATGCTATGTACAGCTGCAGCGATCGGTTAGCAACTCAGATAGCTGATGTTTAAAGTTAGTGAGGGAAAGTCTCCAGCTTCAGCGATTTTTGCAATTCGTTCCAGTCATTGGCAGCAGAGAACTGGAAGGAAAGGCAGCCAAAGCAGGTGTTTGCTTTGGGGACGACCAGCGAGATATACCTGCTGGGGCGCGTGGGTGGGTGTTGTTATCGTGACCAGTGAGCTGAGATAAGGCAGAGCTTTACCTAGCATAGACTTATAGGTGACCTGGAGCCAGTGGGTTTGGCGACGAATATGTAGCGAGGGCCAGCCGACTAGAGCATACAGGTCGCAGTGGTGGGTGGTATAACGGATGGCACTGTGATAGACTGCATCCAGTTTGCTGAGTAGAGTATTGGAAGCTATTTTGTAAATGACATCGCCGAAGTCGAGGATCGGTAGGATAGTCCGTTTTACTAGGGTAAGTTTGGCTGCGTGAGTGAAGGAGGTTGCGAAATAGAAAGCCATTTCTAGATTTGATTTTGGATTGGAGATGTTTGATATGAGTCTGGAAGGAGATTTTACAGTCTAGCCAGACACCTAGGTATTTGTAGTTGTCCACATATTCTAAGTGTCCCAAAACTTTTTGGCGTTAGAGCTACAGGATGCAAATTTCTGTTTCAAAAGGTTAGCCTTTGCTTTCCTGGCTGACTGCGTGTATTGGTTCCTGACTTCCCTGAAAAGTTGCATATCGCGGGGTCTATTCGATGCTAGTGCAGTCCGCCACAGGATATTTTTGTGCTGGTCGATCCAAGGGCTATATCTGTTCTTAGTTCAAATTGTTTTTTGAAAGGGTCATGCTTATTTAAGATGGTGAGGAAATTACTTTTAAAGAACGACCAGGCATCCTCGACTGACGGGATGAGGTCAATATCCTTCCAGGATACCCAGGCCAGGTCGATTAGAAAGGCCTGCTTGCAGAAGTGTTTTAGGGAGCGTTTGACAGTGATGAGGGGTGGTCGTTTGTCCGCGAACCCATAGCGGATGCAGGCGATGAAGCAGTGATCGCTAAAATCCTGATTGAAAACAGCAGAGGTGTATTTGGAGGGCAAGTTGGTCAGGATTATATCTATGAGGGTGCCCATGTTTACAGATTTAGGGTTGTACCTGGTGGGTTCCTTGATGATTTGTGTGAGATTGAGGGCATCTAGCTTAGATTGTAGGACTGCCGGGGTGTTAAGCATATCCCAGTTTAGGTCACCTAACAGAACGTACTCTGAAGATGGGTGTCCAGGGCACAGCAGGGAGCTGAGGGGGGTCTATAACAGGTGGAAACAGTGAGAGACTTATTTCTGGAGATTCATTTTTAAAATTAGAAGCTTGAACTGTTTGGGCATAGACCTGGAAAGTATGACATAACTTTGCAGGCTATCTCTGGAGTAGATTGCAACTCCTCTCCCTTTGGCAGTTCTATCTTGTCGAACATCTCATTCCAAAATCATAGGCATTAATATGGAGTTGGTCTCCCCTTTGCTGCTATAATAGCTTCCACTCCTCTGGGAAGGTTTTCCACTAGATGTTGGAACATTGCTGCGGGGCCTTGATCCATTCAGCCACAAGAGCATAAGTGAGGTTGGGCACTGATGTTGGGCGATTAGGCCTGGCTCGCAGTCAGCGTCATCCCAAAGGTGTTCAATGGGGTTAAGGTCAGGGCTCTGTGCCTACCACTTCGCAGCTTAGCCGTTGTTGCTCCTAGACGTTTCCACTTCACAATAACAGCATTTACAGTTGACCGGGCAGCTCTAGCAGAGCAGAAATTAGACGAACTGACTTGTTGGAAAGAAGGCATCCTATGATGGTGCCATGTTGAAAGTCACTGAGCTCTTCAGTATGGGCCATTCTACTGCCAATGTATGTCTCTGGAGATTGCATGGCTGTGTGCTTGATTTTATACACCTGTCACCAGCAGGTGTGTCTGAAATAGCTGAATTCACTCATTTGAAAGGGTGTCCACATACTTTTGGCCATGTAGTGTAAGTTAGGGCCTTATTGCAAACAGGATGTATGTTTTTGAATATTTTCATTCTGTACAGGCTTCCTTTTCACTCTGTCATTTAGGTTAGTATTGTGGAGTAACTACAATGTTGTTGATATATTCTCAGTTTTCTCCTACCACAGCCATTTTCACTGTTTTAAAGTTACCATTGGCCTCATGGTGAAATCCCTGAGCGGTTTCCTTCCTTTTCGGCAACTGAGTTATAAAGAACACCTGTATCTTTGTAGTGACGAGGTGTATTGATACACCATCCAAAGTATTTAATATCTTCACCATGTTCACAGAGATAAATCCACTTTGACATTATGGGGTATTGTTTAGGCCAGTGACACAACATCTCAATTGAATCAATTTCATATTCATATTCATATTCTGTAACAACAAATGTGGAACAAGTCAAGTGGTGTGAATATGTTCTGAAGGCACTGCACATGCAAGTATGACATATTTATTAGCTTTAACCCTCTATTAACATATTTGGAGTGATGTGTGGAAGAGGCATGATCAATATACAGTATGTTGCATGGCAGATATGATATATTGTAAATTCATTTAAGTTAGCATTTGAAGTAGTAAATTATTCACTGTAACTTACACAAGTTTCAATCTAGGACCTGAAGGGGATCTTCGGCTGTCCCCCTTTTGAAAACCCTTTTTTTGATTCCAGGTAGAATTGTTTTGGGTTCCATGCAGAACCTTTTCCACTGAGGGTTCTACATGGAACCCAAAAGGGTTCTTTCTAGTTGGAACCAAAAACAGTTCTTCTATGGGACTTTTTTTTCTAAGAGTAAATCTCTCTAAACACCATATGCTCTCAAGGTCACCTTCACCAAACACAGCACAGGAGGGGTACACAATGATTAATATTTACCCAAGTCCTTCTTTTAGTTGCTTTAACTGTGTGTGTGGGGGGGGGGATCATGTCTGAATTCGTTGGTATCATCCGATAGAGATTCTTTGAAATGTGTTTGTCTACTCCTTTTTGCCAACAGATGTGTTATCAAAGTAGCATCTGTCTCAATCAAGCAAGCCCAAGCATTATGTGTTCTCTGTCAGGCCTGAAAGAGAGAACATTTGTCTCATCCAGACTTGTTGACTCAAGACGGTGTCAGAAATGGCAGAAACTCTTGAGCTCACTAATGTCTACAAATCTAAATAAATCTTTTGAGTGAGCGAGTTTGGCAAGTGTATTGCTAATGCAGCACTCAGGAGACGTTTTGGAAGCATTCTCTAATCCCTCTACACAGCTTCAACATCATGTCACTTTGTATAATAATTACAAAACTGAAAACGTAAGCTGCTACTGTTCAATTCATCAAATAGTGATATTAGTGATAAGCACATTTTGCTGAGAAGCTTTAGCCTGTTATTTTAACATGTTACAATTACATTTGTGTTGAAATAGAATGTATTATTGTGTAATTATTGTATTTCCAACACTTTTTAAACATGTATATTTCCGGTAGGGATGCACTGTGATTGTATTGATGTGGAAATTAAATACAGTCTCTTCATACCTGCAAATCTGTCGATGCTCCACTATCAGACTGTAAACAATAGATGTCATTCGACAGCAGTTGCTTAGTAACAGTTGGAACCAAGCCAGAGTATTTTGATAATCAGATCTGAGGTTCCCTCTATCTCTGACCTTGTTACCAGTCTGTCACTAATGTATCTGAGGCCACATTGAACATGAGCTATTGCTTCTATGCCTACAGGGAGGGCCTTTATATACTGTAGCATTTTCCCAGATGGATGGATAAGGTCGTTGCTGTAGAAAAGTAAAGTATTCTTAATCAACCCCCCCAAAAAGTCCTCTTGAGGTAAACTGTGCAAGCACAGCTTTGGGGATGTAGTTATCGCTAAATCAGAAGTTCCTGATGATGATTACTGAGTATGCCTTTTGTGTATGATTGACAGTTTTGAAGATTCACTGGTTGCATTCCAATTTGCACCCTATTCCCTATATAGTGCACTACTTTTGACCAGAGCCCATAGGTAAAACGTAGTGCACTTTAAAGGGAATATGGTGCCATTTGGGACAGAACTGTTTAGCCTCCTCGCTCTGTACCACAGGTTAGGAAGCGGGAACGGAAAAATGTCATCTCGCCATCGTAAGCCATTTTGCCCTTACACAGGATGCTCTTATCAATCTGCCTTATTATCTGGATGATCTTCTGTCTCCTGATTTGCACTTGCGTCTCTGAGCGCTAGAATGACATTATCTCCCGGGAAACACCTGTATAATTGGAGAATTCATCCAGCGCCATCAATGGCTCCGTTTTATTCAATGTAATGAATGTCAGAGGAGGATCATAGAGGAGACAAGGTACTCCAAAATCATAATTATCACCTGCATGAGTAGTTGTGTTGTACTTTAGTCTGTATTTTTGGTTTTATAATAGTTTCCGTTGATGCAGGTGTGCATTGACTGCATGATTCAATGACAGTGGGACTGCAAATGGTTTTGGATTGCCCCTACCCCGATGGGTGTTTTATGCTCTCCCACCACAGAGGCACTGTTTAGGCAAAATGTTTAGCATTACTGAAATTAGCTTTAAAACGGCAATAATTATAGCAAAAGATTAGCTTTTAAGCTGCACATTTTTCTCGCTGACCAATGGTAAAATGTGTAGAATTGCAGGAAATGGGCTCGCAAAACTGTGGTACACCACTGGCAGATCAGCACCACAGTAAGCAACCCTGACCTCTAATTTAATGCCCCCTTGCTTTTCCATCCCCTTCAAAGTAGATTTCACCCAGAAACATCCACTGTGTGCTAGGGTACTGGAGAATTGGAGAATTTCTCTCCCAGTCTGAAGCCCTTACACAAGAAGGGATATGCCAAAATTGATTTGCTATTAGATGGTAAGTACTTGGCCTCGGTAGCGATGGGGAGCACTCCTGTAAGTGGTCAATTTTCTGTGCTTTACCAGTACTCACTCAAAATACTTTTTGGTTTGCCTCTGATGGAAAATCCATTGGTGAAAACGGAAAGTATTCAGACCCCTTGACTTTTATCAAATATTGCTACGTTACAACCTTATTCTAAAATGGATTAAATTTAAACAAATCCTCAGCCATTTACACACAATACAGAAATGCCTTATTCACACACAGTACAGTACTAGTCAAAAGTTTTAGAACACCTACTCATTCCAGGGTTTTTCTATATTTTTACAATTTTGTACATTGTGGAATAACTATGAAATAACACTTATGAAATCATGTAGTAACCAAAAAAGTGTTAAACAAATCAAAATATGTTTTATATTTGAGATTCTTCAAAGTAGCCAACCTTTGCCTTGATGACAGCTTTGCATACACTCGGCATTCTCTCAACCAGCTTCATGAGATAGTCACCTGGAATGCATATCAATTAACAGGTGTGTTCAAAGTATATTTGTGGAATTAATTTCCTTCTTAATGCATTGCAGCCAATCAGTTCTGTTGTATCAAGGTAAGGGTGGTATACAGAAGATAGCTCTATTTGGTAAAAGACCAAGTCCATATTATGGCAAGAACAGCTCAAATAAACAAAGGGAAACGACAGTCCATCATTACTTTAAGACATGAAGGTCAGTCAATACGTAACATTTCAAGAACTTTGAAAGTTTCTTCAAGTGCAGTCACAAAAACCATCAAGCGCCTCAGAAATTACAGCCTAAATAAATGCTTCACAGAGTTCAAATAGCAGACACATCTCAACATCAACTGTTCAGGGGAGACTGCGTGAATCAGGCCTTCATGGTCGAATTGCTGCAAAGAAACCACTACTAAAGGACACCAATAAGAAGAAGAGACTTGCTTTTGCCAAGAAACACGAGCCATGGACATTAGACCAGTGAAAATATGTCTGATGAGTCCAAATTTGAGATTTTTGGTTCCAACCGCCGTGTCTTTGTGAGACGCAGAGTAGGTGAACAGATGATCTCCGCATGTGTAGTTCCCACCATGAAGCATTGAGGAGGTGGTGTAGGGGTGCTGTGCTGGTGACACTGTCTGTGATTTATTTAGAATTGAACACTTAACCAGCATGGCTACCACAGCAAATAAAGAAAAACCCTTATTTAACTAGGCAAGTCAGTTAAGAACAAATTCTTATTTACAATGACAGCCTACCCCGGCCAAACCCAAACCCGAATGGGACTGCCAATCACGGCTGGATGTGATGCAACCTGGATTCGAACCAGGGACTGTAGTGGTGCCTCTTGCATTGCGATGCAGTGCCTTAGACCGCTGCACCACTCGGTATTGAGTAGGTGTGTCCAAACTTTTGACTGGTACTGTAAGTATTCAGACCCTTTGTTATGAGACTCGAAATTGAGTTTGGACTTAAACCCGATCAAACTAAAATCCCCATCCAACCTGACAGAGCTTGAGAGGGTCTGCAGTGAAGAATGGGAGAATTTCTTGTAGCGTCATGCCCAAAAAGACCCAAGGCTGTAATTATTGCCGTAAGTATTCAGACTTTGTTGAAGCCCTATGTATATGTAATATTTCAATATTTATATTTTTTTGGCAAACATTTAAAAAAAGTTTTACTTTGTCATTATGGGGTATTGTGTGTAGATTGATGAGGGAATATTCACTGTATCACAATTTCAGTGGGTCAGAATTACACTGTTGACTGTGCCTTTAAACAGCTTGGAAAATTCCAGAAAATTATGTCATGGCTTTAGAAGCTTCTGAAATCAGCCAAGACCTCAGAAAAAATTGTAGATCTCCACAAGTCTGGTTCATCCTTGGGAGCAATTTCCAAACTCCTGAAAGTACCATGTTCATCTGTACAAACAATAGTATGCAAGTATAAACACCATGGGACCACCCAGCCGTCATACTGCTCAGGAAGGAGACGCGTTCTCTCTTAGAGATGAGTGTCCTTTGGTGTGAAATGTGCAAATCAATCCCAGAACAACTGCAAAGGACCTTGTGAAGATGCTGGAGGAAACCGGTACAAAGGTATCTATATCCACAGTAAAACGAGTCAAGCAGCTTGGTGATAAGGCAACAACTGTTGGCGTAATTATTCGAAAATGGAAGAAGTTCAAGATGACGGTCAATCACCCTCGGTCTGGGGCTCCATGCAAGATCTCGACTCGTGGGGCATCAATGATCATGAGAAAGGTGAGGGATCCTCCCAGAACTACACGGCAGGACCTGGTCAATGACCTGAAGAGAGCTGGGACCACAGTCTCAAAGAAAACAATTAGTAACACACTACGCCGTCATGGATTATAATCCTGCAGCACATGCAAGGTCCCCCTGCTCAAGCCAGCGCATGTCCAGGCCCGTCTGAAGTTTGCCAATGACCATCTGGATGATCCAGAGGAGGAATGGGAGAAGGCCATGTGGTCTGATGAGACAAAAATAGAGCTTTGTGGTCTAAACTCCACTCGCTGTGTTTGGAGGAAGAAGAAGGATGAGTACAACCCCAAGAACACCATCCCAACCATGAAGCATGGAGGTGGAAACATTATTTGGGGATGCTTTTCTGCAAAGGGGACAGGACGACTGCACCGTATTAAGGGGAGGATGGATGGGGCCATGTATCGCGAGAACTTGGCCAACAACCTCCTTCCCTCAGTAAGAGCATTGAAGATGGGTCGTGGCTGGGTCTTCCAAAGTCAGGGCAACTAAGGAGTGGCTTCGTAAGAAGCATCTCAAGGTCCTGGAGTGGCCTAGCCAGTCTCCAGACCTGAACCCAATAGAAAATCTTTGGAGGGAGCTCAATGTCCGTATTGCCCAGCGACAGCCCCGAAACCTGAAGGATCTGGAGAAGGTCTGTATGGAGTGGGCCAAAATTCCTGCTGCAGTTTGTTCAAACCAGGTCAAGAACTACAGGAAACGAATGATCTCTGTAATTGCAAACACAGGTTTCTGTACCAAATATTAACGCCTTCCACGCCGCACCTTGGTCTCCTTCTTCAACCCACGAGAGCCGTTACAACTGTACGTACTGCTGAGAGCTACAAAGAGTCCCAAATGAGGCTTTAGAGCAGGGATGTCTAACTGTATTCCTTGAGTACTGGGTTTTGCTCCTCCCTTGTATTTGATTATTCATCTAGAAGTCCAATGTCCATAACTTTGTAAGGGCAGAAAAATGAATTTACCCATGTAAATCTTCAAATAATATTTAATTCATATTTCAAATACTTTCTAGGTTCCTACCTGTTTTTTTTCTCCAGTTAATAAGGCACTGCAAAAGCAGACAAAGTGTTGATGAGCTTTTTATTCATGTACTTTTACAGTAATTCTATTTAATCATACGTCAATTGTGTATTTATTTA
Organism: Oncorhynchus tshawytscha; assembly: GCF_018296145.1. Classification (NCBI taxonomy): domain Eukaryota; kingdom Metazoa; phylum Chordata; class Actinopteri; order Salmoniformes; family Salmonidae; genus Oncorhynchus; species Oncorhynchus tshawytscha. Next base: position 50,069,533 of record NC_056437.1, on the reverse strand, counting down.
TGCCCTTCCTCTTTACTCTAGTAAAGGCAGGCGCTGATGTGTGTGTGTGTGTGTGTTTGTTTGTGTGTGCACTAACCAACAAGTCAAGGTCATCAGCCGGGTCTATATTTTTTTCACTTCAATCAATAGGCAGCCCTGCAAGTTTGACAGCCTCAGTTTGTGAACCATGGAGTGAGTGTACGCTTATTTATGATTGTTGTTTATTTTGTCTGTGTGCAGGGGTTCAGACAGTTGTTGTTGCCGTAGGGCAAGCCTGGTGTGAGTTTTTACCTCCTCATGGGTTGGTAGAATGGAGTTTCTCGCCCTCTTTTAAATCCAGACTTGTGTCTGTCTGTGTGTGCGTGTGCATTCGGGGGGGGATAAAGTGGATGTCGAATTTCCAGTGGACCTTGTGTACAATTGGACATAAGGTAATCTTCATCTGTCTTGTGCTTGCGGATGCAGGTTGGCGTGAGAGGATGCAGGTTGACCTGTTGTGCAATGTGCCTCACTCTGCTGGTACATCTAATCTCTAGTTTAAGAGAGACCAAGCTACTTCTGAGTATGAGTAACAGCTTGAACAGGATTTCTATTACACACAAGTATTAGTTGATCACTCCAGGGACGTTACCTCTGTGAACCCATCTCTCTGCAACTGCGTCATGTAACACGTGTACGTACACCCAAGCTTTAACCACTGTCTGTAACCCTTTCCTGCAGTCACATGACTAGTGGCCTCATGGGTGGAATGTTATTCATATTTTTCATAATTAAAACATGAATAACATTTAAAAAACAGCCAGAAATCTGGTGTTTCTATGTCAAATGTTTTTATTTTTATATTTCAGTCTTCTGTGATGTATATAAAGTGTAATATTGGGTTGCAAACTTAAAATTGTGTGAGGTACAGTATATACTTTGAAATTTGTAGATTTGTTTAAGACTACAAAGATACACTGTGTCACCCTGATTTAGCTCACTGCAGCAAAAGGTTAAAAGGCACGGTTCATCCAATCTACATATTTTTTGTTAACGAAGTTACAGCATGTAGTTATCTTTAATAACATTGGGATATTAGATTACATCGCTGGTGGCACCTTAATTGTGGAGGACAGACTCATAGTAATGGCTGGAGATTAATAAATGGAATGGTATTGAACACATCAAATACGTGGTTTCCATGTGTTTGATACCATTCCATTCACTCCATGTCAGACATAACGACCCATCTTCCCTTCAGCATCATGGATTACATCAATTGTTGTGGACGATGCTAAATCATGCTGACTACTAAAGGTAAACTATGGGTTATTATGGATTCTGCTGTCACTGCTGGCCTACAAAAGCAAGTCAATGTAAGATTCATTTTGGGTCCTACTAATCACCCCAAACAACCCAAAACAACTCAAAAGTACCCCAAACAGGTACCCAAAAGAATCCCAAAATCTGTGTAAGATTCAATTTGTTTCAATATGGTTTTATAATTGTTAGACATGTTATACAGTACCTTCAGAAATTATTCATACCCCTTGACTTATTCCACATTTAGTTGTTACAGCCTGAATTCAAAATGAATAATCATTTTTTTAAATCTCACCCATCTGCACACAATACCCCACAATGACAAGTGAGAACATGTTTTTAGAAATAGCTGGAAATGTATTGTAAACGAAATACAGAAATATCTAATCTACAAAAGTATTCCCGCCCCTGAGCCAATACACATTCAAATCACCTTTGGCAGCAATTAGTGTCTTTCTGGGTAAGTTTCTAAGAGCTTTGCACACCTGGATTGTACAATATTTGCATTATTATTTTAAAAATTCTTTAAGCTCTGACGTTTTCAAGACGATTTAAGTGAAAACTGTAACTAGGCCACTGAAGAACATTCAATGTTGTCTTGTAAGCAATTACAGTGAATATTTGGCCTTGTGTTTAAGGTTATTGTCCTGCTGAAAGGTGAATTTGTCTCCCAGTATCTGTTGGAAAGCAAACTGAACCAGGTTTTCCTCTAGGATTGTACCTGTGCATGTGGTTGAAACTGTGTTTGAAATTCAATGCGTATAGGCCAGTGATACAAAATCTCAATTGAATCCATTTTAAATTCAGGCTGTAGCACAACAAAATGTGGAATAAGTCAAGGGGTGTGAATACTTTCTGAAGGCACTGTATATCACTGCAATGCTGACAACTTCAACCTTTCAAATCTAGTTACCAATTCTGACTGTTGGGATTATGATTTCTATAGGAAGGGACGAAAACAATACACTAAGAAGATATATTAGGACTTCCTGGTAAAGATCTCTCAATATGCACATGATTTATGCCAAGTAAAACCTGCAGATTGTCCTCAGACAACAAAACAATATTAGGTAAACAGTTTACCTTAGAAGTTGAAACAGTGTAACCGCCAAAATGTTACTTAAAAAAAAAAAAGAATCACCTGAAATAGCATTAACGTGGTATGACTGAAAATAATGGGTCCAATGTTAACTGATGTGCATTCTATGTTATCCAATTATCTACACTTTATCTGATACAGTATCATGGTCTATCTTGCCATCATCAACAGGCATTTAACGTCGTGTTGCTGTTGAGTCGTGTTGCTGAAAGCCAAATGTGCCTGTATTGGTGTCCTCTGCTTCTTCTTTGGTGTAGAAGGGTCAAATCTGTGAGTTAATGAATTTTTCAAGGGCTTGTTTTAAAGATCTGACCCAGGAGAATGTAGCTAAGTAATGACAATACAGGTGGGAATCACACATGTGGTGGGAATCACACTATAAGATTAAATGCATATTTGTGTATTATTTACAGTATGCATTATCTTTGACAGATTCCCTGTGGATCAAATGTTGGTCAATACATGTGTTTTCAATTCAGGAGCATTATCCAACATGTTGATTAAAGATAACACACAGGCTTCACCCAGAAAATGCATGCCTTTATTTATTTCACAAAGCATAGCTTATAAGCGGTAAAGCACAAAACAGGGCCATTGTTTGTCTGAGAATGACGTAGGTGCTGTAACAACAGCAGTGATTCGAATCTATCATCGCGTAATAGTCACTTCGCTCTCAGTCGGATATAACACATGAAACATCACATTTATAACTAAGTTCTTGTTCATCCACAATAATTTGTAGATAGTTGATTCTGCTCGGGGTAGGAAATAGATACAATCAATCCGTTAGCAAAGGATTATAGCCTAGGTCCCTCTGCGTGGATATTGCTATTGCTTGAGCCAATAGACCGCTCCGTGTCTCACGTCACAGTTTACAGGATGTGACGTGGGATGATCAATTGAAACAGGATGTACCTGAGCTCAATTTCGAGTCTCATAGCAAAGGGTCTGAATACTTATGTGAATAAGGTATTTCGGTTTTTAATTTTTTTATAATTATTTTTTTTATTAGAAAAATGTTTTTGCTTTTTCATTATGGGGTATTGTGTGTAGATTGATGAGGAAAAATAATAATTGAATCAATTTTAGAATAAGGCTGTAACATAACAAAATGTGGATAAAGTCAAGAGGTCTGAATTCTTTCCGAATTCAGGCCCAGAGTTTTTCCTGGTCAGGGTAAACACCTGTTCCAAACATAAGCATATACACGATCATTCAAACGTTTGGGGTTACTTAGAAATGTCCTTGTTTTTGAAAGAAAAGCACATTTTGTGTCCATTAAAATGACATCTAATTGATCAGTAATACAGTGTAGACATTGTTAATGTTGTAAATGACTATTCTAGCTGGAAACGGCTGAATTTGAATGGAATATCTGCATAGGCATACAGAGGCCCATTATCAGCAACCATCATTCCTGTGTTCCAATGGCACTTTGTGTTAGCTAATCCATATTTATAATTTTAAAAGTCTAATTGATCATTAGAAAACCCTTTAGCAATTATCTTAGCACAGCTGAAACTGTTGTTCTGGTTAAAGAAGCAATACAACTGGCCTTCTTTAGACTAGTTGAGTATCTGGAGCATCAGCATTTGTGGGTTCAATTACGAACTCAAAATGGCCAAAAACAAAGTACTTTCTTCTGAAACTCATTAGTCTATTCTTGTTCTGGGAAATTAAGGCTATTCCATTCCAGAAATTGAAGATCTCGTACAACGCTGTGTACTACTCCTTTCACAGAACAGTGCAAACTTGCACTAACCAGAATAGAAAGAGGAGTGGGAGGCCCCGGTGCACAACTGAGCAAGAGGACAAGTACATGACAGTGTCTAGTTTGAGAAACAGAAACAAGTCCTCAACTGGCAGCTTCATTAAATAGTACCCGCAAAACACCAGTCTCAACATCAACAGTGAAGAGGCGACTCCGGGATGCTGGCCTTCTGGGCAGAGTTCCGCTGTCTGTGTTATTTTGCCCATCTTAATCTTTTATTTTATTTTGGCCAGTCTGAGATATGTCTTTTTCTTTGCAACTCTGCCTAGAAGGCCAGCATCCCGGAGTCGCCTCTTCACTGTTGACGTTGAGACTGGTGTTTTGGATGAGCTAACACAACGTGCCATTGGAACACAGGAGTGATGGTAGCTGATAATGGGCCTCTGTACGCCTATGTAGATATTCCATAAAAGATCTGCCCTTTCCAGCTACAATAGCCATTTACAACATTAACAATGTCTATACAGTATTTCTGATCAATTTGATGTTATTTTAATGGACAAAAAATGTGCTTTTCTTTCAAAAGCAAGGGCATCTCTAAGTGGCCCCAAACTTTTGAACGGTAGGGTAGGTGTCATGTCTTGCCCGTGTGTTGTGTAGATATTATAATTTTTTTAATAGTTATTATCATACTGTATTATTATGTTACCAGTTTATTCTCCAAGTTAAGATCCAGTCAAAAGGGAATAATGCACTAAAGGCCAGCGGGAGAGTAGTGGGTGTTTCAGATTATGCAAATGTGGAGGGTAACCTCTTGGTAAGGCCAAGGGTGGCATGACAAGAAGCATTGTGTCCTCCATGTTGAGTGCCCCATCCCCCTCCCAGACCCCTCTGGAGCTGTTTACTGTTTACCTGCACGTCCTCCAGACAGAACTCGGGCATGACCAGGGCAGACCCTCCAGATGGCAGACGGCCAAGGAATTGTATCCAACCCTGTATGACAAGTCACGATTCAAACTTTCACTGACATGCTGTAGTCACCGACTGGGACTTTTAGCTCGTGGTAGCCATTGTAAAAATTTTACCAAATGCAGCAATGGTGGAAAAAGTACCTAATTGTCATGCTTGAGCAAAAGTAAAGATGCCTTAATGGAAAACAACTCAAGTAAAAGTGAAAGTCACCCAGTAAAATACTACTTGAGTAAAAGTCTTAAAGTATTTTTTTTTTTTACATATACATAAGTACCAAAAGTAAATGTAATTGCTAAAATATACTTAAGTATCAGAAGTAAAAGTACAAATCATTTCATATTCCTTATATTAAGAAAACCAGGCACCATTTTTTAAATTGTTATTTATTTACGGATAGCCAAGGGCACACTCCAACACTCAGAAATAATTTGCAATTGAAGCATTTGTGTTATTGAGTCTGCCAGATCAGAGGCAGTAGGGATGACCAGAGATGTTCTTTTGAGATGTGCATGAATTGGACAATTTTTCTGTACTGCTAAGCATTCAAAATGTAACGAGTACTTTTGGGTGTCAGGGAAAATGTATTGAGTAAAAAGTACACTATTTTCTTTAGGAATGTAGTAAAGTAAAAGTTGTAGAAAATATCAGTAGTTACGTAAAGTACATAAACCCCCAAAAACTACTTAAGTACTTTACACCACTGAAAGGTAGCATTAGTCCAGTAGATAAGCACCAAAAAATGCATTGTGGTTCACTTTTGTATTAATGATTTCATGAATGCGAAGTTGAATATTTGCCGGCAGGCAATAGGCAATTGTTTTTGGAGATTATTTACAGAAAGTATTTTTCATAGCTGCCATTCTTAACCTCACCAGCATCTAAAGCTGATATTCAATCAATTGGCAATGGTGGATTTCCGGATAGCACTTTCGGAAGTGTGTTTGAAATGCACACTGGCATGTGCAAGATGAAGGGAGTTGAAACTATATTCAGAAAGCGGCAGTCCTATGTCGTGAGCCTTTCAGGACTAACTGCAACCTGACTAAGTGCATGTAACCAGACATACAACTTCTAAGTCAAGTATTAACTCTCTCCATCTGAAAAATTGAATGCAAGTCTGAAAGCACTGTTCGAAAATCCCCCAATCACTCATATGGACATTGCAATTTTTACCTTGGGGGGTAGATTGAAATCAACAAATGAAAGCCACGATAGACCACTTTAAGTAACAGAAGCAAAGCATAGTTATGGGAGTGCAGTGGGAATGATGGCATATGAATGAGCATGAATACAGTTGGTGAAATGCTGAATTTTTTAAAATTCAGTGATAGTGTCATAAAAATGTGTACCTGCAGTGGTAAATGTGTGACATCGCTCATGCATTATGTGGTTTCGGTTAACCTCCTGATGTTCAGACATATTTTGCCTTTATCTGATTATTGCTATACAAGTTCATTAATACAAAATATTCTTATTATTGCATAATCCTAATTTGCTGAATTTACAAATGCAAGTTACTCCCTTGGACCCACTCTTATCTATATGAAACAGACATGCTCATAATGAACAAAAACAATAATTGAAGTTTGGCTGATCTGCCTTCAGAAAGTATTCACACTCCTTGATTTATTCCATATTGTGTTGTGTTACAAAGTGGGATTAAAACTGATTTTTCATTTTTTTTCTGTCAATGATCTACACAAAATACACAGTGGAAGATTACATTTTTATTTTTATTAATGGAAAATAAAATACTAATATATCTTGATTTAGATAAGTACTCAACCCCCTGAGTCAATACATGTAAGAATTACCTTTGGCAGTGATTACAGCTGTGAGTCTTTCTGGGTAAATCTGTAAGAGCTTTGTACACTTGGATTGTACAATATTTGCCAATTATTCTTCAAAAATTGTCCAGCTCTTTCAAGATGGTTATTGATCATTGCTAGACAGCCATTTTTAAGTCTTGCCATAGATTTTCAAGCTGATTTAAGTTAAAACGGTAAATAGGGCACTCAGGAACATACAATGTCGTCTTGGTAAGCAACTCCAGTGAATAATTGGCCTTGTTTTAGGCTAAACCAGTTTTTCCTCTTGGATTTTACTGGTGCTTAACTCTATGTTTAATTTTATCCTAAAAAAAACTCCATGGTTCTTGCCGATGACAAGCATACCCATAACATGATGCAGCCACCACCATTCTTCAAAATATGAAGAGTGATGTGTTGTTGGATTTGCCCCAAACATAACAATTTGTATTTAGGAAAAAAAGGTCATTTCTTAGGCACATTCTTTCGCAGTATTACTTTAGTGCATTATTGCAAACAGGATGCATGTTTTGGAATATTTTATTCTGCTCAGGCTTCCTTCTTTTCACCCTGTCATTTAGGTTAGTATTGTGGAGTAACTACAATGTTATTGATCCATCCACAGTTTTCTCCTATCACTGCCATTAAACTCTGTAACCTCACAGTGAAATCCCTGAGCGGTTTCCTTCCTCTCTGGCAAGTGAGTTAGGAAGGAAGCCTGTATCTTTGTAGTGACTGACTGTATTAATAACTGCACCATGCTCAAAGGGAGCAAGAGGTGCCCTTCTTTGTGAGGCATAGGAAAACCTCCTGGTCTTTGTGGTTGTATCTGTGCTTGAAATTCACTACTTGACTTAGGACCCTAACTGATAATTGTATGTGTGGGGTACCGAGATGGGTTATTCATTTAAAAATGTTAAAAACTATTATTGCACACGGAGTGAGACCATGCAACTTATGTGACTTGTTAAGCACATTTTTACAAATTAAGTTATTTAGGCTTGCCATAAGAAAAGGTTTGTAAATACTTTCTGAAGGCATTATACTAACAGTCATGATGCAGTTGTAGTGTCTCCCAAATAGCACCCTATTCCCTACATAGTGCACTTCTTTTGACCAGAGCCCTATGGCCCTATGGGCTACCACAGCAAATAAAGAAAAGCCTTGATTTTATTTTATTTAAAAAAAAATATATTTACTAGGCAAGTCAGTTAAGAACAAATTTTTATTTACAATGACGGCCTACCCCGGTCAAACCCTGATGACGCTGGGCCAATTGTGTGCCGCCCTACGGGAATACTAATCACGGCCGGTTGGGATACAGCCTGGATATATAGGGAATAGATTGCCTCTGGGACGCAATTGCACTGTGGTTGTGCCAAAACACCTCAGTCCTCTTCTTCTGTTCCCTCCACGTGCAGCTCCATTTAGTCTATTACAGACAAGATATCCCTCATAATCTAAAACAGGAATTCCCTCTCACGGTTTGGACATGAATATATGCTAAACACACCAGCAGATGACAAATGTTTTTAAATGGGCTACAACATTATGGCATATCATAGTGTGGACTAGGCAGACATTTTGAGGTGATATATTTAACCTAGAAAAATCCATTGTCATCACTGTAAACTGCAGGCGTGTTGGTTTTTGTCACAAAGCAATGGCGCTTGAAATCGTCACAACAAAACTGAGCTATTCAATAGTATTTTTTTACTATCCTTAGTTCTTAGAATTTCCAGACAAATCTTGTTGTCTGCTTTAATACTGAAGACCCTGAGAACTCTTTACGGCTCACAATGTGCTCTTAAAGTGATTGTAACGTTCAGGCACTGTTTCGAGGGTTATCAGGAACCGGTCTAACCCTCCCTCAGCTGCGGATGGTATTCCTCTGGGGTCCAGCGGTTTTATGTGTGTGTCGGGCTATTGATTGGGGGTGAAAACGAGGCATGGCGTGGTTGTGTTAATAAGCCCTCCGTGAGGTGTGACATGAGCCGACACTACATTAATGAAGCACATCCTTCACTGCTGCCATCATATTTTCCATCAGATAAGATGGGGGGGTAAATGCTTAAGGCTTTTAATGAATTACATTTACATTTTGGTCATTTAGCAGCCGCTGTTCTCCACAGCCACTTACAGTCAGTGCATTCGACTAAGGTAGGTGAGACAACCACATATCTATTCAGAACATGATCACGAGCTTAACATTTGATAGCTGACGAAAGGAGAGTGTGTGTAATACAATTATGAGGGAATCCAAAGATATTTTCGCCCAATGGTGCGAACTGTAAAATGCACTTTTTTTTGTCATTGTAGTTCTAAGGCTGATTGCATTAGAGTCGGACTGTAGTGTACATCATGTTAAACAAAGTGAATGGCAACAAGTGAAAAGGTAAAAAAAAAAAAACATTGATTTATTGTACCTTAATATGGCAGAGTACATTGATAGATTAATGTTAGATGGATGAAGAGGAAAAAAGGTTCTTCCATTTAAAAGATGTGAATGTCACACATACAATATCTTGTGGTCGGGAATTCCAAGAAGGACTTTTAGTGATGGTCCTTGTTCGCACATAAGTACTGATTGAATCACTCTAAAAACGCGTTATAGAAGTAATTAGAATGAAAATAGCTTATAATGAGCAGGGAAAAGAAAATGAGCAGAGAAATATTGGAGTATCCATTTATTATATTTCATATGCATTTTATTGTTTAAGGGACTGGTACATGTACACAGAAATGACACACGTTCGTTTTCTGAAAAATAGATTTCATCTCAATGAGGAAAAACCTGTATAAAAAAAGGTTAAATAACATTTTTAAAAATGAGGTTTTGCAGTAGTATCCCCATCCGAGGTAGTGAGTAATTGGGTTGTTTTCTTTGTCATGAAAATTACACGTTTAGTACCCACGTTGCATTGCACTAGCGTGACTCATGGAAACAGACTGTGTGTTCCCCATAGGGTCCTCCTCACCATGGCGGTGTGTGAAAGTGTGTGTATAAAACCTGCCAAGCTGGAAGGCACCATTGATTTAGCAGCAGCTTTCCCCCTTCCACTCTCAACCCTGCTGCCTAAGGCAGAGGGGGAAGAGAGAGAGACGCAGGCTGGCCCCAGGATGATGTACAGCACTGGGCTGGGTGATATCAAACCTCCCCTGGGTGCTAGGGGTCTAGATAGGCAGTTTTCGGGGCTAGATTGGTGTTAAGGATGCTAATACATGCTCTCTGTCCGTCCCTTCTGTCTGTGATATGTAAATAGACCTGCAGACGGTCCCCCCCACTTCTCTCTCTCTCTCTTTCACCGTAAGTGTGTGTGTGTGGGTGAGAGAGAGAGAGAGAGACCTGCCTCTGCTGTGCTGAGATGCAGAGAAAGCGAGAGAGGGTAAGCGAGCGAGAGAGTCCCACTTCTGCTTTCCCACTCTCATCATTCCCCCTCCTGCTCTCTCTTGCCTGTGGAATATACTGACAAGGAATAATCTCTCAGGCACATACACGGCTGTGCAAACAAAACATTTGCTATATTTATTTTCTGTGAGTATGTTTGCCTCGATTTTCTATGCTAAGAAGCTAGGGAGAAGACTTGTACAGAATGCGAGGAAAGCCAAAATGCAGAAAGAGACGGTAGGTGTGAGATGTTTTCTGATTTATTTTGGTCAACAAATAGTGGCATAGTTTAAGAAGAATACAAAGTGAAAGTGTCCATCTGGATGTAAGAAGCAGCTTTCTTGATTATCACTTTGAAAGGCTCAGTTTTGTGGGCTATGCAATCTGTTCCCTAAAAGCATCTGTTCTACCTCATTTGAGAGCGAGTGTAAGAGACCTTAAAGCATGCTGTAGCTTTCTCATTAACTGCACACTGTCCTCTTATCAGCTGTCCCCCGGTTACATTTCTCCTCAAACATCTCTGAAGTCCCCGATACAAGTTTGACAGTGTGTCAGTTGCACTAGCAGATTTCCTCCCCAAACAGAGTCTTAAGATAAATCAGCATCGCTTTAGATTAGTCCAGGGGCAGTTGCTTACAGTACATTGCCAGTAGATGCTGTTTTAACAGATAGGAAAGTGTGTTTTGGTCCTGTATGAAGTCCTACTGATATTGCTGAGATTGAGGTTGTCCTAATATGGACACCGTATGAGTGTTTGGGATTGTATGTGTTATGTACTTTGTCATAAGTCACCTGGGATAGTGTGTGATTAATGTGACTTACGTGAAGTAGAACATTTTTGAAATTATTTGATTAACGGTGTGCTTTTATGCTTTTACAGATTTCTATGAGTTTTAGATCACTAGAGTTTCCACCTGTTGTTTTTATCCTGGAAAATCAGAATTTCAACCCTGGGCTTTAATATCGTTGAATAGGTTAGACCCTAAGATTTTTATAAACCAGAACATGTTGAAACTTAAATAGGGGTTATTGAGGAAATTGTCCGTTTTTTTTAAAAAGCTCTTTTCAATTGTCTTTCAACATGTTTCTGCTCTAGGGCTAAGTCACTCACTCCCAAGCCCCTTTATGCTACACAAGCCTCTGGTGGTGGAATCTAAGCAAGCTGTACAGTAAACCAAAAAATGTGTTGTCCTCTATGGCTCATATTGTGATGTGGATTTGTTCACTTAAACACCATGATGTCTAGCAACAATAGAGCTGATTTGCAATGGGGATGTGGAGAGTCTGGGGTGGGACGTATTGATCCAGATTGGAGACTAGAGGAGTCAGTGACAAGGTAGTCTCGCAGGACCAACCTTCCAAATGTTGTCTTGTTGACTCGACTATTGGAAGTCTGGAGGTTTTTAGTTTAGAATTTTGTGTTGGAATGGAAGCGCTCGCTGCCGACCAAATCGGACAAGAAAAGTTTTAGTAGCATCATTTTTTGTATCTTATGTTATTTTTGTATCTTTTGCCAAAAATGGCAAAAATCACTGAAGCTGGAGTCTTATATCTCCCTCTCTAACTTTAAGCATCAGCTGTCAGGCTGTGTACAGGTACAGTGATCGGTAAGCTGCTCTATCTGTAAATAGCACACCCAACTGCTTCATCCCCATATTGTTACTTATCCTCTTGCTCTTTTGCACCCCAGTATCTCTACTTGCACACCATCTGCACATCTATCACTCCAGTTTTAATGCTAAATTGTAATTATTTCGCCTCCATGGCATATTTATTGCCTTACCTCCCTACTCTTCTACATTTGCACACACTGTACATAGATTGTTCGATTGTGTTATTGACTGTACATTTGTTTATGTGTAACTCTGTGTTGTTGTTTTTGTCGCACTGCTTTGCTTTATCTTGGCCAGGCCACGGTTGTAAATGAGAACTTGTTTTCAACTGGCCCACCTGGTTAAATGAAGATGAAATAAAAATTAATAAAACATTTTTTTTTTAGCTTGTTGTCAGTAAGAACGTAGTTGTTTTAGTGTGTGATTTTTTTAAATGAATGGATTACCAGCCAGGTCACTGTACTCACCATTAACTTTACAGTATGTTATGGGCAAAATGACTTGGCCATAACCTTCACCCCATACATTGCATTGTACAAGCACTCTTAAACACAGCCAAATGAACATTGGCATTGGCACACAGGTCCGCAGCCACACACTCATGCGTGTGCGTGGGCGTGTATTGCGGCCCTGTAACTGGAGAAGCTGGGGTTGTGGTTGTGGCTGAGGGAATATGGTGCTTGTGAAGCTGAGCGTGAATGAGCAACAGGGAGAGCGGAGAAGAGAGTGGGCCACAGCACAGTTGGGAAGCAACTAATTGGTCCTCTGTGTCAGCTCTTGTACAGAATAAACCACAGAGTTATTGGGTTTATTTAACTACTGACTGGGATTTGGGAAACTGTTCAATGATTATTTGAAATATACCCATTGTTTCTTGAAGAAAAGACATTTTGAGCATCATGAGCTTCAGTGAAAGTACTGGCTAAGTCTATTTTAAATTATAGTCTAGTTTTGGAATTGTGTTATCTAAACAAATGTAACTTTTGCAGATTTTTGAAAGGTAAATTGAATATAAAGCCAGAACAAAGAATCCTCTAAAGTAACCTTTCTTCGTATATGTGTCAAATTAGGCCGACAGCCAATTCTCTAAGTCCTTGATATTCCACCTTGATTAAATAGTAATTTTTACCTTCACCTGAAACACAAGAACAAATCCAAGCAGCGGTGCGATAAAATCAAATTGAAAGAGGACTGGTTTTGTTCTTAGATTACCAGAGCAGCCACTGCTGCCAGATATACTCATATGCATAATCGTAGCAGGAATAGCCCATTTAATTTTCACACTTTTGAATTATATAAAATATGTATTTTTCACTTGAAGAAATAGAGTTGTGCTCGTGTTTGCTAAGCAGACCTGACATGAAGTCTGGAAAAGGGCTCCTCTTTATGTAATATTCCTTTCGGGGTCTAGGTTCTTTAGTAGCTACTTCGTTTTCTATTGAATCATTTGAACATTGATGTAGTGAAGAATCATTATCAACAAGCAAAGTCGGAAAAGAGAGACCTTGATTTACAGTTGACACACTTAAATATTTCAGCTTTTATTCTCCAGCCTACTTTAACGTTTCAGTGTGGTTCTCAAGTTTGATCAATAAGGTATTTTGGAAAAAGCTCCAGCCAGCCAGGTTGCAAGCCTTTCGACTACATTATTTGACTGTGTCCAATTGGGTTATACGTACAGTCGGGAGCTGGTGAATTGTCCACCAGAAGGTTGTCTGAGGTTGGTCGATGGGGAAGGTTGGGTATAACACCCTGCTTGTAGAGCGGAACGTCACATTTTCAGTGCTTTGTTTAAGGTTTTGTCCCGGTTGCAGAGTGTGGTCTTCGGGAGCTTACTTTTGCCTTAAGATCAGTCTGGGTTTCACCTCAATTTAAACCTAGAGGATTTAGCAGTTACGGTAGTCATAATTTTGACTAGCTAAGGTCATCATTTTGACGAGGCACTTGGACATCGCTTTTCTCCGTTGTTATGGTGTTAGTTCATGATGAAGATCCATTGATATCAAGTCACTCACTCCTGAATGATTTTTGGGAAACGCATCACTTGTGTAATGAAGTTTATTTGACGTGCCAAACACAAACAGAAGGTTATGTCGAAAGTGCTCCTTGCCATAACCTCAATTCGAAAAAAATCTGAAATAATGTCCCCATCAAGAGTCAATTGCTGTTCCTTATTATTTTTGCCGTTGTTTAACACCTCTCAATTCAAATCTAATTTTATTGGTCACATACACGTGTTTAGCAGATGTTATTGCGGGTGTTGCGAAATGCTTGTGTTCCTAGCTCCAACAGTGCAGTAATATCTAACAAGTAATATCTAACAATTTCACAACAATACACACAAATCTCCTGGACTTTAACATGAATTAAAACAACTCAAACCCTCTGATGACTAGGAATTTATTGATTCGCATGCGGCCAGACACATTGTTGTTCTTACTGTCCAGGAGTCATTTCAACAAAAAATATGATATTATTCCCTCTAACAAAGGGCATACCACACCATCTTGTCATCCCAAACACTTGCCCCGTGTTGTCGGGCTTCTCAGATGAGACCATCGTAACGTCATTATAATCTCACACTGTTGAATGTCTTACTCACTTGTCTTTCTCATTTCCTCCATCAGGTTTATCACGTTGCAAAAACTTTTTAGCTACGTTTCTGGAAAACGATTTGATCAGTCGGACTTCTGCCAACAAAAAAAACCGATATTCATTTTAGGACATTGCCTTCCTTTGTGATTTTCTGCAAGGCCTCCATTTTGTATTTACAGCAGTCTGGGGCTGAATCCTAAATGGCAACCTATTCCTTATATAGTGCACTAAATAGGGAATAATTGGGTGCCATTTGGGCTGCACACTGAGTCAGTAGTGTAGTGGAAGAGATACTGCCATCTGTCACAAAGCCAAAAGTTTTTAGATGTATTACAGGAGTGCATAGTGCAGGATTTTCATTCCTTACACAGGATTTGTAGTATCCCTTCACAATTGATTTCCTTAATTGGATACGGGAAGGAATAGACCGTTTCCATTCTAAACGTGAGCTGGTGTGTGGACATAATATATGCTATTTAGCAGACACTTTTATACCAAGTGACTTACAGTCATGCTGGCATTCATACAGTATTTTGTATGGAATCAAGCAGGAATCAAACCCACAATCCATGGCGTTGCAGACACCATGCTCTACCGACTGAGCAACACAGGTCATTAGGAGTCCCATAGGTATACTCCTCATAATATTCCCCTAAATGGGAAATAGGGTGTGGAAAAAGAATGAATTACTGGACTCTCTCACATAAGGATTTGTCATCGTCAAGAAGTGATGAATGTATTAGATTTGGTTTTCCTTTGTTGATTGACCCTCCTGCTGTGTCCTGCATCTCTTAATTCAGATTTTGTATCTATTAATAAACTATTGCATTGACTATTGAGTTGCTCTGATTGTTCGATTTATTCAATACAGAATGCCGTATTGCATACAATTTTGAGTTTGGTTTATGATTTGTATTGCACAGTGAAGATTTGACAGAAATGTAGCCAATTAGGCTTTCACTTATCTGGCTACTGATCCTGTTATTACGGAGTGAAGACTGTCTTTTGTGTGAGGTACAGCAGGATATTCAGTGTCTGACTGATGAAGTTAATTGCAAAGCTGGCATATCATTTTAGCCATTGTTCAGATGGACACTTAGACAGCATTTGTCAAGACAGCTTTTTGTGTTTTTCCACGTTTACAGAGCATTCGGAAAGTATTCAGACCCTTTAACTATTTCCACATTGTTACATTACAATCTACACACATCTACAACCCATCATGACAAAGCAAAAACAAGTTTTACACATTTTTGTAAATAAATTATTTAAAAAAAAAAACTTTATCACAATTACATAAGTATTCAGACCCTTTACTCAGTATTTTGTTGTAGCACGTTTGGCAGTGATTACAGCCTTGAGTCTTCTTGGGTATGGCACTACAAGCTTGGCACATCTGTATTTGGGGAGTTTCTCCCATTCTCTCTGCAGATCCTCTCAAGCTCTGTCAGATTGGATCGGGAGCATTGCTGAACAGCTATTTTCAGGTCTCTCCAGAGATGTTTGATTGGGTACAAGTCCAGGCTCTGGCTGGGCCTCTCAAGGACATTCAGAGACTTGTCCCGAAGCCACTCCTGCGTTGCCGTTGCTGTGTGCTTAGGGTTGTTGTCCTGTTGGAAGGTGAACCTTCCCCTCCATTCTGAGGTCCTGATCACTCTGGGGCAGGTTTTCATCAAGGATCTCTCTCTACTTTGCTCCATTAATTTTTCCCTCGATCCTGACTACTCTCCCAGTCCCTGTCGCTGAAAAACATCTCCATAGCATGATGCTGCCACCACCATGCTTCCCCGTAGGGATGGTGCCAGGTTTCCTCCAGACGTTACGCTTGGCATTCAGGCCAAAGATTTCAATCTTGGTTTCATCAGACCAGAGAATCTTGTTTCTCATGGTCTGAGAGTCTTTAGATGCCTTTTGGCAAACTCCAAGTGGGCTGTCATGTGCCTTTTACTGAAGAGTGGCTTCCGTCTGGCCACCCTACCATAAAGGCCTGATTGGTGGAATGCTGCAGAGATGGTTGTCCTTCTGGAAGGTTCTCCGATCTCCACAGAGTAACTCTGGAGCTCTGTCAGAGTGACCATCGGGTTCTTGGTCACCTCCTTGACCAGGGCCCTTCTCCTCTGATAGCTCAGTTTGACCGGGCGGCCAACTCTTGGAAGAGTTTTGGTGGTTCCAAACTTCTTCCATTTAATAATCATGGATGCCACTGTGTTCCACTTTCAATGCTGCAGTCATTTTTGGTACCATTCCCCAGATCTGTGGCTTGACACAATCCAGTCTCGGAGATCTACGGAAAATTCCTTGGACCCCCGGCTTGGTTTTTGCTCTGACATGCACTGTCAACTGTAGGACCTTGTATTGGCAGGTGTGTGCCTTTCCAAATTATGTCCAATCAATTGAATTTACCACAGGTGGACTCCAGTCAAGTTGTAGAAACATCTCAAGGATGATCAATGGAAACAGGATGTACCTGAGCTGAATTTCGAGTCTCATAGCAAAGGGTCTGAATACTTATGTAAATAAGGTATTTCTGTTTTTCATTTTTCATGAATTTGCAACATTTTCAAAAAAGCGGTTTTCACTTTGTCATTATTGGGTATTGGGTGTAGATTTGATGAGGGAAAAAAATAATTGTATCTATTTTAGAATAAGGCTGTAAAGTAACAAAATTTGAAAATTGTAAATGGGTCAGAATACTTTCTGAATGCTCTGTATCTTAAATATATAGACTTGTCAATCCATATTAGAACACTACAATGTGGCTTTCTATCGGAGTTCGGTAAACAAGTATTTTCAGGTCTAAAATTATGTTTAAAAAAGCTGTGTTTTTTTCATCACATCCACTATATATACAAAAGTATGTGAACATCCCTCCATATTATTTCAGCAGCTATTTCAGCCACACCGTTTGTTGAAAGGTGTACAAAATCAGGCACACAGCCATGCAAGCTCCATAGACAAACATTAGAATGGCCTTACAGTAGAATGGCCTTACTGAAGAGTTCAGTGACTTTCAACGTGGCACCACCATAGGATGCCACCTTTCCAACAAATCAGTACGTAACATTTCTGCCCTGCTAGAACTGCCCCAGTCAACTGTAAGTGATGATATTGTGAAGTGGAAATCTCTAGGAGGAACAACGGCTAAGCCGCGAAGTGGTAGGCCACACAAGCTCACAGAATGGGACCGCCGATTTCTGGACCGCGTAGCACATAAAAATCGTCTGTCCTCGGTTGCAACACTCACTACCGAGTTCCAAACTGCCTCTGGAAGCAACGTCAGCACAAGAACTGTTTGGCCGAGCAGTCGCACACAAGCCTAAGATCACCATGCGCAATACCAAGTGGCGAGTCCAAAGCTTGCCACCATTGGACTCTGGAGCAGTGGAAACGCATTCTCTGGAGTGATGAATCATGCTTCAAATCAAATCACATTTTATTAGTCACATGCGCCGAATACAACAGGTGAAATCCTAATTTAGGAGCCCCTAACCATCAATGCAGTTTCAAAAATAAATAAAAAATATGTATAAGAATAAGAGATAAAAGTAACAAGTAATTAATGAGCAGCAGTAAAATTACAATAGCGAGACTATATACAGCAGGGCACTGGTTTGTCAATGTGTGGGGGCACCGGTAAGTCACCATCTGGCAGTCCGACAGACTAATCTGGGTTTGACGGATGCCAGAAGAAAGCCTGAGTGTAAAGTGCCAACTCTAAAGTTTGGTGGAGGAGGAATAATGGACTGGGGCTGTTTTCCACGGTTCGGGCCAGACCCCTTAGTTCCAGTGAAGGAACATCGTAACGCTACAGCATACAATGACATTCTAGACAATTCTGTGCTTCCAACTTTGTGGCAAAAGTTTGGGGAAGTCCCTTTCTTGTTTCAGCATGACAATGCCCCTGTGCACAGGTCCATGCAGAAATGGTTTGTTGAGAACGGTGGGGAAGAACTTGGCTGGCCTGCATAGAGCCCTGACCTCAACCCAATCGAACACCTTTGGGATGAATTGGATGGCCGACTGCGAGCCAGGCCTAATTGCCCAAAATCAGTGCCCAACCTCACAAATGTTCTTGTGGCTGAATGGAAGCAAGTCCCCGCAGCAATGTTCCAACATCTAGTGGAAAGCCTTCCCAAAGTGGAGGCTCTTATAGCAGCAAAGGGGGGACCAACTCCATATTAATGCCCATGATTTTGGAATGAGATGTTCGACGAGCAGGTGTCCACATACTTTTGGTCATGTAGTGTAGCTCCAACTTGAAAACATTTTGGCAATATTCAGTCAACTTAAATTATGTGTTTGCTCAATTTCTCTCATATTCAACTAGAAATTCATATTTGCACATCTTAACTAAAAAAGGCTGTGCAACTTGTAACACACACACACACACACACAGAACACAGCTAAAGGGCAGGGCTGCCGCACACAGATCCTGCACAGAGCCCTGATCTCAACCCCATCGAACACCTTTGGGATGAATTGAAACACCGACTGCGAGCCAGGCCTAATCACCCAACATCAGTGCCCAACCTCACTAATACTCTTGTGGCGGAATGGAAGCATGTTCCCGCAGCAATGTTCCAACATCAAGTGGAACGCCTTCTCAGAAGAGTGGAGGCTGGCATAGCAGCAAAGTGGGGACCAACTTTATATTAATACCCATGATTTTGGAATGAGATATTCGGCGAGCTGGTGTCCACAAACTTTTGGTCATGTAGTGTATCAAAGTCGACATTTTTTAAAGGAATCAACTAATTGAACTTTACACCATGGTGTCTCTGGAGCCATTCTCTATTTCTAACAGAATGGGGTTTTGCCTACTGGTTAGTCTCAATAGATCCCCATTGCTTCATGAGCCTATTTCAGCTTTAGCTTTGCGATTTAAACAAGTTTTCGAAATCTTAATTTCCCTGTGCTCCGATGTGGTTGTACAGTCTTTAAGAAAGGCATTAGCGCCAAAGTAAATCATTTCCTTTGATGTACTTTGGAGAGGCTCAGACAATGCTTCCAATTGAAGGGGAGCATGAACTGTCCCAGAAAGACCTTAATATTGACTTTTAGATACTTGAAACCATACAAACTTAAATTGCTCCTGTACAGTTCTCTGTAACATCACTTAGTGTTGCAGCTCAATAGCGCGAAAGAGTACTTACACTAGAATGTGCGGTGACACTTAACTTAAATGGTTTATCATAATGCCTAAAGGGTTTCATACTGTATGTGACTTTTAGAGCTCAACATATTATGACATTTAATGAAAACCTATGCCACATACGTCACCATAAATCTGTTAGCAGAATGACATTTGCTTTTAAAATTAAATCTGCAATTGTGTACATTTTTGGGCGACCTGACCAAATTTACATAGAAATGTGAGTTATTGATCTGTCATTCTCATTGAAGCAAGTCTAAGAAGTGGTAAATCTGTTCAATGTGCTCTATTTCTATGCTTCTCGTGCATAAGTTTTGTTTTTGCATCTTTTACTTTCAGGCTTAGTACACCAGCTTCCAACAGCTTCTAATACTATATTTTTGGTTATTGAAAAGATACATGACCAAAAGTATTTGGAGGCCTGCTCGTCGAACATCTCATTCTAAAATCATGGTTATTAATATAGAGTTTGCCTCCCACTTTGCTGATTAGGCCTTGTTCGCAATCGATTCATCATTCATTCATTCATTCCAATTCATCCCAAAAGTGTTTGATGGGTTAGAGGTCAGGGCTCTGTGCAGGCCAGTCAAGTCCTTACACACCAATCTTGGCAAACCATTTTTGTATGGATCTCGCTTTGTGCACCGGGGCATTGTCATGCTGAAACAGGAAAAGGCCTTCCCCAAACGTTTGCCACAAAGTTAGAAGCACAGAATTGTATAGAATGTCATTGAATGTCACCATTGTTCCTGTTCCCAAGAAAGCTAAGGTAACTGAGCTAAACAACTACCGCCCGTAGCACTCACTTCCGTCATCATGAAGTGCTTTGAGAGACTAGTCAAGGACCATATCACCTCCACCCTACCTGACACCCTAGACCCACTCCAATTTGCTTACCGCCCAAATAGGTCCACAGACGATGCAATCTCAACCACACTGCACACTGCCCTAACCCATCTGGACAAGAGGAATACCTATGTGAGAATGCTGTTCATCGACTACAGCTCGGCATTCAACACCATAGTACCCTCCAAGCTCGTCATCAAGCTCGAGACGCTGGGTCTCGACCCCGCCCTGTGCAACTGGGTACTGGACTTCCTGACGGGCCGCCCCCAGGTGGTGAGGGTAGGCAACAACATCTCCTCCCCGCTGATCCTCAACACTGGGGCCCCACAAGGGTGCGTTCTGAGCCCTCTCCTGTACTCCCTGTTCACCCACGACTGCGTGGCCACGCACGCCTCCAACTCAATCATCAAGTTTGCGGACGACACAACAGTGGTAGGCTTGGTTACCAACAACGACGAGACTGCCTACAGGGAGGAGGTGAGGGCCCTCGGAGTGTGGTGTCAGGAAAATAACCTCACACTCAACGTCAACAAAACTAAGGAGATGATTGTGGACTTCAGGAAACAGCAGAGGGAACACCCCCCTATCCACATCGATGGAACAGTAGTGGAGAGGGTAGCAAGTTTTAAGTTCCTCGGCATACACATCACAGACAAACTGAATTGGTCCACTCACACAGACAGCATTGTGAAGAAGGCGCAGCAGCGCCTCTTCAACCTCAGGAGGCTGAAGAAATTCGGCTTGTCACCAAAAGCACTCACAAACTTCTACAGATGCACAATCGAGAGCATCCTGTCGGGCTGTATCACCGCCTGGTACGGCAACTGCTCCGCCCACAACCGTAAGGCTCTCCAGAGGGTAGTGAGGTCTGCACAACGCATCACCGGGGGCAAACTACCTGCCCTCCAGGACACCTACACCACCCGATGTTACAGGAAGGCCATTAAGATCATCAAGGACATCAACCACCCGAGCCACTGCCTGTTCACCCCGCTATCATCCAGAAGGCGAGGTCAGTACAGGTGCATCAAAGCTGGGACCGAGAGACTGAAAAACAGCTTCTATCTCAAGGCCATCAGACTGTTAAACAGCCACCACTAACATTGAGTGGCTGCTGCCAACACACTGACACTGACACTGACTTGATTTGATTTGATTTGATGCTGTAGCGCTACGATTTCCCTTCTCTGGAACTAAGAGGCCAAGGTCGAACCATGAAAAACAGTCCCAGACCATTATTCCTCCTCCACCAAACTTTGGAGTTGGCACTAACACAGATTATTTTGTCGGACTGCCAGGTGGTGAACCTAGAGAGGGAGAGACGGGTGAAGTAGTTGTGGGGCGTCATGATTTTATGCACCTCTTGACAGCTAAATCCTTCTACCTGCCACCCGGGCTGAAATGACAAATGCCAAACTATTCCCGTGGGACCTCATCTCTCCATCAGAGTGCGGCCCATTTAGGAGACATTTTGTCAGTTTATAAAAAGCCTTGCCGGCCGGGTCTCCAATCTTATTACCATACACCCGCATTATTAATTATTACCTGACAGGTACCAGCAAGGTGAGGCCAGAGAGCCAATAGATTCAGGACCCTGGAAGACTGCCAGCATACCAAAGAGAAAGAGCACCCAACTAGAGACAAAGTACTAGACAGAACTGCATTTCTGATTGCGTGGCACCAATCAATATTTAATGATATCTCCGTTGGCTTTTGACCTTTATGCCTAGGCATGGCAACTTAAACGAGCAGTTATATCATTTTAATGAAAGCAGCTGTAAGCACTGTTCAGTCCCATAAGCTGACTTACACTGAATTGGTCCTTGGCATTAGCGGTAATGCTATTGTGTAAATTGGCTGTATAACCAACATTATTATCCTTGCTCTACTGTTAGGCTTTGAATCTCAAGGGTTCCCGGAGATTAACACAGATTACCCAGGCTTGGAGAGTGAGGAAAATGGGTGTTACAGATAAGCCTAATAGTAGATACTGTGCACTGAGACCACTGGGTATTTTCCGTAGCAGTAATTTGAGTTTTAACTATAATGGATAGAGCACAGCATAATGAGCAAGTCCAAAGTCAAAACAAGGGGAAATGGTTTGAGCTTGTCACTGGATGATATATTGGTTGGTTGTGTTTTCATAGCTCATGAACTGTCCGTAAGATCCAAATGCATTTGTAGATGCGCATAACATCAGCTATTTTATTCTATTCTGTGTTTGGGGCGTATTCTTCTTGACATGCACAGTGAATACCAAGAAATCTGGTGTCCAGAGAATTGGTCTGCTCATTGGTTTGTTTGCACAGTACTTCAAACTGATGTCATTTTTTGGGGCGGCAGGTAGACCAGCGGTTAAGAGCATTGGACAAGTGAACAAAAGGTTGCTGGTTCGAATCCCCCAAGTTGAGTAGGGGGAAAATATGTTAATATGCCCATGAGCAAGGCACTTAACCCTAGTTGCTCTGTATAAGAGCGTCTGTTAAAATAAAAATATGAAGGGCTTTGATTATGGGTATTATGGCCTTAATAGAGACAATTACAATTTGAATTACTGTTCACTGTCAGCCGTCGAATAAGGCTTTGCTATTACATCAACGTAGGGAGACACAGGCACTGTTGACTCTTTAAAAAATATTGTAGGTTCTTTAAAGATTTTCTTGAAATTCTAGAAGATAATACGTGGGAAAGATAGTGAGATGTTGTGTCAAAGAGCAGTAGGCCAGATTCAAACTCATGCTGACCCTGTAGATATATCTGTCTGAGGCTACGGCCCTACACCAAGCCTAGGCCACACTGCAGTACTTGTTAACATGTCTGTTTACATTTATATGGGAAGAGGAAGGTGGCTCCTACCTTCAGCAGCCATCAGGGGCTATCTGCACTCTCCACTTCAAAAGGCAGGCTGGCAGGCGGTCCCTCCAAAGGCCACATTATCAAACGTCTCCACAGCTGTGCTCTGCAAACTTTTCTTTATTTCAAAGGGCTTTGCGAGGATCAATTTAGCAGACAGCTGCCGAATGGTAGAACAACATGGGCATAAGAGGCATCAGAAAGCTACTTAAGGGAAAGAGAAAGCTACTGCAGAGCCCTTATTTGGTTCATTCAGACTGTTATTGAATGTAATTTTTGTTTCATTGGCCCACCTCTGCCGAGGCAGCTGGCACTGATGTGGATACGTCTGGGCGGTGCAATGCTTTGAACATCTCATCGAGATCACTTTGTTTATTAGCGGAGCCCACTCGAACACCACAAGAGCTCTCTCTGTTGTTGGCCATATGATTAGGTTCCATTATATTCCGAATTGAGCCTGAATGGTGATTGCGGCTGTAATTGTGCTGTTGTTTTTCAGACATTAATTTATGAAAAAGCTCAAAGCAATGTTTTTTAAGGGGCAGTGCAGTTAAAAATGTGATTTACCTGTTTCTTTATGATATTTTCAAACTGAGGTCGAAATAACACATTATGATAATGCTCTTTTTGTGTAAATTGGTTGAAAAAAATGCATGGAATTTCTGCCTGTTCAGGTGGGATGGAACTTATTGTCAACATCATGACATCACAATGCGATCTGATTATAATAGACCAATGATTGTTCATCTGGGTAAGGGGGTGGGCTCTATACCATCCTTTCAGCCAATCAGCGCTGTGTATGTAAATCTCTTCAAATCTGTTTCATAACTCCCACACGATCAGACTGAGCATGTCAAAGGCCAAAGGAAGTTCAGGGAAATAAATTATTAAACACATAGTTTAATTTAAAGTTATTTTCATTAAATAAACACACACCGTGATTTATTAGACATACAGTGATGATAAAAAAAATACAATTACAAAGACTGCATGGGGGCTTTAAGAAAGTTATGACATTATATCATATTAGACAACATCCCTTTCCCTTTCTGTCTCAATTTTCATTTCCCTTCCTTTCTCTCTCTCTTGCTCTTTCTGTCTCTTTTTCTATTTTTCTCTCTCGTTGGCTTTCCCTTTTACCTCTCTCTCTCTCTCTCTTTCTCTCTCTCTTTCTCTCTCTCTCTCTCTTTCTTTCTCTCTCTCTCTCTCTCTCTCTCTCTCTCTCTCTCTCTCTCTATCCATTATAAATGAAGCAGCGCGTTCAAGTATCAGACGGCTGGGAGATATAAAGCACAAAATGCCAGACACACTTTGGGGCCAGTAGCTGTTTGGGAAAAGCAGAGGAGGCTGGCGGGTGGAGATATAGGAGGACAGGCTCATTGTAATGAATGGAATGGATGAACTCGTATCAAAGACATGGTTTCCATGTGTTTGACACCGTGCCATTTATTCTATTTCAGCCATTATAATGAGCCCGCCCTCCAATATCTCCACCCGCCAGCCTCCTCTGCTCTGTATTCCAAGCATGCTGAGGTTCTCATCCTCACCCTTACTCTCTGCTGCGCTGTGCTCAGCTGTGGGCAGGGTTGTTGGTAGATGTGGGGGGCTGTGTTATCGGTGCCGGGCCAGAGTCTGATAATCCTCCCACCACAATGAGGCGGAGAGGGTGAGAGCATGGCAGCTTCCAGACAATCAGAACTCTTGTCTGAATCCCCGAGCTACACGCTTCTCACAGCCCATAGCGATAAAGGGACATATCAATAAAATACCCATCAACAAATACCCAGACATGAGAGGGAGAGAAAGAGCATGTTTGAATAATGAGGTAAAATCTAGATTGAGGGAATTGAGTGTGAGGGATGGGAGTGGAGAAAGAATTTGGGAGAGGGACTTAGCGATAATAAAAGAGAGACAATGGATATGTTCCAGAGTACAGTCGTGGCCAGAAGTTTTGAGAATGACACAAATATTAATTTCCACAAAGTTTGCTGCTTTTGTGTCTTTAGATATTTTTGTCAGATGTTACTTCGGAATACTGAAGTATAATTACAAGCACTTCATAAGTGTCAAAGGCTTTTATTGACAATTACATGAAGTTGATGCAAAGAGTCAATATTTGCAATGTTGATCCTTCTTTTTCAAGACCTCTGCAATCTGCCCTGGCATGCTGTCAATTAACTTCTGGACCACATCCTGACTGATGGCAGCCCATTCTTGCATAATCAATGCTTGGAGTTTGTCAGAATTTGTGGGTTTTTGTTTGTCCAGCCGCCTCTTGAGGATTGACCACAAGTTATCAATGGGATTAAGGTCTGGGGAGTTTCCTGGCCATGGACCCAAAATATTGATGTTTTGTTCCCCAAGCCACTAAGTTATCACTTTTGCCTTATGGCAAGGTGCTCCATCATGCTGGAAAAGGCATTGTTCGTCAACCAAACTGTTCCTGGATGGTTGGGAGAAGCTTTTTCCTGGAGAGAAGTGGCTTCTTTGCTGCCCTTCTTGACACCAGGCCATCCTCCAAAAGTCTTTGTGTCACTGTCCATGCAGATGCACTCACACCTGCCTGCTGCCATTCCTGAGTAAGCTCTGAACTGGTGGTACCCCAATCCCGCAGCTGAATCAACTTTAGGAAACAGTCCTGGTGCTTGCTGGACTTTCTTGGGCGCACTAAAGCCTTCTTCACAACAGTTTAATCTGAAGTTAACAGTTTAACTTGAAGTTCTTGATGATCTGAAAAATGGTTGATTTAGGTGCAATCTTACTGGCAGCAATATCCTTGCCTTTGAAGCCCTTTTTGTACAAAGCAATGATGACGGCACGTGTTTCCTTGCAAGTAACGGTGGTTGACAGAGGAAGGAAAATGATTCCAAGCACCAACATCCTTTTGAATCTTCCAGTCTGTTATTCGAACTCAATCAGCATGACAGAGTGATCTCCAGCCTTGTCCTCATCAACACTCACACCTGTGTTAACGAGAGAATCACTGACATGATATCAGCTGGTCCTTTTGTGGCAGGGCTGAAATGCAGTGAATTTCTTTTTGGGGGGGGGGATTCAGTTCCTTTGCATGGCAAAGAGGGACTTTGCAATTAATTGCAATTCATCTGATCACTCTTCCTAGCATCCTGGAGTATATGCAAATTGCCATCATACAAACTGAGTCAGTAGACTTTGTGAAAATTAATATTTGTGTCATTCTCAAAACTTTTGGCCACGACTGTACTGTACGTACTTGTGTTCTATCTAGAGCGTGTAGCAAGTAGGGAAGTCAACTGCTATTTTCAAGTGCACAAAAAAGCAAGTGTGTACTAAGTTTACCAGAAGTTCTATAAACGTACTAGGGAGGTCTGGAAAACAAAGCATGCATGGGAGCATACTTTTTTGGTTCCCTTCGCCGGGGAAGCTATCCTGTAACACCTTGCGATGCAGTGAAAACTCTGAAAACTTCTGGATTAATGGCGGACTGAAGAAAATGTTCCGGAGGGATAAGGAATAACTTTGTCAAATGTAAGTATAATGTTGATTTATTCACCAAATTATGTTAAAATGTTCAACAAATTACTTTCATATGAATTTTGAATTCAAATGTTGAGTCACTTCTGTTTATCAGCCAAGACAATTACTGTCTGGCGGCTCCGCGTGGTGGAACACTGCTTAACATGAATTTTCAATGGAAGGAAAGTGGTGAGAAGCGGAGTGGGCGGGGGACCGTTGGGCGGCACGAACAAGGCGTGGGAGGCAGTGAAAAAGTTCAGCATTTTCCAACTTTATTGAAATCACCAGTGGCGACCGCTATGCGACCCAACAAGGGAGTCTTTCTTCAGCAAAGATGGCTGACAAAAATACTAGGATAGAAGCATACAGTGGCTTGCGAAAGTATTCACCCACTTTGGCATTTTTCCTATTTTGTTGCCTTTACAACCTGGAATTAAAATAGATTTTTGGGGGTTTGTATCATTTGATTTACACAACATGCCTACCACTTTGAAGATGCTAAATATTGTGTTATTGTGAAACAAACAAGAAATAAGACCAAAAAACAGAAAACTTGAGCGTGCATACTGTAACTATTCACCCCCCAAAGTCAATACTTTGTAGAGCCACCTTTTGCAGCAATTACAGCTGCAAGTGTCTTGGGGTATGTCTCCATAAACTTGGCATATCTACCCACTGGGGTCTTTGTCCATTCTTCAAGGCAAAACTGTTCCAGCTCCTTCAAGTTGGATGGGTTCTGCTTGTGTACAGCAATATTTAAGTCATACCAAAGATTCTCAATTGGATTGAGGTCTGGGCTTTGACTAGGCCATTCCAAGACATGTAAATGTTTCCCCTTAAACCACTCGAGTGTTGCTTTAGCAGTATGCTTAGGGTCATTGTCCTGCTGGAAGGTGAACCTCCGTCACAGTCTCAAATCTCTGGAAGACTGAAACAGGTTTCCCTCAAGAATTTCTCTGTATTTAGCACCATCCATCATTCCTTCAACTCTTACCAGAATCCCAGTCCCTGCCTATGAAAAACATGGTGCTCTCGGGGTGGTGTTCTCGGGGTGATGAGAGGTGTTGGGTTTGCGCCAGACATTGAGCTTTCCTTGATGGCCAAGAAGCTCAATTTTAGTGTCATCTGACCAGAGTACCTTCTTCCATATGTTTGGGGAGTCCCCCACATGCCTTTTGGCAAACACCAAACGTGTTTGCTTATTTTCTTCTTTAATCAATGGCTTTTTTTATGGCCACTCTTCTGTAAAGCCCAGCTCTGTGGAGTGTATGGCTTAAAGTGGTCCTATGGACAGATACTCCAATCTCCGCTGTGGAGCTTTGATTAATGCCCTCCTTGCCTGGTCTGTGAGTTTTGGTGGGCGACCCTCTCTTGGCAGGTTTGTTGTGGTGCCATTATTCTTTCCATATCTTAATAATGGATTTGAATGTGCTCTGTGGGATGTTCAAAGTTTCTGTTATTTTTTTGTAAACCAACCCTGATCTGTACTTCTCCCTGATATGTTTGGAGAGCTCCTTGGTCTTCATGGTGCCACTTGCTTGGTGGTGCCCCTTGCTTAGTGGTGTTGCAAACTCTGAAACAATTCAGAACAGGTGTATATATACTGAGCTCATGTGACCGATCATGTGAGACTTAGATTGCACACAGGTGGACTTATTATGTGACTTCTGAAGGTAATTGGTTGCACCATATCTTTTTTTAGGGGCTTCATAGCAAAGGAGGTGAATACATATGCGCTCACCACTTTTCCATTTTTAATTTATAATTTTTTTGTTGATACAAGTTATTTTTTTCATTTCACTTCACCAATTTGGACTATTTTGTTTGTGTCCATTACATAAAATCCAAATAGAAATTACAGATTATAATGAATCAAAATAGGAAAATGCCAATGGGGATGAATACTTTTGCAAGGCACTGCATGTAAGTAATTATAACGCCAGAATGTTTCATGCAAACAAAAACGTACATTTGAGAGGAATATGTTAGTTAATAAAGAGAAAAACATTTATGCCTTTTTTTTGGTCATAAAAGTACATTTATGAAAATCGCTATTTATAAAGCTAGCTGATGAGCTAACATTAGCCAGCTAGCTAGCTATTTTTATGGGCGTTATGACATAGAGTATTACATTATAGTTTGTGTTGTTTAATGTTTTAGGGACTCGTAAGAAAAACAGCAATCCAGGCTGTCGTAATGTGAAACAGTGGATGTAAAGTATCGAGCTCGCTAAAGCATCTACTGCAAATTGAACGTACAATTTTGTAAGCTTGCCTTGCTAATATTTGCCATACAATGCAGCTGAAGTAACGTAGCTAACTATTTTCTTGCTTATTACGTAGTGGAGTATAAAAATACCTGTATGCCTATGGATATGTAACTAGCTATGTAGCCGATCTGTGTATGGACCCTAAAATATTTGGTATAAATGTTAGTTCGGAACCGGGGTTTTAATTGGTTCACCAGTTAATCATTAATCCCCAAGAAATTGCAGACAATTACTGTTACATGTCAATATTAGCTAGTTGGCTATTAACCTAGCTATGAACCTCAGCTATTATAGTCGGTTGTTTCGACTTCAAAACAGTCTGTGGCATCAATGAAGCCTTTGGATTCAATAGAATATAATATAACTTTATTGTGCTTTGTATGCAAGTAGTATATACAGTGAGGGAAAAAAGTATTTGATCCCCTGCTGATTTTATACGTTTGCCCACTGACAAAGAAATGATCAGTCTATAATTTGAATGGTAGGTTTATTTGAACAGTGAGACAGAATAACAACAACAAAATCCAGAAAAACGCATGTCAAAAATATTATAAATTGATTTGCATTTTAATGAGGGAAATAAGTATTTGACCCCTCTGCAAAACATGACCTTGATGACTTGGAGAATTTCAACCAGTAGAGAATGCGAAACACTTTATTGAAAGTTCATTATCCAAGTGTTATAAATACATAATACATGCATTATAAATATTATAATTGTAATATTATATTATAAATAAATCTGTATTTCAAATGCATATCTGGTGTGCCTTGTAAAAATAGAGGAAAAAAGGGGTGGGGAGAGAGGTGTGATAAAGAGTGTAAGACAGAAAGGGAAAGAGGTAAGAACAGAGGAGCAGGGAAGACAGCATATGATTCATGAATTACAGTGCTACTAAACTTCATATTCTCTCAGGTCATCACAATTGCATAATATTGTCTCTAGCAGTGTCTCCTAACCAGCCTTGGGCCCCCAGTTGGCCCGAAGTTTATCTTAAGAGCGGGTGATTTGTCGATGACGACTGGGGGTTGGCGTTCTCTCTCACATCAAAACATACCTGCAGACAAGAGACAGATGGAGAGAGAGATAAAAGTGTGAAAAAACACGGCTTAATCATGCTTACACTGTCGGTCATCATAATCATCAGGAATCGGTGTGTGTGGTCTCACCTGGTGTCAAGGTGAAAAACATGCACAGACACATGAAACAATATAGCATAGTTATATAAATAGAAATAATGAAGTGTCTTACTATTCTCCATGATTGGTCCTCTTGTCTATTCTTTGAAGGTGGAAGGAGCCACAGTTATACGCCTGAGCTTGCTTACTGCGAAACACAATCCATCAATCAGATTGATACAAGTGTGTAGGTGTGGGTTATAGGGTGCCTATTTGTTCAATATAGCCTATTTTGTTTTTGTATAGACATCACCCTTACCTGAACAGCACCCTCACCTGAGAAGTAGAAATCAAAGGGAGAGAAACTGGGAATTGAATAACTTCAGTTGACATACAGTGGCAAAGTAAATGGAAGAATACTCTTATTGCAATGTGAATGACTCTTAAAAGATCCTTTGGTTGTGCATGCTGTAGCCTATGGTGTTGCCAGGGAAGAGCACCCTCTTCGAAAGAAGTAGAAGGTGAAGATCTCCCGCACACGGATTGCTTCCCGTGTTGTGTTGTTAGCCCTCATCCTGGCAACCTCCTGCAGAGCAGCAGACCTCTCCTCTGGCACTCTGCGGCGAGCTGCAGATCCCATCCTGGTCCTCGTGTCCATCCTCATGAAGTTATGTTAGGTACACAGGTAGCCTCCACACGTCCAAATTCCCCCACGAGGCAGTCCCAGATGGCCCTGGTCACCCAACTGTAGACAATAGTTTTGAAGGAATCTCCAGTTGCAAGGTAGAAATATGGCAGATAATGTCATGTATTAAACTTTTACATCACCAGGTCACTGTGGATTATTAAAGTATAATATCTCGTAACAAATAATGATAACATCTGATAGATAAATGCATGTGCACACACATGTGCATGTGTAGCATGTGACAACAGCAGGATCATATCAAGGATAGCATCACAAATTAATACATAAATACCACTTGAAGCTGGATGATGAGTTGATCATTTGAATCAGCTGTGTAGTGCTAAGGTAAAAACAAAAACATGCACCCCTTTGAGTCCCCGGGGCCAGGTTTGACAACCACTGCTCTTCATCTGCAGACAGGCTTTCATTGCTTTCTGTAACCAAGGACAGAAAACATCACAAGAAACAGACTTCATTATACTCAAATTGGACAGCACTGAATATTATGTTGCTATTATCTCTGTCCTCACTTCTAGGGACTGGAACTGCACAAAAGCATCTGCCCTATCCAGAATGGCATTCTCGCTCCCTTCTTTGACAGCTGGAGCTGCTATCCCTTTCACCCTCCTCCATGGCTGTTAGCTAGCTAGCTACCTTGTTTTTTTACAATGATAAATACATCAAGATAGCTATTGTAGCTAACATGAAGTTAGGTAGCTGGTGATATTTAATTCAGTTAGCTAGCTATACAGTATGTGAAGTTGGCCAGATAGCTTGCTAGCTACGTTAGCAGCTCATTTTAGTCAGCTTGCACTGTAGCTAGTTACTGTTGACTAACCCCATTCTGTACAAATTTGCGCAACCGCTGCATTCAAACTGCAATGAAAACTAATGGGACTGTAGCGACTGTGTTGGCATCAAAATCTGGGGTGTGAACTACGTTTCTATTCAAGCGTTGATTGACATGGTAATGGCCCGATTAGTATTGAAGAAAAGTAAAAAATCGGACCCCTCTGATGCTGTACGTGTCACGCCCTGGTCTTAGTATTTTGTGTTTATATATTTATTTGGTCAGGCCAGGGTGTGACATGGGGTTATTTTGTGTTGTGTTGTGGTATTGGGGGTTTTAGTAGGTATTGGGATTGTGGCTGAGTAGTGGTGTCTAGCATAGTCTATGGCTGCCTGAGGTTCTCAATCAGAGTCAGGTGATTCTCGTTGTCTCTGATTGGGGACCATATTTAGGTAGCCTGGGTTTCACTGTGTGTTTGTGGGTGATTGTTCCTGTCTCTGTGTTAGTTGTCACCAGACAGGCTGTATAGGTTTTCACATTCCGTTTGTTGTTTTTGTATTCGTATTCATTAAAGATGTATCGTACTAACCACGCTGCATTTTGGTCCGATCCTTGTTCTACCTCTTCGTCAGAGGAGGAGATAGAAGAGAGCCGTTACAGTACGTTATATTGTCACGTATCACCAGGTGTAGCACTTCTCTCGCAGATTAAAAACAAGAAAGGGACAGGGTAAGGGGGGGATACCTAGTCAATTGTACAACTGAATGCATTCATTTTTTTGCGTCATCACTGCAAGCCATCATGACTCTCAAAAGCCACGACAGCCTCTGTTTAATTCTGATGATAACTTTAGCGCTGCCCTAAAAACCCGATTCAAATTCGACACAAACCTTCAAATAGGTGTATAATGACACATTATATAAACTCTTTATAGTTTTTTATTTACATTTTAGAGGTGATAAGTTGGACAGATCGGGTGAAAAAAGCCGTTTCCCCACGTCATTGATTTTGCTGGAAAGGGGAGAAATTGTGCTTTACAATGGTTATCATATTACAGTTGACCTGGAAGTATTGTGCTTTTTTGGGCGCTAAAATAAGGTAAATTGTACATTACAGCGCGATGTACAAAAATGCGTTAGCTAACTATAGCTAATAATTCATCGTTTTTTAAAAAACATTTTCTAAATATATTTACTTACTTGAATAGGTTCTCCCAGCCTTCTGGACGAATGAAACAGGGCAGCAAAGTTAGTTTGTCACCAGAGCAGTTTAGAGCATATTACTATTTACCTGTGAAAAAATTCATGAAATGGAAAATGGATTTACCGTTTAATAACCAGACCTTCATACAAACTTGCTATGCAGAATTCTTGATGCACAACCAAACTGCTGCTGTATGCTGCCAGCACACCCACCAGCAAGCCACACCGAGCGGCCGAAGTGACATGCGGCAATTTACCGCATGCTAGTGAACATCGGCCGTTAGCTCGTCGGATCCGATGGCTAGCTAGCAGGCGATCTCGTCCTGGTTATCAGCTGTTTAGGGATGAACAGTTAAACAAACTAATTGTAAAATCAGAAGTCTCAATTGTTTTATGTTTTTTTTAAATCCTGAATTGGTGACCATGCTAGTCAGCTAATGACAAATGTAGCAAATCGTTTTTTTTTTCTATTTGTTTTCACAGACAGGGGGTAACTGATGCGTTCACTTCAGTCTATGGCATTGACTTGGCAGGACAAAACATTTTAGCATCGGATTAAAAACGTGGGAAATGCAGCTAGCTGTGTTCTGTTCAATCTAGGCTTGCCAGCCAGCCAAGTTATTTTGTGCATGCGTGCATATCAGTCAATACATGCATGCAGTGTCTATTTCCCTTAGCGTTTGCTAACTTTCTTCTTGTCACTCCCACCCCCCCTTGTTTCACCATTGCATAAAAAGAAAATGTTTTGAAAAATACAATGATCAATTTAAAGTAAATCGTAGCCTAGTGGTTAGAGCGTTGGATTTGTAACCTGAAAGGTTGTAAGATCGAATCCCCGAGCTGACAAGGTACAAATCTGTCTGTTCTGTTATGTTCTGCCCCTGAACAAGGCAGTTAACCCACTGTTCCTAGGCCGTCAGTGAAAATAAGAATTTGTTCTTATTAACTGACTTGCCTAGTAAAATAAAGGTAAAAAAAAAATTAAAGGCTATGTATATGCAAAACTGTTTACAAAACCATTGCACATTAACAAAGGTTGTCATGGTTCTCAGCAACTTGAACCAGCACTGAAATTTGAGCAGCGATGTTAATTTCTCCCCCCTTAGCCTTATGTTTCTGCTCTGTCCTCCTCAGGTTGAACCACATCCCACCATCACCCAGACAGATTTAAAGAACTTGGGAACCTCCCATCCACCAGTAAAATCACCCTATCCCAGGAGTTTAGTCAATAGTGTGCAACATCACTGTTAGAAGTAGATCCACACGTTATTCTCAATCACGCATAACTGTCAGCTCATTGTAACATATTAAGCTCATTCTTAAATACAGACGTGGGTAATTTCTACCCCAGGGTACAAAACCCCAGTTTTGATTCCTGCCCAGCACAAACACCATGTTCAAATATTCATGGTTTTCAATTTAGACCACAATTAGTTGAATGAGGTGTAAGTGAAGGGATGGAACAAAAACCTATAATCTCCTGTCCTGTGTATAAAAACCTGTAAACTCCTGTCCTGTGTATAAAAACCTGCGGCTGTCATGACAAAATGTGCCCTTGTGTATTGGACAAGCTTCTGAATGTTGAATGTTCATCTCCATGATGTCCCTCGCTTGGGGGTGGTAAAATGTTAATTCTAGCTATTGACTTTATGCTGTATTATCTTTCTCCCCACGGTATTATCTCCCCACTGTGCTGGTTTTGAGGCTTGGGCATCTGGGGGCTGCAGTTCATCTGTCTAATCCCCTGCAAGGAGAGAGAAAGGCATTAATTAAAAATATTACAATGGTGTATTCATTTTTAATATATATATATATATATATATATATATATTCCTGTTTGATATGCATGCATATAATTACATTGAACATGTCCACCTTTGTAATATGTCAGTGTTTGTGTTGTTTCCAATGCATTTAGCTTACATTAGGATGAAGTGATCTTGGCCTTCTAATTGTATTGCATCATATCGCCTCTCAATATTAGGTATCAATACACAAGGTGCATGAAAGCTTGCCTGTTAATCGTCCACAACCATGTAGCAGCAGACCAAGCAATTTGCCATGAGTTGGTGTCAGCTTAATTCACTAACACTAACAGGTACTGAGAAAATCGATTATGTTGTTTACTTGTTATTCAAGTTAAATATTTCCATTCTGGGATAGTTGTTCACTGAATTGCTAGCACTAGTTGCTCATGCTGCTACATTGGCTACAATGTGAACAGATGTAGCTAGCTAGCATGAAAGCTAGCTTTGTTGACGCATGCTGTGTGAGAAGGCAGTGTACTGTTTAGGTTAGAGGTCACGTCGAGTTACATGAAAAAATATAGCGGATTTTAAGCACTCTGCAATCTCTCATACTAGACTGTATGCTCTCTCAGGTGTTCTTGGAAGATCAGCCTTGAAAGAACGGGATAATGCAGAACGCAAGTGCGCATTTTGGAACAGGAGGAACAGAAGGAAATGATGGGCACATTAATGAAGTTGCTTCCTACTGCTCATCTAATTTTTTTCTCAGCCTCAGTGATTTCAGCTGCATCCCAAATGGCACCCTATTCCCTATTTAATGCACTACTTTGGACCAGAGCACCATGGGTCTGGTATGCTTGGTTCCTCTGATTTCACCAATCACATGGAGGGAAAAGGTTAATGCCAGTCTATTCTAAGAATTTCCAATTAGATTTGATTTGCCTTCTGGCGGTCCAGGCAGGCTTTGTTGTTTTACCCTTTTGTTGTGTTTTTACTTGTTAGCAGCTGTGTTGTGTTGAGAACTTTGTGTGTGTGTGTGTGGTATGAGTGGAGCGCTCCTCCTCTCTCATGCTCCATTGATCGCCTCTAATCTAGTTTGGCCTCCCTCTGGCATTAATTATGTTTATCTGTGACATACATCATTGGCCCGTTCAGCTCCTCCCTTGACTAATCCAATCAGATCCACTTCTGTGGCCTGTGTGCTGCTCTCACCCAATCAGATATATTGAGTATGTGTCACAAGAGTTGTGTCCAGGCAGCTTTCCCTGCCCTGTTTTGCCCAACTGTCCAGAATGCAAAGATCCCAGTAAAGGCCCACCCAATGCCAGGGTACAAGAGAGAGAGGCAGGAGCACCTAGCGAAGCTTAGCCAACCCCTCTGACCTGCACTGATTCCCTCTCTGCTCTACGTGCTGTTGGAAACCTGATGGAAGGAAAGACGCTGTCTTTCAAAGTGAGATGAGTGCTCATAAAGACGCAGTGAATGTTGTCTTTTATCAGTCATCCATAAGGAGGTTTTCCATTTGATTAACAGATCAGCAGAGATCCTGGCGAGCTGGGGAGCACGGACCAAGTTGTTTCCCTCCCAGGAAGGACCTAAGGTGTGGGATTTCAGCTCCCCCTCTTCTCATTGTGATTTCGGGAGAGGTGGTGTGGTTGGTAAACGTGGGTTGTGGGAACAAGGAAGCAAAATGTATATGTTGAATTGCACTTGGTGAAATACTTGTTCGTACGAAGACCCTCCATTTTTTCATTTAACACTTTGGGAGCAGCATACCAGTGTGCTGATTTATATTTTCTGGTAAACGTGGATTGCCTGTTGGAAGTGGAACAACCAGTGAGGCGAGATGAGCTATATGGTGGTGAACAATGTGCCTCTTGGAGACATCCACAGGTGCAGCGTTCCTATCTTACTGCCCCCTCCTATGGACGGCCTGCGGCCCCGGCTCCTGCAGAAGCGTCTGTCTATAGATATGTTGAGGACCTGCCGCACGCCCGACCTTAAGTGGCCCTCACTGGTAACCATCTGCAAGTGGAAGCAGACCCTGACCGAGAGGCTACTGAAGAGACACCGCAGCAGTGTCAGCTACCTTCAGGTCAGCCAACAGGATATTGAGTAGGGTGACGAAGCCTGTAGACATAGATCTTGGGTCAGTTTAGCATTTTCCCCATTCATGGTATAGGTAATGATAGGGTGAGGGGAAGCTGATCCTAGATCGGTTCCCAGGGGAAATATCACACCGGAGCTCAGGATGTACAGAGCAGGCCACTTATCACCCAAATTACTTATATAGATGAAAATGGCTTGTGGTGATAATATCCCTTGGTATTTTCCAAATTAAATGACAAGCAGAAATGTCTCAAGGTATGGATGTGCATCTAGGCAAATGGTATCTGTAAATACAATTGATGAGGTGATATTTATTTATTTATTTATAGTGACCAGTTAGTTTAACAACAAAAAAATTGTTTGCCAATAAACTCATAATGTACGTTGGTTAATTTATAGTGTGTTTGAAAATGATGGATCATCAGTAGAAGTTGCACTTTGTCCTCCTAATGGAGTTTTCTAATAGCCTCTCATTGCGTATAGTGCAACATTGGATGCAGTCACAGCAGTGTTATTATGGCCTTTCAGAGGGAGCTGTGCCCTTTTCTTTATTGTATTGACCTATTGAGCATGTTTCATTATTCAACGAAAGGTTCGGGTATCTGGCCTTGAGACCGCAGTATTGTAGAGCAGAATATTTGCGTCATGGTCATGCTAAAGAAATACTGTTCATTCTGCTTGAAAAAAAACATTTGTTTTGGTTTTTTTGTCTTATATTTGGTGGAATGAAGCATGCTGCTCCATTTAACAGGACATTGACATGTGTCAATACGTTTATGAAGTGGATATTTCAAATATTTTAGACAACTGGCAGCACATGCTACAAATGGTAAAAAAATGGAAAAAAATGTTCCACTTAATTAGTTTCTGCATTTGTATGTGTTGCATGGGTTGCTTGGAACATGCCTACAGTGTCCATTTTAGGACACCCTCAGTCTCAGCACAACAGTTCTTCTATGGACACCATACATTATAACAGAAACATGATTATCTCTCAAGTGACAGAGGCAAATGGCCGTCTAAACCCTGTCAACTAACATGAATTACATGTAAAAATCAACTAAACATTTCACCATGTCATTGGATTTAGGTTAAAAGTTGGGTAAAAAGTTGGCTTTTATGTTTTGAAATCCAATCCGTTTTCCACGTTGATTCAAGCAGTTTTTGCCCATTGGGAAGGGTGGCATGTCACAGACAGGTGAAAGGTCAACCGGGTGCCTTGATGACAGTTCTACTGGCAGTGTCTGCAGCTGCTAGTTGCCATTGCATGTTGCCAGTGTCGCTGTAAGACCACGAGCTGTTTACACACATTGGTCAGGATATCCTGTTTTTATTTACTCTCATTGAGTCCCTTGTTAACAGTGTTTTTTTAACCAGTCGCTCTGACTGGTTTTCCCCCTGGGGGTTTGAGACCTCTGGTTTCAGACAGATTCTATTGCTTTAGCCAGGCAACCTACCGCTCCCCAGATTCAATATTGATAATTTAGTTGATATATCGCTTATATGCCGTGACTATCAGCTTAGTGCATATATGCCTGATGCAAATATACTGTATGTGTGGGTATGGCTAGGGTTACAAAATTCTGTTAACATTCTCAAAATTCCCTGGTTTTCCACAAATCCTGGTTGGAAGATTCCTGGAATTAACAGGGAATAAGCAGGAAATCCAGAATCTTCCAAGCATGGAATTCTGGAAAACCAGAGAATTTTGGGAAAGTTGCCAAGATTTTGCAACCTTAGCCATGACCAAACTGTATCTTTGCATCAGGAATATATGCACTAAGCTGATAATCTATATTAGACCTTTAAATAAAGTTAAACCAAAATTTGAAAAAAAATGACACTATGGGGCCCCAGCATCCTCCTCTGTATCTCCCGCTGGTAAGTCTCTAATCAGTCGCAGCCACATCTCGGTAGAATAATCTAGAATATCTCAGCGCCTCACCCTTGCCTTCCGCCATTAAATAATCATCAGCTTTTCATTTTGCATGTAGCTCTTTATGTATACCCTCTACAACAGAAGTCTGCAACAGCTTCTGATATCTCCCTGAAAGGTCTTTCAAATCGTAGAGCTGGAATGGAGCTGGAATGGCTCCTCTTGCTGCATTAAATTGGCTAAGTGGCGCTGTGTGTGCTTAGTGTGCGCGTGTGTGCATGCGTGTGTGCATGCGTGTGTGCATGCGTGTGTGGTTCAGTGAATGATTATGCTCCACTGCCCTCTTTGTATCCTGTTAGGGAAAGTGTGCGGTTTTATGTGTGTGCATTCATGTGTGGAATCGATTGTTAGTCAGCTTTGTGTAAACTAGTAGCAGCTGCCATTGTACAGTGATGCCACCCTCTCTGAGTACTGTCACCACGGACCCAGGAAATGCAGAAGTGTTGACAGTACTACTTGTGTTGTATTGGTGTGCAGAGGGTTGTGATTGGGATGACATTTCCACTCCATTTACGTCACATGTGGTCAAGCTATTCAGATATCTCAGAGTTAATCATCATGTACACAAAAGGTCCTGTTGCTGTGTCCTTCTACCATCCCCAGCAGTACATTTGTATTTTTCTCAGCTCTATAGGAAGTGTCGTTTACTTTGTTAACCTCGAAAGTCATATTGAGAAAATAGCAGCATTTTAAAGGGGAAATCTGTGATTGCTACCTTCTTTTTAAAAACTTTTCAATTGATTATATATACACACTGATTCTTGAAGAATATAACTTATAAATGCCTCATGCGCTTAGTTCAACTGTCATCTCTCATCAGAACCTAAAATATGCGCTTTACTCCAATGTTTGTAAACAAAGTAAATGTAAAGAAACACTGTATAGCCTCAAAACATGGTTAAAACTATAATATGGATATCATGGGTGGCCGGCCTTGTATCCATAGCTCTGATTTGAGAATGGTTACTTTTCTGCAACCCCATCACTCAAATCTTTACCGAAACAGTGGCAGGGGAGTGGCCTTTGTTAATCGCGGATTGCCCCTTGAAGATGGTTCTAAACTGGAGTACACAATGTGATCACTTGTCTATAAAACATAAAAACTGAGCTACCAGTGCCTCCATGTGGACATCTAATGAAGTACAAGTGTCTTTCTCCCTCAACGCTCTGCTTAAAAGAAATAGCAGCAATTGGTCTATAAAGACATGCTTGATCTGCCAGACTGCCACTGGGTCCCCTGTGTCATACTAAAGCTTAGTGTACTGCCAAAGAGTAGGCTATGTTTTTTATATAATTTCTCAGATATCATACTACCATAAGCTCGATATCTGTTTCTTTCTGTGCATCTATTGTGAACATTATACTCTTTGAAGGGAATGCAGAGAAAGATTCAGCCATTTAGTTGTTCAGATATCATCTCAATTTCTTTCTCTTAGCATGCTCCCTTTGTCCAGAGGCTTGAGGACAAGGCTCTGCTTCCGTGTGACTGCAGTTCGAGTGGCCCAGCATTGTTCAACAGAATGGAACGGCCTCAGTAAATGACCTGTCAGGATTTGACAGGCTCTTTCACCTGGGTGACTGTTGAGGGGGTCAAATTATTTTTGAGAGGAGTGGCATTGAGGCAGATGGAACTAGGGATCTGCTCATAATTGCCTTTTACTGCATGGTATAAGGAAAAATGTACTAAAGTACCCAAGGAAGGGTGGAGTGAGTCGCCAGATATTCAACAGGATGATACTGTCCAAGATGAATTTGCACATTTATATAAATGAATGAATGAAAATCATGATCTAATGGAAACGATTAGGGCTGTGGCGCTCATGAAATTTTGTCAAGACGAAAACTGTCATGTGGTAGACTAGTTGACCGCTAATTAACATAAACACTTTTAGCATCTCTACGAGCCTCTACAAGCCTACAAGCCACTGATGCGGACCTTTGGAACATTTTACTTTAAAAAGTCTAATAAATCCATTTAATATAGCCTACACCAGCACAATAAATCCATGATTTATTGTAGGCAGGTCTAAAGAAACATTATATGAAGAAAATGTAGCCTATTTCAGAAGAACAGAATAGCATATTCTGAGTCGTCCTTATGTTCGGCCCTGATCTGCCGTGGGCTACACTAGTTCATTTAGCAGACAAGATTTGCTTATAAATTCCGTGGCATTATTTTATAATAAGAAGAATACCATTGAACATAGCTGAAATAAATAGAAAGGATATCTTTCCCAGAATATTTCATAGGGCTATTCTGTGTTGAGTGGTTAACAAAGTGATCCTTTGAAACAGGTCCTCCTATATGCTTCATTTAGAGTTATTTGTACACTTTAGTTGTGATACAAACCTTAGGCTGTATGTTTTGATATCTAATAGGCCTACATTCTGAGGCTGCATGATGCGACTAATGATGATGTTGAAAAAAAGTGGCATGAAAGGCAGGGCACTGCTTTGTTTCTTGCACAGGCTGCATGCACACACTTCATCAGTCTCTCATTCACAATTTGACAAGCACTTCTCAATGTAATCGGGTCTTTAGACATGTATTTTTTACATTTTTATTTTTTTATTTCACCTTTATTTAACCAGGTAGGCTAGTTGAGAACAAGTTCTCATTTACAACTGCGACCTGGCCAAGATAAAGCATAGCAGTGTGAACAGACAACAACACAGAGTTACACATGGAGTAAACAATAAACAAGTCAATAACA
This sequence comes from Oncorhynchus tshawytscha, assembly GCF_018296145.1. Taxonomy (NCBI): domain Eukaryota; kingdom Metazoa; phylum Chordata; class Actinopteri; order Salmoniformes; family Salmonidae; genus Oncorhynchus; species Oncorhynchus tshawytscha. The sequence continues at coordinate 50,028,145 of NC_056437.1, read as the reverse complement.
CGAGCGAATGGAGGACGTGTTTCCTGTTCATTTTCATGCCAACCAGGTAGGCTACTCCAGTTCCGTGAAGAAATGTGCTTAATATTAGGTAAGTTGAGAAATAAATATAGTAGGCCTAGCCTATATAAAGCTGATGGGGGTCTCTCTTTTTAATAGAGGTCATCAAAACTCTGCTTTATATTAGCTCTCGCTGGTGATCCTATTAGCGCAAACTCTGAATGCCAGGGCATTTGATTTTTCGATGGCATTTGCATTGATGTCAGAATGATTAGTGGGACAATAGAGCGCTGAGTACCAGGCCATTAGCGACTGGCCATTAACAAGTTTGGTAGGCTACTAATTACCATCAGCGACATCAGGGCGCAGTTTTGGAGAAGCCTAGGTACCATGATTCAACAGTCACGTGGATTTTTACCGCGGTCATGACTCATGACTGCTATTGTGGCGGTCATCATAACAGCCCTACATATGATAAAAAGGACCTGAGAGGTGAAAGCTGTATGGAAGACCTTTTGAAACCTTTTGTTTCTTGTTTTATCATCTGCTTTTTTCATCTTTATTCTAAATGGAATTCCATTAATAACTGCTATTGGGTAGACAACTGTGACTCAACTGCTATTGGGTAGACTCTACTCTGCAAGTCAAATGCAATTGCATCATCTGTAAATAATTCAACACCAGCTACTGATCAATGAGTCAACAAGTGAAATGTGGGAACAGTCTTGTGACAACCCCAAAATTCTGGCTGTATTAGTCCAATGTTTGTTTGTTTTTTTGTCTTTCACAAACAATGTATAGCTTCAAAACTATTGTGCCAATCTCATAGACTATCAATCATTGCATCCATAGCTCTATCTATGAATAAGTGTTTACATTTCCCCAGCCCCATCCTTCAGTTTAGACCTTCCAAAACAAAGTTGAGAGTCAGGCTGTGGGAAATGATAGATTGTGCCATTAATGGAACAGTGACAGGTCTGACAGGCGTACATTTTGAAGCACTCACTAGGAGTCTAGACAGGAACCTCAATGTAGCTTAGTCAATTGATCCCAGGTGAAGTTTTCCCTAGGTACTTACACTATATATACAGAAGTTTGTGGACACCCCTTCAAATTAGTGGATTTGGCTATTTCAGCCACACCTGTTGTTGACAGGCGTATAGACTCAAGCACACATTTATGCAATCTCCATAGACAAACATTGGCAGTAGAATGACCTTACTGAAGAGCTCAGTGATTTTCAACGTGGCATTGTCATAGGATGCCACCTTTCCAACAAGTCAGTTCGTCAAATGTATTCCCTGCTAGAGCTTCCCCGGTCAACTGTAAGTACTGTTATTGTGAAGTGGACACTTCTAGGAGCAACAATGTCTCAGCCGCGAAGTGATAGGCCACACAAGCTCACAGAACGGTACTGCCGAGTGCTGAAGCGCGTAGCATGTAAAAAAAAAAAAAAGTATTTTCTCGGTTGCAACACTCACTACCGAGTTCCAAACTGCCTCTGGAAGCAACGTCAGCACAATAACTGTTTGTCGGGAGATTCATGAAATGGGTTTCCATGGCCGAGCAGCCACACACAAGCCTAAGATCACCATGCACAATGCCAAGAGTCTGCTGGAGTGGTGTAAACCTTGCCGACATTGGACTCTGGAGCAGTGGAAAAGCGTTCTCTGGAGTGATGCATCTAGGTTTGGCGAATGCCAGGAGAACGCTACCTGCCGAATGCATAGTGGCAACTGTAAAGTTTGGTGGAGGAGGAATAATGGTCTGGGGCTGTTTTTCATGGTTCGGGCTAGGCCTCTTGGTTCAAGTGAAAGGAAGTCTTATCTCTACAGCATACAATGGCATTCTAGACAATTCTGTACATGACAATGCTCTCATGCACAAAAGCTAGGTCCATACAGAAATTGTCAAGATAGGTGCGGAAGAACTTGACTGGCCTGCACAGAGCCCTGAACTCAACCACATCGAACACCTTTGGGATGAATTGGAATGACAACTGCAAGTCAGGCCTAATCGCCCAACATCAGTGCCCGACCTCACTAATGTTTGTGTGGCATCTACTGGAAAGTCTTCCCCGAGAAAAGTGGAGGCTGTCAAACATCTCATTCCATGATTTTGGAATGAGATGTTCGACGAGCAGGTGTCCACATACTTTGGTCATGTAGTGTATCTAGCACCAGCATCCCCTTCCCCCAATCCGGGCCTTAACCATTAGTGGGGAGAATGTGAAACTGATCCAAGAACATTGTCTAGGAGCAACTTAAACCCACTCCTAGTCACTCTTCACACAACAAGTTGGCTTGCCAAAACAGTGACTCTACTCTGTGAAACAAATTCTCCACAAGGCCTGCAGGGGGCATTGCTGAGCTCTGGCCCGGTTTTGAGACTTGCGTTTCTGTCAACCCCACAGGATCTTCCCCCAGTACTGATGCTGTCAGACACAGTCAGTATCCATTCACACTCCTGTCAGCCTCAGAGTGGGAGAGGAGGCCTTCCGCAATGTAATTAAGCCCCCACAAACATTGAGCTGGCAGAGACCGACACCAATGCCTGCAGAAATGATGTAACTCCCACATCTTTAATGGTCAACTGCAACCAAAGAAGCTTCTCAGCTATGGATGCTGACTTTTTCACCCTTGGCATTGCCATGTGTCACATTGTGAAGTCACGTTTTCTTGACTTTGCTGGGACTGTTCAGCATAAGAAAAAAAGTCTAATATGGTAGATAACAGTTTCATAACAGAATTAAAGGTTAAACATGAGGAACATTTCTGCACTATTTTCTGGAGCACGTTTTCTTCTTACCCTTCAAGCCTAGATTCAGAACATAACGGCTGCTTTGTGGATAAGGTCCATTATGTGTCCATTCAGTTTTATTTCTAAATCTATAGGTAGACAGAACTTTTTTTTGCCCTTGAGAGATACATTTGTCTTGCACATATAAAATGTCCTATGTCCTAATTATCACTACTTCATAAATGTGCACTTGTTCACATCCCTTCACTGATTTGAAAGTAAATGACTGGTATAAGAAATATGGTGAAAACTCCCACCAGCCTAAGGATTTTAGATTTGTGGGAAATAGTGAACGAGTTTACATTTCAAGAGAAGGGGGAGAGGTCACTGGTGGGAGGCACCCTGGATATCTGATGAAATCAAGCTGACATAGATCCGGAGTGCAAAGGATTATTAGTGTAAACAGCAGATTGAGATTAGAGTTGGTCTGCAAAAATGTGTGCGTGTGTGTGTGTGCATGCATGCGTGAGTAAGTGTGTGTATGTGCATGCATGCATGCATGTTGAGTGGTAGGCGACCTGTATTGGGAAGACACTATAAATGCCTTCAAATGCATGCAACTCTGTAGATCATGTAATTCACCAAACCTAATCTTGGCTACTTTGATTGCCTTATAATTGTATTCTGAGACCAGTATGTTATACTGATATCCATAAAGTCCTATCAATGTAGAAACAGAATATCTGATACCTCTCAATGAAATCCAGGATTCAGAGTATCCTCTGTCATGTAGAAGTATTTCTGTCCTGTGTTGTTATCAAGTATTCTGTAGGCTCTGGGTACTCCTACTCCATTGTAGTGCTTATCTCTCAAAGTTGGAGTATGGTGAAGTGGCCTCTAGACACTGATCTTGGGTCAGGTTAGCATTTTCACTACTAATGGGCAAGGTTAGGATTTCCGGAGCCTCAAAGGCTGCCTGGCAAGAAGTATGTCACCAATGACACCGGGTCTGATTACAGCCTGGTCTCATAGACTAGACTAACATAGTAAATGTAAATCCGGAACACTAGAAATGAGTATGATATGTTGGTATGGTTACATAAGTCCGATGGTTACTTAAGGCAAAAACTAAAGCAGGGTGGTCGGTCGGGCGTATAGGTTGCGAGTTCAAAATCTCATCAGGGACAACTTCAGCATTTTAGCTAATTAGCAACTGTTCAACTACTTACTACTTTTTAACTACTTTGTAACTACTTAGCATGTTAGCCCATAAATATATCTTCCTGATTCCTGCTTACAAGCTAAAACTAAAGCAGGAGGTACCAGTGACTCGCTCAATATGGAAGTGGTCAGATGTCGCGGTTGCTACGCTACAGTTTTGCTAGCACAGATTGGAATATGTTCTGGGATTCATCCAATGGCATTGAGGAGTATACTGTGCCACCTCAGTCACCAGCTTCATCAAGAAGTGCATCGACGTTGTTGTCCCCACAGTGGCCATACGTACATATCCCAACCAGAAGCCATGGATTACAGGCAACATCCGCACTGAGCTAAAGGCTAGAGTTGCTGCTTTCAAGGAGCGGTACACTAATCTGGATGCTTATAAAATATCGCACTATGCCCTCCGACGAACCATCAAACAAAGCGTCAATACGAGACTAAGATTGAATCCTACGACACCGTCTCTGATGCTTGTCAGATGTTTCAGGGCTTGCAAACTATTACTCACTACAAAGGGAACCCCAGCCGCGAGCTGCCCAGTGACGCAAGCCTACCAGACAAGCTAAATGCAGTTTATGCTCACTTCGAGGAAAACAACACTGAAACATGCATGAGAGCACTAGATGTTCCGGACGACTGCGTGATCACGCTCTCCATAGCCGATGTGAGCAAGACCTTTAAAAAGGTCAACATTCACAAAGCCGCATGGCCAGACGGATTACCAGGACGTGTACTCAAAGCATGCACGGACCAACTGGCAAGTGTCTTCACTGACATTTTCAACCTCTCCCTGGCCGAGTCTGTAATACCTACATGTTTCAAACAGACCACCATAGTCCCTTTGCCCAAGAAAGTGATGGTAACCTGCCTAAATGATTACCGCCCATTGCACTCACGTCGGTAGCCATGAAATGCTTTGAAAGGCTGGTCATGGCTCACATCAACACCATCATGCCAGAAACCCTAGACCAACTCCAATTCACATACCACCCCAACAGCGCCACAGACGACGCAATCTCAAACCTGGACAAAAGTAAACCTTAACATATTGTACGTTTTACGAATTCATAACATATTGTACGTTTGCAAATTCGTAACATGTAATACGAATTGGGTGATGGACAGCCACAAATGAATACATTCCATACAAAACATAACATATCATACTAAATGTGTCTCGCATGAATTTGCTATCACAGTCACACACAGTATGTGTGGATGTGCTCAGGTTCGCGTCACTCTGTTTCAACGTTGTAGCCAGGGCACCAAAACAGTTGGGAAGTTGAGCCTCATACTTCAATGCTCTTAGCTGTTGTGGAAATTGACCCACAATGCTGTTTATTTTCTGCATCTACATCATATCGCGGAGTCTACCTTTAATCTGTTGTGAAATTTCTAGTAGGGTTTTTGTGGTCGGCTTGTTTTCAACAGTTGTGCAGTAGTAGATGTCAGTGTGGGGCATTAATCTGATCGAAAAGCAGCTGGATATTTTAGCCTGAGCGGTTTAGCATCAATTACTCCATCTAAAGCCCTTCGCTTGTGATTAAATCTGACACTGGAATAAAAAAATAGACATTTCATTGAATAAGGAAGTGCCAGTGACCTTATTCTTGCCAATGCATGAATCATTTGGCCACCTACTTAAATTCTATCAATCATGGAGTGTGTATTGTGGTTGGTCATTGATTGATAGGCCACGTGCCTTGTGCTGAGACGCATTTCAATCTCCACAATGTATTGTCATTGTCCAAAGGACAAGAAGAACACATTTTTCTTTATTACCATTTTATGAGATAGCATTTGAAAATCCTACAATGCCATGCAGTCTACCGTATGAATTAGTCATACACAGAGAAACATGTATCATTAAAACTACAAGTGACAATGATTCAATTTGGGTTTGATTCGGTCCATGTGTTTCTTGGTGGAGGCGGTTTAGAGGTAGGAATGTTGTCAAACCCAGTTAGAAACTCAAGTGGCGAGAAAGACAGAAGCATCTGTAATTGAAAACAGAGAGGCTGTCTCCACCTGAACCAATTTGTAGTGCAAGCTCTGGTCTCAAATTCCCCGCTGTGTGGAGCATAGATTGCTTCTGCCTGGATTCGTGGATGCCGTCATGTTGTGCTGCAGGTTGAGTCATCTATTGACAAAGAGCTACCAGCCAGCCCATGGCCAGCAACGCAAAAGATCCTAGCCAGCCCCTTCTTTCTTTGCTCATCTCTGCTTGTCTCTCTCTCTTTTTCTCTCTCTAATTCAGCTTTTCTTTCTCTCTCTCTAATTCAGCTTTTCTTTCTCTCTCTCTAATTCAGCTTTCCTCTTTCTCCCTCTCTCTCTCTCTCTCTCTCTCTCTCTCTCTCTCTCTCCCTCTCTCTGTTTCATCTCTGCTCTTTGTTATTCTTCCACCTTCTCTCTCTGCCCCTGACCACCCCTTATCTCTCTCTTTCTATATCTCTCTCACACACACAGCTGCTGCTTGGCTGCTGCTTGGCTGCTGCTGCTGTTGTTGCCTCTCACTTTCCTATCATGCCTGGTCTCTAACAGAAGTACAGGCTCTCTGTCACCACTCACTCACACACATGCACACGCACTCTCTCTCAGAGCAGGGAATCACACACACACACACACTGCCAACTTAACAGTGTCGTTTGTTAATTTATCATTAGAGGAGTCGAGCATCACCTCCCTTGTTCACAGAGCACGGAAGACAAGAAACCTTAAAGAGAGAGGGAGCAAGGGATTGCACGGGGCAGGATAACTGCTGCCTACCTGAACAAACAGCAGAGCTGCTTTGTGGAGATGGACCGAAGGGGTTGTGGAGAGGTGCCGTGCTATTGTGGATGGCAGCAGCAACCGCCCCAGGGATACCACTATGGCTCAGCCTCAGGGGGTGCTACTCTGCCCCGGCAGAGGGGCCGTCTTATGGCTACCCACTCTGAAAGCTCTTGGAGAAGCCCAGGACGCTCTGTGGTCCGCGCCAAAGGAGGCAGCTGTGACCTGTGGTCCGAATGCGGCTGTCCACAGAGTCAGAGCTGGCAGGACCACTACCAGGTAACCAACCATTCATGCATTTTGGTCCAGATCAGAGCAGCTCTAAGGGGACCATTAGGGTGACAGGATTGAGAAGGGATTTTGTTATATAGCAGTATAGGAGCAAGGGTTAGGTGTGTGTGTGTGTGTGTGTGTGTGTGTGTGTGTAAGAGTTTGTGTTCCCCTTGGCGCCGTATGGGAGGGAATGAGTTGCCGTCTCAGCAAACCCACTCACGGGCTAAAGCCGAGGTGCTGAATTTGGATTATATCTTTCGTGTGTAATCTTCAGGGTTCTTGGTTGACGGCTGGGAGCTGCATAGAGCTGGAGAACTTTACAATATTAAGTAGCTATGCCAATATGCCAACAGGCGTTGTCTTAACAAGAGGACAAAGCCTAAACTAAATGCAGCTAGGATGCATTTTAATTCAGACATTCATCTGAATCATTACTCTGTTTTACTGTGTTTTCTAAAAAGGAGACTTCTGTGAGATTTGCCTCAGAGAGTGACACAAGCTGTAGGCAGATAGATGGGTGAAGTCGCTGACCTTGAGCTTGGTTCAGTTTAGTTTTTCCCCACTAATGGTTAGAGTTTGGGGAGGGGAAGCTGATCCTAGATCTGTAACTAGAGGAAACTTCACCCCAGAGCAGGCAGATACCCAGTAGGCGTCACATCTAAAATGATGTGTGAGTTGAGGATGCGCTGTTCAAAAGATGCACTCTTGCATAATATGTGAATGTAGCATTGCTTTCTCCTCCCAGTCCATTAGCTTGGTGATGTTAAAGTGAATAGTTGTACTCAGCAAAAAAAGAAACGTCCCTTTTTCAGGACCCTGTCTTTCAAAGATAATTCATAAAAATCCAAATAGCTTCACAGATCTTCCCATGCTTTTTCAATGAACCCTAAACAATTAATGAACATGCACCTGTGGAACGGTCATTAAGACACTAACAGCTTACAGACGGTAGGCAATTAAGATCACAGTTATGAAAACTTAGGACACAAGAGGCCTTTCTACTGACTCTGAAAAACACCAAAAGAAAGATGCCCGGGGTTCCTGCTCATCTGCATGAACGTGCCTTAGGCATGCTGCAAGGAGGCATGAGGACTGCAGATGTGGCCAGGGCAATTCATTGCAATGTCCGTACTGTGAGATGCCGAAGACAGCGCTACAGGGAGACAGGACTGACAGCTGATTGTCCTCGCAGTGGCAGACCATGTGTAACCACACCTGCACAGGATCGGTACATCTGAACATCACACCTGCGGGACAGGTACAGGATGGCAACAACAACTGCCCGAGTTACACCAGGAACACACAATCCCTCCATCAGTGCTCAGACTGTCCGCAATAGGCTGAGAGAGGCTGGACTGAGGGCTTGTAGGCCTGTTGTAAGGCAGGTCCTCACCAGACATCACCGGGCAACATGGGCACAAACCCACCGTCGCTGGACCAGACAGCACTGGCAAAAAGTGCTCTTCTCTGAAGAGTCAAGGTTTTGTCTTACCAGGGGTGATGGTCGGATTCGCGTTTATCGTTGAAGGAATGAGTGTTACAATGAGGCCTGTACTCTGGAGCGGGATCGTTTGGAGGTGGAGGGTCCTTCATGGCCTGGGGCGGTGTGTCACAGCATCAACGGACTGAGCTTGTTGTCATTGCAGGCAATCTCAACGCTGTGCGTTACAGGGAAGACATCCTCCTCCCTCATGTGATACCCTTCCTGCAGGCTCATCCTGACATGACCCTCCAGCATGACAATGCCACCAGCCATACTGCTTGTTCTGTGTGTGATTTCCTGCAAGACAGGAATGTCAGTGTTCTGTCATGGCCAGCGAGGAGCCCGGATCTCAATCCCATTGAGCACGTCTGGTACCTGTTAGATCGGAGTGTGAGAGCTAGGGCCATTCCCCCCAGAAATGTCCAGGAACTTGCAGGTGCCTTGGTGGAAGAGTGGGGTAACATCACACAGCAAGAACTGGCAAATCTGGTACAGTCCATGAGGAGGAGATGCACTGCAGTACTTAATGCAGCTGGTGGCCACACCAGATACTGACTGTTACTTTTGATTTTAACCACCCCTTCGTTCAGGGACACATTATTCCATGTCTGTGGAACTTGTTCAGTTTATGTCTCAGTTGTTGAATCTTGTTATTTTCATATAAATATTTACACATGTTAAGTTTGCTGAAAATAAACGCAGTTGACAGTGAGAGGACGTTTCTTTTTTTGCTGAGTTTATCCGTGATACACTGTGAAATAGTGTGTTTGCACGGCTCATGTGCGTGTAGGCCCGCGTCTTTGTGACTGAAAATCTTGTCGCCAGAGTTCATTGACTTACGAAAGTGTTTTTAAAGATTTTGGATGGAAATGTTCAGATCTCTTTGGTAAAAATGTGTTTGGTAACCTCCCCGGTTTCTGAAGTAAGACCTTTGGGAGAGTGTGGACAGAGGCTCAGGTGAGTAAGTGGGCAAAACAAACACACGCACACACACACTATTTGGACTTTGAAATATGAATGGATTTTGGCATTTTTAATGGGTCCACATGAGTCATTGATATAAATAAATCTTAATTATACACAGATAATAATCACAGAAACTGCAGCATTATTTCTTGGGCTGCTTTGTATTTAGACTTTGGCAATCCTGCTATCTGCACCATAAGCTTTTTTACATGTCCTAACATCATTTTAAATCTCAACGTCTGAATGAAACCATATCATGTCATTTCATGGTATTGGCAAACAGGGTTCAATGTCTTTTGCTCCCAGGTGCAGTATTGTAGTGTATTGACCAAGGTTATTAGAGAGAGGAATGATACTATTTGTGGTTCTCAGTCCCTGAGAGGATAAGTGGCACAATCCCAGTGAGTAAAACTCTGTTTGGCAACAGCTCTGTTGGACATTCTTGCAGTCAGCATGCCAATTGCACGCTCCCTCAAAACTTGAGAGATCTGTAGCATTGTGTTGTGTGATAAAACTCCTAATTTTACAGAGTGGCCTTTTATTGTCCCCAACACAAGGTGCACCTGTTTAATAATCATGTTGTTTAACCAGCTTCTTGATATGCCACACATGTCAGGTGGATGGTTTGCATTGGCAAAGGAGAAATGCTCACTAACAGTGTCACGCCTTGGCCATAGAGAGGCTTTTATTCTCTATTTTGGGCCAGGGTGTGACTAGGGTGGGCATACTAGTTTCTTTATTTCTATGTTTTCTGTTTTTATGGTTTGGCCGGGTATAGTTCTCAATCAGGGACAGCTGTCTATTGTTGTCTCTGATTGGGAATCATACTTAGGCAGCCTTTTTTCCTTTGTGTTTTGTGGGTAGTTGACTTTGTTAGTGGCACTATAGCCCTAGTAAGCTTCACGGTCGTGCCCTCATTCTTTGTTTTGTTGGCGACATTGACATAAACAAAGGAAAATGTACGCTCACCACGCTGCGCCTTGGTCCGGTCATTTCCATGACGACGTCCGTGGTAACAGGGATGTAAACAAATGTGTGATATTTTTGTGCAAATGGAACTTTTCTGGGATCTTTGATTTTGGCTCATGAAACATGGGACCAACACTTTACATGTTGTGTTTATGTTTTTGTTCAGTATAGTAAAGTGTCAATGTTGGAGTTGCCTATGGGAAAAATCTGTCCAAAACAGTGTCAGATCTGACAGTCAGTTTTTGGGTTGTTTGGTTGTCTATCTGTCATTGACAGATAAGGCACTATGCCATAACATAATAATTCAGACCATAATAAAAAAACATGACTTCCCAATTCCAAATACATAACCAATCTTGGCAATTACAATGGGATCATGTGTGACGTCTAAAGGTTTGCTTTAAACCTTTATGCAATGCATGCTTATTGGTCCGATGAATAATGTTTGTGCAACCGTAGCACGACTGAAATTGCCATGGGGATGTGTGCCAAGAGCAAATAATGTCGGAACATCCATCAACAGGGCTACAGGATTTCAATGAGGCAATGCAGCACTCTGGTTTTACTAGAGTTTCCCGTTAATACATGGAGCTGAACAGAATGGTTGCATCCCAAATGGGACCTTTTTTCTCTGTATCACTTATCTCTCATTTGCTATATTGTCCTCTCCTCTTTTACTGTGCTCCACTCTCATTTCATCTCTACTCCTCTCTCTACCCCTGAATCCCAAATCACCCCCTACCCAACAAACTAAAAATGGGTTCTGTGAAAGCTCCCAGAACATTTCTTAGGTTACGGCAAATGTTCTCATAGCACAAAAACGGTCTCGCTGTGCTGATGATTATACAATGTTTTAAAGCATTCGCCTGACATTGCAGGAACGTTCCCAGAACACATTCTGTCAGTTTTCTAAAGGTACCCAGAATATTTCATTAGGTTGTGGGTACAGTCTGGTGGGAAAATTGTGGGGACATCACATTTTTTATGACACATTTCTTCAGGTTGGAGTAACTTTGTGGTGATATGACGAGATACGGTTTGTTCCCAAAACACAAACCTGTCCAGTTGTGCTGATAATTACAATGTTTCTATTAGGTTGGAAGAAAACATTCACCTGATGTTGTAAGAACGTTCCCAGAACACACTATTTTATGTTATTTAAAAGTTCCGAAAATATTTCTGTAGTTTGTGGGAACATTGTGGAGATATGACACGAGATCTGTCCAGTTCTTCTTCCAGACATTCTTGTAATGTTTGTTTATGTGTGCACAAAACATTCCATCAATGTTCTTTGAATGTTATTCCTATGCTCCCAGAATGACAAAATTACATGTTGAACAGCCCATTAGTGTTTCTTTAATGTAACAACAATCCATGTAGAAACACATTATGGCAAATATTTGCAATCACATGACAATGTATTAGACATTTATTGACCATACACTACTGGTCAAAAGTAGTGGGGTCACTTAGAAATGTCCTTGTTTTTGAAAGAAAAGTAAACATTTTTAATCCATTAAAATAACCTCAAATTGATCAGAAATACAGTGTAAACATTGTTGATGTTGTAAAGGAAATTGTAGCTGGAAACGGCAGATTCTTTATGGAATATCTACATAGGTGTACAGAGGCCCATTATCAGCAACCATCATTCCTTTTTTCCAATGGCATGTTGTGTTAGCTAATCCAAGTTTATCATTTTAAAAGACGAATTGATCATTAGAAAACCCATTTGCAATTGTTAGCACAGCTGAAAACTGTAGTGCTGATTAAAGAAGCAATGAAACTGGCCTTTAGACTAGTTGAGTATCTGGAGCATCAGCATTTGTGGGTTTGATTACAGGCTCAAAATGGCTAGAAACAGACTTTCTTCTGAAACTCGTCAGTCTATTCTTGTTCTGAGACATGGAGGCTATTCCATGTGAGAAATTTCCAAGAAACTGAAGATCTCGAACAACGTTGTGTACTACTCCCTTCACAGAACAGCGCAAACGGTCTCTAACCAGAATAGAAAGAGGAGTGGGAGGCCCCGGGGCAACAACTGAGCAAGAGGACAAGTACATTAGAGTATCTAGTTTGAGAAACAGATGCCTCACAAGTCCTCAACTGGCAGCTTCATTAAATAGTACCCGCAAAACACCAGTCTCAACATCAACAGTGAAGAGGCGACTGTGGGATGCTGTTTGGCATCTGTGTTGGCTCTAAGATAATTTACCACCAGCTGTCTCTGTGCTGTGGTGGGCCTGAAAACCAGATTGGAATACAGAAATACAGTTGGCACTTAAATTATTTAGCTGTTTGAAAACCAATTTCTCCAGAATTTTGTTTAAGAATAGGTTGGAGATTGGCCCGAAAATTGCTAAGAGCTGAAGATTCTAGATTACTTTTCTCCAGAAGGGGATTCACCATATCAGTTTTTAGTGCAGTGGGGAAGGTTTGGGTCGCTGAGGGTTGTTACTAACTCCAAAGCGCTCACACATCACTGTACCCGAGAGTGGGTTGGCCTTCCTTAGTTCATCGGAGATTAAATCAGTGGTACGTTCTTATTTACAAGGCCATATTGAGACAGCTCCAATTAAAACTATTGCCTGCGCTCACATGATTGTGTTTTGTTGAGGCCGGTACAAAGCTAGGGAAAAAAAGCTTTCCAGTTCTCTACCCCTTCTGTATGGAATGTGCTTCAAAAGGTCCTGAAATTACACAGGCTTGTCCCTTTAAATTTGAAAGCTAGCCTAAACAATATGATGTAAAATTAAGTGGGGGGGCTGTCAATGTTTTGAACCCTAGTGGCGCCACACGTTCCCAAATCATCTTGCTGTTCAATGTGCAAATGTATGTCTTTTTTAAACTGTAGTGCCTTGTGTTTTATGTTGTAAATGTGTCTACAACTTTGTGTGCTGTATTTTGGCTTTTTGTGTGCTGTATTTTGGCAACATTTTGTTGCGGCAGTGTCCTAAAAACATTACTGTTAAATTGTGTTATTACATTACCTGGAAACCTAATGAGAATGTTCTGTGGTGGTTGTTACAAATTTTGTGCACAAATTGTTTGTGAACGTTAGAAGAACATTCTAAGGATATTTCATTCAAATCAGTTTCTACAACAACAACAAAAAATCACCAAAAACATTATTTGAATGTTTTGGGGATGTTTACCATCCTAATGTAAGAAAACCCTAACTAGAACTTAATGGGAATCTTAGCTAATGTTCTGGGAAGGTTCCCTGTTTGCTGGGTAGACTCTACTCCCCGGGCACTCCTGAAGAGATTGGATATGTGTAAGCAACATAGTACTTATTTCACCTTGTCTTCTGATGGGCTTACCCCTATCCAGAGCGACAGCAGGTAACCTAGTGGTTAGAGCGTTGGGCCAGTAACCTAAAGGTTGCCAGATCGAATCCCCAAGCTGACAAGGTAAAAATTTGTCGTTCTGCCCCACTGTTCCTATGCTGTCATTGTAAATAAGAATTTGTTCTTAACTGACTTTAGTTAAATAAACATGAAAAAAAGTCAAATCCAGGAGGGACTACATTGATTTGGGACTACCTTTCTCTCCCCCTCATCTACCTCCAACCATCATTTAAACCATTCTCCAAGACCGACCACAACTTTCTTTCCTTTGCCGCAACCTTGATGTTTCCCCCTCTCTTAATAACCTCTCTCTTGTTCTCCTTCTCTTTATCTGCTTTTGTTGTTGACTGTTTTTACATGTGAACAAATTCTTGTAAATTATAGATTTGTTTTTTTCTACGCGTGGTGCACCACACATAGATTCACCCTTAAATTATTGAGCAAAATGAACTGGAGCACGATGGCTGCACTGAGAAATTGGAGTACAGGGTTCTCAACATCCCATACTAAAGTAACAGCTTAAGATATGTCTGACAGGATAAAAGTTTCCCTTTTGTTATGTTTTGATCAGCACCAGTGGTGCTACAGTGCCTTCAGAAAGTATTCACATCACTTGGCTTCTTACACATCTTGTTGTGTTACAGCCTAAATTTAAAATAGATACAATTTTGATTTATTTTGTCACTGGCCTAATGTCAACGTGGAATTATGTTTTTTGAATTTTTGACAAATTCATTCAAAATGAAAAGCTGACATTTCTTGAGTCAATAAGTGTTGAACAACTTTGTTATGGCAAGCCTAAATAGGTTCAGGAGTAAAACTTTTTGATTGATTCACCTTTCAGCATGACAATAACATAAAACACAAGGCCAAATCTACACTGGAGTTGCTTACCAAGAAGACGGTGAATGTTCTTGAGTGGTCGAGTTACAGTTTTGACTTAAATCTACATGAAAATCTATGGCAAGACCTGAAAATGGTTGTCTAGCAATGATCAACAACCAACTTGACGGAGCATGAAGAACTTTGAATAGAATAATGGAACATTTTCACAATCCAGCTGTGGAAAGCTCTTAGAGACTTACCCAGAAAGACAGAGCTGTAATTGCTGCCAAAGGTGCTTCTACAAAGTATTGACTCAGGCTTGTGAATACTTATATAAATGAGATATTTCTGTTTTTCTTTTACAATAAATGCGCTCCCATTTCTAAAAACGTGTTTTCACTTTGTCATTATGGGGTATTGTGTGTAGATGAGTGAGAATCTTTTGTTAATTTAAGCCATTTGGAATTCATGCTGTAACACAACAAAATGTGTGTTACAAGAGAGTACTTTCTGAAGGCATTGTAAATGTTCATGTACATTATTTGCCTAGGTGAACAGTGAAAGGCTAAATCCTTAGCAGCATAAGTGGTTGAAATAGTTGTTGATATATTCTGCTACATTGTGCAGTCAAATATAAGAAGTTGCCTGCATCCCAAATGGCACCCTATACCATATAGTGCACAACCTTTGACCAGAGCCCTATGGGAGCCATTTGGGAGACATTTGGGATGCAGCCGTCTTCAGCAGAAACATTTTCACATTTCATCCTCAACTAATCGTCAGTAATCCACAGACAGAGTGGCTTGGTGATATTGCCAAGTTATTGCATGTTTTATACATTTGAGGTGGAATTCCGATAGCTAAAAGGGTTCTTATGCAATACAAATTGTACCCTATTCTCTATGTAGTGCAGTACTTTTAAATAGACCCGGATGGAACCTGTTCATAATATGTGCACTTTAAAGGGAATAGGGTGCATTTGGGATGCGGTATTAGACTTGTAATTAACAATGCTCTGTGTATTGTAGTTATTAACACCTAATTAACCCCAGATGTAGATCAGACCAGGCTCCCCACAGTGAATCCCGATCAGTCCCTTTTGTTGTAGGTTCAGGCTCTTTTTGAATTTGTCTGTCCTCTGTTCCTCGCATCATCTCTCCTTGCGTCCTTCTCAAAACACAGTGGAGGGAGGGACTTTGGATCACATCCTCCAATACGGTTGACGAGGAGGTGAGGAGATGTGATGCGAGGAATCCCAGGAAATGTAGATAGGGCCTCAGACTTAATATGCTTCTCTGAAAGAACTGATGTCAGTGTGCACCATTGTCAAGAGAGGAAGACAAAAATTGTTTGGAAATGCAGTCACGCAATAGTACAGTGTCTGTACCCGGTATGTACTGCATGTATTCAGCTGTGTGCACATGCTGAGTACCAAGCTAGTGTGTGTGTGTGTGCGTGCATGTGTGTGTGTGACATTACAATGAATATTGCATGGGGAAAATCTAGCTCCTCACTCCTCACTTACACATAGTGTAACCTAGACCAGTGTGGTTTTATGGAGTCCCCAAAAAGTGTCAGCGTTCAAGTTTACAACACGGAGCACTTGCAGTACAAAGCAAAAACTCTTACGATGATGCATGTGTTTTGCATCATATGAGGCATTCTGCATCATAAGGTGTTTGTCTGCAGTGAATGCTTGACTGACTTGCACAATTTTGGGGGGGGATTGTATTAACAGTGAACTAATGAACAACATACATTGAGTCTAGTATTCCTGGTAAGGCATAAAGGTTTACATTCATTTTCTGCCGGTTAAATATAAACTGCCTTTGAATAATAATCATAATCCTGAATAGCCCCTCAATTGATTTCTTTGAGTGCTGCTCATTTAAATGCACTCAAATCAATCTTCCTCTCTCCCTTTCTCTTTGCACATGTGCATGCACACACACACACACACACACACACACACACACACACACACACACACACATGCTCTCTCTCTCTCTCTCTCTCGTCCTTCCTTTCCCTGATTGAGAGAGATTGTGTGGTTGAGAATCTATGCAGTCAATTAGCAGCAGTGCATTGTAAGCAGAAAGTGTCTCAATCAGAGATATTGATTTACCCACAAACACCATTCTGCCTCAAACACACACACACATGTCAGTCTACCTGCTCCAAACATTTTGTAAAAATATGAAGGAGCTTTGTTTGATGGAAACATCGAAAGGTTTAGTAGAAAAGGCTGAAAGACACTGGAATCACTTGCCTGAGCCAGCCTTTCCCTTTCAGGGCATTCTGTAAGAGTGAGCAACAGAAAGGCTATTGGAAGATAATGTGGAGCCATCTTATTGCTTAGAAGTATCTGGCTGTCAAAGACCTGCAAATACAGTGCATTCAGAAAGTATTCAGACCCCTTCACTTTTTCCTCATTTTGTTACGTTACAGCCTTATTTTAAAATTAATTAAATGCTTTCCTCATTCATCTACAAGCAATACCCCATAATGACAAAGCAAAAACAGGTTTTTAGATTTTTTTGCACATTTATTACAAATAAAAAACAGAAATACCTTGTTTACATAAGTATTCTGACCCTTTGTTTTGAGACTTGAAATTGAGCTAAGATTCATCCTGTTTCCATTGATCATCTTTGAGCTGTTTCTACAACTTGATTGGAGTGATTTGGAAAGGCACAGACCTGTCTATATAAGGTCCCACAGTTGACAGTGCATGTCAGAGCAAAAACCAAGCCATGAGGTCGAAGGAATTGTCCATAGAGCTCTGAGACAGGATTGTGTCGAGGCACAGATCTGGGGAAGGCAACCCTGTATTTGGAGAGTTTCTCCCATTCTTAACTGCAGATCATCTCAAGCTATGTCAGGTTTGATGGGGAGCGTCGCTGCACAGCTATCTTCGCCCTAGTGTGAGGTTCCTGAGCTCTCTGGAGTAGGTTTTCATCAACAATCTCTCTGTACTTTTCTACGTTCATCCTCTTTCCCTTGACTCTGACTAGTCTCCCAGTCCCTGCTGCTGAAAAACATCCCGTCAGCATGATGCTGCCACCATCATGCTTCACCGTAGGTTTCCTCCAGACGTGACGCTTGGAATTCAGGCCAAAGAGTTCAATCTTGGTTTCATCAGAGAGTCCTTTAGGTGCCTTTCGGCAAACTCCAAGCAGGCTTCCATGTGCCTTTTACTGAGGAGTGGCTTCTGTCTGGTCACTCTAATATTTCAGTGCTGCAGAGATGTCCTTCTGGAAGGTCACCTCCCTGACCAAGGCCCTTCTCCTCCAATTGCTCAGTTTGGCCCGGCGGCCAGCTCTAGGAAGAGTCTTGGTTATTCAAAACTTCTTCTATTTAAAAATGATGGAGGCCACTGTGTTCCTGGGGTCCTTCAATCCTGCAGACATTTTTTGGTACCCTTCCCCAGATTTGTGCCCCGACACACAACGGACAATTTCTTCGACGGACATTGCTTGGTTTTTGCTCTGGCATGCACTGTCAACTGTGGGACCTTTAAATATAAACAGGTGTGTGCCTTTCCAAATCATGTCCTATCAATTGAATTTACCACAGGTGTACTCCAATCAAGTTGTAGAAATATCTGAAGGATGATTAATGGAAACAGGATGCACCTGAGCTCAAGTTCGAGTCTCATAGTATAGGGTCTGAATACTTGTGTAAATAAGGTATTTATGTTTGTTATTTTTAATACATTTGCAAACATTTCTAAAAACCTGTTTTCATTTTGTCATTATGGGGTATTGTGCGTAGATTTGTAAAAAAAAAACAATATATTTAATCAATTTTAGAATAAGGCTGTAACCGGCCTCCTGAGTTGCGCAGCGGTCTAAGGCACTGCATCGCAGTGTTGCGGCTTCACTACAGCTTGGAGTTCGATCCCAGCCTGTCATTACCGGCCTTGCCCGGGAGTCCCATAGGGCGGCGCAGAATTGGCCCAGCGTCATCCGGGTTAGGTAAGGGTTTGGCCGGGGGACTTGACTTGGCTCATCATGGTCTAGCAACTACTTGTGGCAGGCCGGGTGCCTGCAGGCTGACTTTGGTCGTCAATTGAACGGTGTATTCTCCGACACTTTGGTGCGGCTGGCTTACGGGTTAAGCGAGCAGGTGTTAAGAAGCGCGGTTTGGGGGGGTCATGTTTCGGAGGACGCATGACTCGACCTTCGCCTCTTCTGAGCCCATTGGGGAGTTGGAGCGATGAGAGAAGTTCGCAATCACAAAATTGAGGAGAAAATGGGGGTAAAATTTTAACTGTAACGTAACAAAATCTGGAAAAAGTCAAGGGGTCTGAATACTTTTCAGACGGCACTGGCGTCTAGAGGAAGGCTCTGGAATTCTTCATGATACAGGGTGAAGTCACCACATGATCCAGAAGCTGTCCTTTGGATCCATTTATAGAAAGTAGGACACTGGTGGGTCCAGGCTTCTCTTGCTTTTTCTTATCTTTCTCTCCCCCTTTTTCTCTCTTTTTCAGGCGAGTCCCGCCCCAATAATTGTCAACACGGATACTCTGGAGTCTGTACCTTACGTGAGTTCCTTTTTAAATTTTCGGCAATTGATTTTATTATGTTTAAGTACGAACGGCATATATTTCCATGTGGATTGACCCTATACCCCCTATACCTACTTTAAGTAGTCTTTACAGGTAAGACTTTTCAGCACTGGTTGTCAATGGCCGAACGCTATATTCTTAAATATTTATCTGGAACACAACATACAGTGTATGGGTAAAACAAATAAGGCCACTATTGTGAATTATTGATAGTTGTTATAAATAAAACACCTACACAGGACCACTGATTTGTACAGCCCAAAAGCCAACATTTTGGTTTGGCATCAGAACTTTTCTCTTAACAGATATTTATTATTAATGGTTTCTATTTGTTGGCACTGGGACTCAAAAAGTCCTTCAAAAAGCCATTTGGACACAATTTGGAGTGAGATGCTAAATTAATGAGTAAGCGTTAGGGTGAAAATAAAGTATCCCACCTAGAAGATTACTGATTACTGCACCTGTACATAGCCCATCTATAATTTAGCCCAAACAACTACCTCTCCCCCTACTGTATTTGTTTATTTTGCTCCTTTGCACCCCATTATTTCTATTCTCTACTTTGCACATTCTTCCACTGCAAATCTACCATTCCAGTGTTTTACTTGCTATATTGTATTTACTTCGCCACCATGGCCTTTTTTTGCCTTTACCTCCCTTATCTCACCTCATTTGCTCACATTGTATATAGACTTATTTTTCTACTGTATTATTGACTGTATGTTTGTTTTACTCCATGTGTAACTCTGTGTCGTTGTATGTATCGAACTGCTTTGCTTTATCTTGGCCAGGTCGCAATTGTAAATGAGAACTTGTTCTCAACTTGCCTACCTGGTTAAATAAAGTTAAAATAAAATAAATAAAAAGAAGCCATAGATAACAGGCAACATCCGCACTGAGCTAAAGGCTAGAGCTGCCCCTTTCAAGGAGCTGGACACTAATCCGGACGCTTATAAGAAATCCCGCTATGCCCTCTGACGAAACATCAAACAAGCCATGGGTCAGTACAGGTCTAAGATTAAATCATATTACAGCTCCTCTGATGCTCATCAGATGTGGCAGGGCTTGCAAACTATTACGGATTACGGAAGCCCAGCCGCGAGCTGCCCAGTGACACAAGCCTACCAGATGTGCTAAATTACTTCTATGCTCGCTTCAAGGCAAGCAACACTGAAGCATGCATGAGAGCACCAGCTGTTCTGGACGACTGTGTGATCACTCCCTCCGTAGTCGATGTGAGTAAGACATTTTAATGGGTCAACATTCACAAGGCCGCAGGGCCAGACGGATTACCAGGACTTGTGCTCAGAGCATGCGCTGACCAACTGGCAAGTGTCTTCACTGACATTTTCAACCTCTCCTTGACCGAGTCTGTAATACCTACATTTCAAATACGTTTCAAATAGACCACCATAGTCCCTATGCCCAAGAATGCTAAGGTAACCTTCCTAAATGACTACCGACCCGTAGCACTCATGCCGGTAGCCATGAAGGGCTTTGAAAGGCTGGTCATTGCTCACATCAACACCATCATCCCAAAACCCTAGACCCACTCCAATTCGCATACCGCCCCAGCAGATCCACAAATGATTCAATCACACTCTACACTGCCCTTTCCCACCTGGACAAAAGAAACACCTATGTGAGAATGTTGTTCATTGACTACAGCTCAGCGTTCAACATCATAATGCCCACAAAGCTCATCACTAAGCTAAGGACCCTGGGACTAAACACCTCCCTCTGCAACTGGATCCTGGACTTCCTGACGGGCTGCCCCCAGGTGGTAAGGGTAGGTAATAACACATCTGCCACGCTAATCCTCAACATGTCACACAGGGGTGCGTGCTTAGTCCCCTCCTGTACTCCCTGTACACCCACAACTACGTGGCAAAGCACGACTCCAACACGATCATTAAGTTTGCTAATGACACAACAGTGGTTGGCCTGATCACCAACAACGATGAGACAGCCTATAGGGGGGAGGTCAGAGACCTGGCAGTGTGGTGCCAGGACAACAACCTCTCCCTCAACGTGTGCAAGACAAAGGAGCTGATCATGGACTACAGGAAAAGGTGGGCCGAACAGGCCCCCATTAACATCAACGGGGCTTTAGTGGAGTGGGTCGAGTGTTTCAAGTTCCTTGGTGTCCACATCACCAACAAACTATCATGGTCCAAACACACCAAGACATTCATGAAGAGGCCACGACAACACCTTTTCCTCCTCAGGAAACCGAAAAGATTCAGCATGGGGCCCCAGATCCTCAAAAATGTATACAGCTGCACCAGTGAGAGCATCTTGACCAGTTGCATCACCACGTGGTATGGCATCTCCTTGGCATCCGAGTATATAACCTCGCTATTGTTATTTTATTCTGTTACTATTCATTTTTAGTCTTTAGTTTATTTAGTAAATATTTTCTGAGCTCTATTTCTTGAACTGCATTGTTTGTTAAGGGCTTGTAAGTAAGCATTTCACGGTAAGGTGTTGTATTCGGCACATGTGACAAATAAAACTTGACTTGAAATTTGATTTGGGGAAGTTGAAGTTGATGTTGTGGCTTGAACTTCTTGGACTTGAATTTTCTAGGACAAGACAGGATAAGATTGACCTATGATCTAGAAATGAATCAAGTTCTATGGGTATGTTCATGTGTTATGTCAATTGTTACATTATGTTTTTACATATTCTTGAAGACCAAGGGGTTTCAATTAATTGGAATAACTGGAGATCTGACAGACTTTGTTTTGTAAAGATATAGCCAAATTGTATTTTTATTTTATTTGAAGTAGAAAGCAATGGGTTAGAAGAAGCCCACATAACCCCATAAAGTCAAATGCAACATCCATTTATGGCCAGCTATGTAAAATCTAACTTTGATTTATCCTGCTATAATAGATGTCCATCAATTGGGAATATTTATTTTTGTCTTCTTCTAATACCTCTTAAGAGGAAAGTAATCTAAAAGTAACTCAAATCAATCAAATTACATTACTGAGTTTGGGTAATCCAAAAGATACGTTACTGTTTACAATTTTGGACAGGTAACGAGCAACTAACGGATTACATTTAGAAAGTAACCTACCCAACCCTGACTATGCTCACACGTCTGTAAATAGGAAACTAAGTAATGTACTGGGTATACGTAATTTATTTTATATCTTGTTTTCCCACAGGTGAACGGGACAGAAATTGAATATGAGTTTGAAGAAATCACGCTAGAGCGGGTGAGTTGAACACACAATCTGAAAATACTCTATTTTTAAACTCTATTTAAAATGACCGGGAGAGGACATTACAGTCATTTCAATTGAACGAGGGATGCCATATCCTGTCTCATGCTCATCTCAGACATGTCCCATAAAGGGCTTCATAAACTAGGAAGTGTGATCGTTGAATGTGACAGGCAGGATAAGTTAATAGGCCAATATGTTTCAAATGGTATTGACCCCACACACCTGTTACGGGAGGAATAGAAAAAACAAGAAGCTAACTGATACTATTTTGAAGCTGCTGGAGAAGCTAGAGGACTCCACAAACTGAATAACAGACTAACAAACTGTGATTGCGTCACCATTTTTATTTCAAATTGATGCATGAAGAGGAAAGCCTGGGGTTACTGTGCCTTTGACAAACTTAAACAGGAACCCGTTTTACTTTCCACTAAAGCTAATTGATCTTAGCCAGACAAGCTAGAGTAACACAAACATCTAAGTCCTGCGGGTATTTTGAGCAGGGCCAGCCCTTAATTGGGACATAGCATTTGCATGACAAAAGCCAGGGCTAACATCCCCAAGGCTCAGTGGCCAATAAGAGGCTTAGCTTGGCTGCTGAATTACATTTTGACAGCAAAAAAAAAAGGATCCTTGTGACCTGAAACAATAAACTACAATAGGAAAAGGTCCGTTCAGCCAAAGGAAGTGATAATTCATCCAACAGCGGAGGCTGAAGCATTTGGTGCTTCACTGCACAGCTCACCCTTTGACGGACAAGAGCAGAAATAAACAGGGTGGCTTTAGAGTGGCTAATGCTGACTCTGCATCTGTGTATTCAGGCTTCACCTCACAGGACCCTTTATCTATGCACTCCACTTCCATTGCTCTATCTAGCCAATGGGCTTTGATTATGTGTGCACTTGAGTGAGCTAGCTATCATTACTTCCATCGCAGCCTGGTTGAGCTGTGTCTGTCAGCTCAGCCTACAGGGTGAATTTTTAGTCAAGAGATGCCCCTACTAGGGTTGCAAAATTCCAGGAACTTTCAATAAATTCCCTGATTTTCCAGAAATCCTGGTTAATCTTGGTTTCCTGTTTATTCCCACCGAATTCCGGGAATCTTTCAACTGGGATTTGGGAAGAAACTGTGAATTTCTTGAAAGTTCTCGGAATTTTGCAACCGTAGACCCTACTCCCATCAGCTAGCAATTTAATCAAAGCATCCACATTCATTTTGTAAACGCGTCGAGTGGGATATGGCTCATAAAAATGATAGAGCTTTGTTGTTGTACACAGAAACATTGGCTTTGAGAATTCTGCTTTCGCCTCTGTATTATAGTTATGAAGTCTTCTTCTGGGGACTCCATTGAGGTCAAGCGCAAACTTGAAAATGATCCCGTACAAATTAATCCGTACGAAAATGAAGTTCATAAATGTATATTATCAATTCATTTTTTTCAAACTTAAAGCTAAATATGAACTTTAAGGTTAGGAAGTCATCTTCTGGGGACTCCATTGAGGTCAAGCGCAAATTTGAAAATGATCCCGTACAAATTAATCCGTACGAAAATGAAGTTCATAAATGTGTATTGTCAATTCACTTTTTTCAAACTTAAAGCTAAATATGAACTCGTATTAGATGTTTATTCAGGCATTATATAACGTTTTGCTATGAAAGTATGTTTTCAGACATACAGTATGTCTAGTATACTCTGTCAGACATTACACTTGATGCTAACACTTCTCCTCACTTTCAAATAGTACACTTAGGAATTATATTTATTTCACTATAAAACGTGTTTTCAGACATATTTCTAGTACTCGAAAATACTAAATTGGTCCTAGTTTCTATTAAGTTGGGGGCTTGTATCATGCAAATTAGATAGTTTGTTGAATCCTGGGAAAACATGCTCCTGCAAGACAATCGCTAAATTGTCAAAGGATTTTTAAACGTAGAGTTAGTTATGAACATAACATTTTAAGTGTGTGACCCTCGAAGCTAAACAGATATTGTATTTTTTATGTTGGATGTAATTTAGGACAGTTTACAGGTTAGCATTATAAGGAATAGAAGTGTAACATTACTGCTAGATGTATTATTCATTGTTCCTCATGCTCTACAGGGGAACTCAGGGTTGGGCTTCAGCATAGCTGGAGGGACAGATAACCCCCATGTCGGCGATGACCCAGGGATCTTCATCACCAAGATCATCTCTGGTGGCGCGGCAGCAGAGGATGGCAGGTTAAGGTGAGTGCTATAGATCGAGCCCTTTTACAACTGAAATCTTCACTTGAAGACATTGAGTTGGCAAAAAGCTCTGGTATAAATGCTGTCAGAATGGATGGCTCGAGGACTCTCATCTATCATTGGATCTAAGTATATTTGTGCCATGTTTTGAAGGCTTTATCCTATGACGGAAAAGCTGGAAGGGTTGTTTTCAGATTTTTCCCGAAATGTTATCTTACTTCGAGAGCTGTTCTTTGACAATTTGTTACAGAGATCTCTGTTCGCATTGTCTTTGTTCAACGGTAACTCTCCATGGGATTGCATTCATTCCAGAAACTATCCCTAAACACCTCTCTATAAATCTCACATGTGGTACTACATACAGCAAACTACAGGTAACTGCCAAAATAAAGTCAGTAAATGAGGGATACAAAGTATATTGAAAGCAGGTGCTTCCACACATGTGGTTCCTGAGTTAATTAAGCAATATAGCCTAAATTACATCCAACATAAATATACAATTTCTGTTTAGCTTCACACACTTAGATGTTAAGTCCACCACTGACTCTACGTTTAAAATAAATTTAGAGATTCTCTTGCAGGGGCATATTTTCCCAGAATTCCACATACTTTCTCATTTGCATAATACAATTTATTATTATGTTTTTAAGATGTGCACAGAGATTAGTGGAAAAGGCCTACTCTAGAAGACATGATGGGTTTTTGACATCGTTTAAGTATTATAGTTAGGCACACTCCTCTTGTGGTTACTTATTCACTTCACCGTCTGGGGGATTGTAGCTTAACATGACTTATTCTAAGCATCTTCTTGCTCTTACGTTTTAGCTGAATGTAAATAGGAAATACTCAAAGGCTTTGCTCTGGGAGCACTCTACATAACACAGGGCTTTTTGGATGCTTAGAGTACCACATAGTTAGTAAGATGACAGGGTAAATTAAAGGGGAAGTTCAGGATTTTACAACTTGATGTTAGATGGTTCCTCACCCTGAAAGTAGGTTTGGTTTTCTTTAAACAGCCACTTTTCAGCTAGCTTCTGCATTGCATTGCTTTCTCTTCGGGGGTTTAGGCTGGGTATCTGTAAAGCACTTTGTGACAACTGCTGATGTAAAAAGGGCTTTTTAAAATAAACAAGATTGAATGAGTGACTAGCCACATCTAGCTAATGATCAATGGAAGTGGTAGATGCAATCACACTCTTTTTTTAATGGACAAATCACCTTGAAGTATCATCAAAACACATATGGAGTTGATTTCAGTTGATTTGGCGATATTTTAAGTTCAGCATAAAATCCCTTTTTATGGTGTAAACGTTTTGCTATGGTGTGCGCTAATGAATACAACCCAGCTGTATCATAAATCAGACCAACCCAGAAAAATCAGAAGTGTTAAACTCATTGTAGTGTTAATTTGAACACTTTTACGGTGTGTATATCAGAGTATCGGAGCGGAGCATGCCTAATTTGTGGCCTTGCTATGTTGTTGTCTTATAGGTCTCTCTTTATGCAGTGTCGTCTCTCTTGTCGTGATGTGTGTTTTGTCCTTCAGTTTCTTGGCAATTTCTCGCATGGAATAGCCTTCATTTCTCAGAACATGAATAGACTGACGAGTTTCAGAAGAAATGTATTTGTTTCTGGCCATTTTGAGCCTGTAATCAAACCCACAAATGCTGGTGCTCCAGATGCTCAACTAGTCTAAAGAAGGCCAGTTGTATTGCTTCTTTAATCAGAACAACAGTTTTCAGCTGCTGCAAAAGGGTTTTCTAATGATCAATTAGCCTTTTAAAATTCTAAACTTGGATTAGCTAACACAACATTTCATTGGAACACAGCGAATTTGGAGCTGCAGTTCATTTTTTTGTGAGCGTGGAATGTTTATTGTCAGAGTGGTAGGAAAGGACATTGCGCGGGATTTGAGTGATGGGCGGGATTTCTAACGGCTCAACTCCGCTCACATAATCTGGTGTATATGCATCCACACTCAACAGAATGAATTTCACACTTTCAAAAGTGTGAACTAATAGGCATTACACTATACACTACTGGAGTTAACTCATAGGGATTTCACTCTACATTGGAGTGAACTAATTAGTATTTAATTTTATAATTAATATAATTAAATGGTATATGGTGTAAAGCCTAATTTGTATATTTCCCAGGGTGCCTTTTCTTTTTGAGTGATTTGTAGAGTTACCATGTATTTTTTAGTAACCCAGACATGGTTGTGGAATTATCATTAAAAGTATTCAAATTAAACTATGACAATTTACATGACATATATCATAAGGCTTTACTTTGATGGCCTAGTTTTAACTTAACTCAGTGTAAGGAAACTCCTCATTTACAGGCCACATCAGGTCTGCAAGTCACATTATGAGGGCTTGCAACGTGATGTGTAATTCCTATTGGAATCCAGACAGAGTTAGGATATCAAACAGTTGTAATTTTTATTCACCCGTAACCGATATTCAGAATGACTGTCAGGATAATGGAAATGGGTAAAGGAGACCTTTACCTTAACCATTTGGGGCGGCAGGGTAGCCAAGTGGTTAGAGCGTTGGACTAGTAACCGGAAGGTTGCAAGTTCAAACCCCCGAGCTAACAAGGTATAAATCTGTCGTTCTGCCCCTGAACAGGCAGTTAACCCACTGTTCCTAGGCCGTCATTGAAAATAAGAATTTGTTCTTAACTGACTTGCCTGGTTAAATAAAGGTAAAATAAAAAATAAATAAAAATAAACTAGAACAACCATTTCAGTAACGGTGCAATACATCTGAACTAAACTAACTGATCGGATTAGTTTAGAAATATATGTTATTTATCTTTGTGTAGCACAAGTTTAATCAATCAATCAATGAACATGCAAAAACACAGACATTAAAAACAATCCTAAAAAAGCTACCTGCAGTAGAGCATGCTGGAAAATATGTTAATGATGGGCTCTCCACAGTGTAAAACAATAGCTCTGGTTATTAACACCAACAATTTGGGTTATTTGACACCACTGAGTGTTAACACAGAGTGAATTCAACTCCTGAATCAACACTAGAAATATAACTCTGATAAATCAACACTGGCCAATTTGCAGTGTCCATTCAACTTTGGACGTTGTGCTGTAAATGCATATAGTGTACACCAAATTAACAGAACTCACTGCAGACCAAGGCATCATGCTGAGCACAAGCATAGAAACACAGCTTTTATGTGTGTAAATAGGCAGAATCTCTCGCTCTGCTTGAGTGTGTGTGTGCATGGGGTCCCAGCTGGTCCCTTACAATGCGCCTCAGGAGAGTTCTGTTCTTGAACGTGGGGGCATGGATGTTTGTGGCCTCTCCTGAAGGGGTTAAAGGGTCACACTGCAGCAGGGGCCTTCTACTCCCCCTGCCACATGCACGCACACGTACATGCACGCACAAATACTATTTTTTCCAGGTTAAGGCTCATGTTCCCATCCTCTTTTTTTCCTTGCAGAGTGAATGACTGCATCCTGCGGGTGAATGATGCCGACGTGTCCGAGGTGTCCCACAGTAAGGCTGTGGAGGCACTGAAGGTGGCCGGCTCCATCGTCAGCCTCTACGTTCGCCGGAGGAGACCCATGCTGGAAACTGTCATTGAGATCAAACTCATCAAAGGACCAAAAGGTTGTTTTTACACTCCCTCTCATCTTTCTATCTATCTCATATTTTGGGGATTGAACTCTCAGGTAAAATGTGAAAGGTTATTACATTACACCATGTTGGACAACTTCCCTTTCCCTTTCCGTCTCAATTTTCGTCTCTCTCTTTCTCAATTTTCATCTCTCTCCGTCTCAATTTTCATCTCTCTGTCTCAATTTTCATCTCTCCATGTCTCAATCCCCCCCATCATCATCATTACTTTCTCAATATATCCCTCTGTCTGTATCTACAACTCACTTCCTTTCGCCTTGTCTTCATTTCTTTCTCTTTTGCTCAGTAAGTATCAGTGATTTTTAAGGGTAAACCAGATAACCATGCACATCCAGTATCCTTTGTTTTATTTAGTATTTTATCAGTGGGAGTTTGTACCACCCCCCCAGCCCCCACACTAAGAAATAACTTTGATGCATTATTTATATCAAAGAGATGAGTCATCACTGGGGAAAAGCTGCAGTGAATCCATGGGTGTATTCATTAGGGCACACTGTGGCAAAACGTTTTGCAAATGAAAACGTTTTCCAACAAAAAAATGTGGAATCTTAAGTTCAGGTTAGTCCCTCCCCAATTTGAGCACTTTTGGCTCCTAGTGAATACCCCAGATTGGGAGATGGATGAGGGAGGAGAGGAGATTTGGAAAGCGACATTGTGTGGTCTATAATTGATGCTGCTATTTTCTTACCCTGACTATAAGAGTCCCATGTGTTTTTCACACGTCAGTTGGCCGGTGTTGAGACAAACAAACCCATTGTAACCAATGAAACATGCTATACTTGCCGCAGAAGCAGCATATCCGTGAAGCAGCAAAAACACAAGGCTCTCTTTGCTGAATGATCTTTCTACCCTTCAAGTCTATTTTCCAGTGCTTCAGGTGTCTGTGAAGTGTACTAATATACACTCACTGGACAGTTTATTAGGTACACCCATCTAGTACCGGGTCGGACCCCTCTTTGCCTCCAGAACAGTCTGAAATCTGTGTCGGATACATTCCACATGGATGTTGGTCCATGCTGACGCGATGGCATCATGCAGTTGCTGCAGATTGGACGGCAGTATATTCATGCTGTGAACAGCCCGTTCCATCTCATCTCAAAGATGCTCTATTGGGTTGAGGTCTGGGAACTGGGCAGGCCACTCAAGTAAACTGAACTCGATGTCATGTTCCAGGCAATGTTTTTCCACACCTCAATTGTCCAGTGTTGGAGATGCCGTTCTGAGATGCCGTTTGTGGTCCACCTGGTAGCTTGCACGATTCTTGCCATTCTCCTTCGACCTCATCAACGAGCTGTTTTCGCCCACAGTACTGCCGCTGACCTGATGTTTTTGTTTGCCGCACCATTCTCGGTTAACACTAGACACTGTCGTCATGAAAAGCCCAGGAGTGATCTGTCGCGCCTGGTACCGACGACCATACAGCATTCGAAGTTGCTTAGGTCCCTCGTGTTGCCCATTCCAACGTTCAGTCGAACAGTAACTGAATGCCTGTCTGCCTGCTTTATTTAACAAGCCACGGCCATGTAACTCACTGTCTGTAGGAGCAATCCATTTTCGTGAATGGGGTGTTGTACCTAATAAACTGTTACTGAGTGTAAGTGGCTTGTGCTTGTGATCCAGAGGCCGCAGCCTGGACCGCTAGACCACACTAGGCCACAATACCTTTTTTTAACCTCCACCCCACGTCTATTTCTCCTCAGGGCTGGGCTTTAGCATCGCAGGAGGGGTGGGCAACCAGCACATCCCGGGGGACAACAGCATCTATGTAACTAAGATCATAGATGGCGGTGCAGCACAGAAGGACCAGCGCTTGCAGGTTGGAGACAGGCTGCTTATGGTAAGTTACTGCAGCTTCACTACCCATACCCTGCCCTGTCCTCATCCCCCATAGGTGGACCATACTGTACTGTCAAAGTGTTATACTGCGTAACAATCTTCATGACACATTTATTAAACATCATTCATAAGGAGTTTTGAAAATAAAATGTAGCTTTATTTATCCATTGTGCAACGAAATAGTGAGTAGTGTGTAAGAAGGTTGGGTACTGTGACAGTAAAATATAGATTTGTTGTATAATGCATAAATTAAGATCTATTCAATGGGACTTTTATTTTGAAAACTCCATATGAAGGATGTTAAATACATGTGTTATGAAGGTTATGCGGTATAATTATTTTACAGTGACACACTAATTTACTGTATAAACAGAGACCCATATATTCCCCATTGTGTGTATGAATGTGTAAATGTTTATTTGTTAAAAGGCCCTGTTTTCAGTAATATCATATCCTGCCATTGTTAAGTGTGCCAATTGAATGTGTGAAGAATATGTGTGTTAATTCAGGACTGGCTGATAGTTTAATTGTAGGCCCCTCTCACCAATTTGAGTTGATTACATTCAGGTGTACTAAGGTGAATAGGAGAGTGGCCGTGTTAAAGACGATTTATGCTCATCCCGGCGTCTGCATTCGCCGTACAGCATTTACAGCAATGCAGCATCCTTCTAAGTCAGGGCATTCTTACATCTAGCGCCCGGCAGAGCTGTTGTCAAGGAAGTGAGTTTATGTTTATAGAGGACGTACCGCCCCCACCTACCGTCAAACAATCATGTCAATGAGGAGATATATGTAGCTATACGGAGCACTCTGCATTGTTACGCAATTTGGGAAGTGCACAGCGATGCAGTATAAAGCTTGATTTGACCTCCGCAATTGGATCACACCCTCCGTACGGACCTTTTGGAAGGCATTTATGGATCAAGCATAAATGTATTTTTAGTTGGGAGTAAGGATAGAGGAGAGCATGTTTGCTAGATTTTATGCTCTTACCTGTTTTATCTTTTAATCCTAGTTTTAGCCTGTTAGCTCTTCGTCTGATTTTAACCTGTTGTTGTATCTATCTATTTATTCAAATAAATTCAATTTTTTTTGTAAAATTGTTCCTGTCTTCATGAAACCTTTTTGATGTGTACGAGGTAACGGCCAACTTTATCACAACTACAGAAATCTGTTATAGTGTTGTTATAGTGTTGTAGCAAGTGAGTTGCTTAACCACAGCTAAATTCAACTAGCTACCTTCCTGCTGCCTCCAGCTCTGGAGGATCCTGGGCTATCATAATCTGCATTTGGCAGGCTGCACTTTGCAGCACCATGTCAGTCTGGCATTAAAGGAGTGGAACATAAGGTTTAAAGAGCGACTGCCCCTTAAAAGCAACTTCTCGCTTTGAGAATGGCTTATGTGGCATCACTGTGAGTCACAAAAATAATTGACTATATAGATTGACTACAATGTACATAGGACAATATTTTAAAAGGTCAATAGCTCCACATTTCAATGACTTAACCTCAAACCAACTATAAATTATAGATATTAATTTACAAATATTGAACGTCTTTAATGCGATAACTAAAAGATATGCAACATGAAAGTATTGTCCCATTTACACTCTGCAATTTATTGACGGTCCCTAACTATTCCCTGAGATTGGCTATCGAAAGTGTATACAACTTTGCCAGAGTTGCACACCAGCCGGATGAAGCTAATTGGCAAAATAATTTAGGTAAATCTTCCCACCTGCGATCAGACACAAGGAACTCCCACATCAAACCACACCCCGAAACCAACTCACATTTGAATTCAGTCATGGCCGAAATCTCTCTCAAAACACAGTACAGATCAAATAAACAGTAGCTGCCAGGACTAATATTGGTCCAATAAAAATAGCACCCTGTTGGATTGGATAATATTGTGTTCATTTGTTTGATTCAAGTTCTATTTAAATCTGTTATGGATAGGGTATTTAATGTATTTGGGCCTTTTTAAGTGAATTACTTTGTAAAAGTGGATGATTTAATGAACCAAATCTTAAAACGAGGCCAAATCAGGAAGTGCAGTCACCCTTTAACTTTCTTACGTTATGCCTGAGATTTTCTCCATGCACACAGGTGAACAACTACACTCTGGAAGAGGTCTCCCACGAGGAGGCAGTAGCCATACTGAAGAACACGTCTGACGTTGTCTACCTGAAGGTGGGCAAGCCCACCAGTGTTTACTTATCAGATCCCTATGGGCCACCTGATATCACGCACTGTGAGTTTGTCACCTCTTTTTCACCCCTCTACCCACCCGTTTGGCCAGTTTCCCAGACACAGATGACGTTTAGACCTGGACTAAAATGCATGCTCAATGGAGGTTCTTCAATAAAAGTTCTTAGTCCAGCACTAGGCTTAGTCTGTGTCTGTGAAACCGCCTTACAGAGACGTAACTTTAGTTTGTCGTCCGAGTTGTGTACAAGAGGGCAGCATTTGAGTTACAAATGATGTGAGCAACCTCTGCTGTTGTAGACCTGGACAGTCTTCTTTCACTTCGCAAATGAATGTGTTTCATTCACACTGATGCGATATGCTTGTTCATTATCCCTGAGTTTAGATACAGAGTATTCACAAGAACGTTATGTGAGTTGGGATTGTTTCAGAGTGCATTGTGTTTGCTACGTAGTACTTATTTAACCTTTCTCCCTTGCCATGTAAACTTAAATTCCAAAACATTAGTGTGTGGGCCTCCAAACTACATTCATTTTATTGATTGATAGGTTAGTAATGTCACAAAGCTGAAGTCTGAAGTGCTGTGTACACCCTTGTTGTTTCTTTCAAGCGTTCTCTCCAGCAATGGAAAATCATATCTCTTCCGTGGGAAACAACGGCACTCTGGAATACAAGTGCAGTCTTCCCCCCATGCCCATCTCCCCCGGAAGGTACTCCCCCCTCCCAAACCAACTACTCGGGGAAGAGGACATAAACAGGTTGGATGGTTTTTCCTTCTTACGGTAATTACATCCCTTCCTACTAGACGCCAGTAGTATTACAAGTAGAGTCTCGTCACTTCACTCCACCCCGTTTTGTATGGAAACTCAAAAGCATTTCTAGATGATGTTACAAGTTGATGGAATTGATTGCTTTGGGGATTACAAGCCCCCCCCGCACCCCACTTCCTAATTCCTTTGACCCAGCTGTTTTGGTCCAATGCTGTCCTCCACTCAAGTCTATTCTTTCAACTGTGTTGTGTTGTAGCACTATGTTTGATCTGGCGGTATATTTGAGATGCATGTGAAGATATACTGAAGGGTGGCATAGTCAAGGGTGGCATAGTCAAGGGTGGCATTTCCACCTTTACGACATTTGAAGTTTTTTCCGCTTCGTCCTTTAATCTTATATGTCTGTAATAATGGACCCGACTATCGCGGCTCTGAACAATCAATTCAGCTTAAGACAACAAACTAGCTATTTCAGGGTTTCACAAAATGGTTTATTCTTTGATCTAGTTATTTTAATTTTGGAAGTTGGTCCCTTCTGTGGTATTACATCAGTAGTGGTTGCAGATGGTTTTCATTCGGTGTTTTTTCAGTGAGATGTTTTCTGCAAGGCAGTTGATTTTTCTGAGTGGGTGCTTAACCTGAAAATCTCTATCTCACTCACTCACTCACTCACTCACTCACTCACTCACTCACTCACTCACTCACTCACTCACTCACTCACTCACTCACACACTTAACATCCACATTAAAACAGCACTCCCTTTCCAAAGGAAGCAGCCTCCCTTCAAGAGGCGTCTGTCGTAGCACTGAACCACTGTCTATATTCTATAACACCCCGAGTGGAAGGACAAGTGCTGTTATGACGTGGGGTGGGGGTGGGGGGTGGGGGTGATGGAGTTTCCAATAAACTTCTACTAAAGGAGAGAAGTAGAGTGTTTGATATAGTGAATTTGCATTTACTCTGACACATGGCATACGTGTTACTCCAAGCAATACCCTACATGGGCTGTGAGTTGATTGGCTCAATGTCCAGGCAAATTCAGAGCAACAAGAAATGACTTAGCCGACCATGTGGAGAAAAGATGTTTCAAACCTGTAATCAGCTTTCCAAGTCAAGAAAGTCTAGACGATCATCACTACAAGAGAAACTAAGACCAACTGCAAGCCACTTTATTCAAATGTATCCGACCACATCAATCGAATTTGTCCCGTAACTGAAACAGAATGCATAATAGATCAGTACTAGAGTGCCAAATCATTTAAATATATCTTTTCATCTTCACATTTTTGTATAAAAAAAATGCTTAACACTTTTTTTTTAATGCAGTCTGATTCTGTCTTTATAAAGTAGTGTCCTAGTTTAAAGTTACATACCGTTGAGCATGTAATAGATGGTTTGAGATTTTTTTTAAAGCACACTGGATTTAAAAAAAAATAGCCACTGCCTCTAAAAAGCAACAGATCCCTTTGAGAAATGGCCTATGTGGCATCAATATGCGTCAAAAACAGTTATTCCAGTGTCAAAATTACAAAGTGTAAAGTGTATAGACTACAAAGTGTAAAGTGTAAAGACTACAAAGTGTAAAGTGTAAAGACTACAAAGTGTAAAGTGTAAAGACTACAAAGTGTAAAGTGTAAAGACTAAAATAGTGTAAAGTGTAAAGACTACAAAGTGTAAAGACTACAAAGTGTAAAGACTACAAAGTGTAAAGTGTAAAGACTACAAAGTGTAAATAGGATAATTTTGGCCATAAAGTCAGTCTTGTCTAAAATAGAGTTTGGAATATCCGTGCGTCACACCGGGTAAATTGCGGTTGGGTTTTGATTTGACAATGTCTATTTGCCCACTAACACGGTGTGAACAGCTGCGGTGATTGCTCTTTATCCAATAGCACGGACAGAGAGATAGACCTGCCCAGCAGCTCCCACTGTTTACATAAGACAACACGTTTGCAATGTTTTTTACTGGAGAAATACAGCACCAAGCACCTTAGTTAGATTTAAATTTACGCAAAAATGTAAACATTTATTACAGTTATCTTAGATTCATTCTGGGGATTTTGACAAAGTGAAATAGACACGGAAGCCTATCAAATGTTATTGGTCATATACACATATTTAGCAGATGTTATTGAGGGTGTAGATAAATGCCTGTGTTCCTAGCTCCAACAGGGCAGTAGTATCTAAAAATTCACAACAATACACATACATCTAAAAGTAAAATAATGCAATTAAGAAATATATAAATATTAGTACAAGGAATGTCTGAGTGGCATTGACTAAAAAACAGTAGAGTACAGTATATACATACGAAATGAAGAAAACAGCATGTAAACATTATTAAAGTGACTGGTGTTCCATTTAAAGTGATCAGTGATTCCATGTCTACAGTTGAAGTCAGAAGTTTACATACACTTAGGTTGGAGTCATTAAAACTAATTTTTCAACCACTCCACAAAATCCTTATTAACAAACTAGTGTTGGCAAGTCGGTTAGTCATTTTTCCCAAAATTTTTTACAGAAAGATTATTTCACTTATAATTCACTGTTTCACAATTCCAGTGGGTCAGAAGTTTACATACACTAAATTGACTGTGCCTTTAAACATCTTGGAAAATTCCAGAAAATTACGTCATGGCTTTAGAAGCTTCTGATAGGCTAATTGACATAATTTGATTCAATTGGAGGTGTACCTGTGGATGTATTTGCTTAACATCATGGGAAAATCAAAAGAAATCAGCCAAGACCTCAGAAAAAAATTGTAGCCCTCCACAAGTCTGGTTCGTCCTTGGGAGCAATTTCCAAACGCCTGAAGGCACCACGTTCATCTGTACATACAATAGTACACAAGTATAAACACCATGGGACCACGCAGCCGTCATACCACTCAAGAAGGAGATGCGTTCTGTCTCCTAGAGATGAACGTACTTTGGTGTGAAAAGTGCAAATCAATCCCAGAACAATAGCAAAGGACCTTGTGAAGATGCTGGAGGAAACCGGTACAAAAGTATCTATTTCCACAGTAAAACAAGTCTTATATCGACATAACCTGAAAGGCCGCTCAGAAAGGAAGAAGCCACTGCTCCAAAACTGCCATGAAAAAGCCAGACTAGCCAGACTACTTTTTGGAGAAATGTCCTCTGGTCTGATGAAAAAAAAATAGAACTGTTTGGCCATAATGACCTTCGTTATGTTTGGAGGAAAAAGGGGGAGGCATGCAAGCCGAAGAACACCATCCCAACCGTGAAGCATGTGGTGGCAGCAGCATGTTGTGGGGGTGCTTTGCTGCAGGAGGTACTAGTGCACTTCACAAAGTAGATGGCATCATGAGGGTGGCAAATTATGTGGATATATTGAAACAAAATCTCAAGACATTAGTCAGGAAGTTGAAGCTTGGTCGCAAATGGGTTTTCCAAATGGACAATGACCTCAAGCATACTTCCAAAGTTGCGGCAAAATGGCTTAAGGACAACAAGCTCAAGGTATTGGAGTGGCCATCACAAAGCCCTGACCTCAATCCCATAGAAAATTGGTGGACAAAACTGAAAAGGCGTGTGTGAGCAAGGAGGCCTACAAACCTCACTCAGTTACACCAGCTCTGTCAGGAGGAATGGGCCAAAATTTACCCAACTTAATGTGGGATGCTTGTGGAAGGTTACCCGAAATGTTTGACCAGAGTTAAACAATTTAAAGGCAATGCTTCCAAATACTAATTGAGTGTATGTAAACTTCTGACCCACTGGGAATGTGATGAAAGAAATAGAAGCTGAAATAATTATCTCTACTATTATTCTGACATTTCACATTCTTAAAATAAATTGGTGATCCTAACTGACCTAAGACAGGGAATTTTACTAGGATGAATTATCAAGAATATTGAAAAACTGAGTTCAAATGTATTTGGCTAAGGTATATGTAAACTTCTGACTTCAACTGTATGTATTACTCTTGTCCAGATGTGATAGAGCAGTGTGCAGTGCGATGGCGATTGCATCGTCTGTGGATCTCTTGAGGCGGTATGCAAATTGAATTGGTTCTTGGGTGTCAGTTAAGGTAGAGCTGATATGATCTTTATCTAGCCTCTCAAAGCACTTCACGATGACAGAAGTGAGTGCTATGGGGCGATAGTAATTTAATTCACTTACCTTTGCTTTCTTGGGTACAGGAACAATGCTGGACATCTTGAAGCAAGTGGAGACTGGGATAGGGAGAGATTGAATATGTCCGTAAACACTCCAGCCAGCTGGTCTGTGCATGCTCTGAGGACGCGGCTAGGGATACTGTCTTGACCGGTAGCCTTGCGAGGGTTAACAAGCTTAAATGTCTTACTCATGTCGGCCACAGAGAACGAGAGACAACAGTCCTTGGGAGTGGACCACGTGGGCGAAGAAGGTGTTTAGCTTGTCCGGGAGCAAGATGTCGGTGTCTACGACGTTTCTGTTTTTTCCTTTGCAATCCGAGATTGTCTATAGACCCTGCCACATGCTTCTCATGTCTGAGCCGTTGAATTGCTACTCCACTTTGTTTCTGTACTGAACTTTTGCCTGTTTGATTGCCTTACAGATGGAATAAATAATTATACTGTTTGTATTGACCATATTCCCAGTCACCTTGCCGTGGTTAAATGTGGTGGTTCACACTTTCAGTTTTGTGCGAATGCTGCCATCTATCCACGTTTTCTGGTTTGGGTAGGTTTTAATAGTCACAGTCTCAGTCACTGTCCGTGTATAGTCACAGAACTCAGTCACTGTCCGTGTATACGTCAATGCCTTTCTCAGAGGCTACCCGGAGCATTTCCCTGTCCACGTGATCAAAATAATCTTGAAGCATGGATTCTGATTGGTCAGATCAGCGTTGAATAGACCTTAGCACGGGTACTTCCTATTTGAGTTTCTGCCTATAGTATGGGATGAGCAGAATGCAGAGCAGAGTTGTGATCTGATTTGCTGAAGGGAGGGTGGGGGAGTGTCTTGTAGCCATCCTGGAAGGGAGGGTAACAATGGTCGAGACTTCTTGGGGCGTGGGAACTACAGTGTCTCATGGGGGGCAAACACTATCCAAACGTGAAGAATAGGTCAGGAGAAACACCTCCAAGACTGAAATCTATTTTTTCTAATGAGCAACAGATAAACCCACGTGTCAATCAGCATGTTCAGTGGCTCTTTAATTCAGAGGGTGGCCTGATAGTTAACAGGGTTGGGGTCAATTAAAATTGAAGTCAGTCAAATCAGGAAGTGATTTGAATTAAGCCTTTTTTAAATGATTGAATAGGTATTTCA
Organism: Oncorhynchus tshawytscha; assembly: GCF_018296145.1. Classification (NCBI taxonomy): domain Eukaryota; kingdom Metazoa; phylum Chordata; class Actinopteri; order Salmoniformes; family Salmonidae; genus Oncorhynchus; species Oncorhynchus tshawytscha. The sequence goes on along the minus strand of NC_056437.1, from coordinate 49,989,757 downwards.
GTTTACTTCCTGAATTTACACGGTTAGTTTTAATTGAAGTCAAATTTACTAGCTAAACATTGGAGATGGCTCCGTACTGTATGGCTGCCTTCTTGCAAGCTCAAACCCAACTTTGCCATTTTGTGCTTCTAACAGACTAGTCAAAGCTCAAACCAAGTTTATTCACCCACTGGGTCAAACAGCTGAAAAGACAAAGACATGTTCCCACCAGCACAAGTATTTATACTCTCCTATTAGGCGGAGTGTCCTCCTTCCACATCTAGACGGCCAATACATCTCTGTTGCTAGGCAGGAACTCAGGCGGTGTGTGTTGTTAGGTTCTAATTTTCAGAGTAAATAACGCACGGACACTAGAGAAGCTTAACCAAGTTGAATTCTTCCCAAAGGGTCGACACAGCTGTATTCAGATAAAGACATGTTCCCACCACCACGAGTGTGTGTATATATATATATATATACATATATATATACTCCACTTTAGACACTCCTCCTTCTCTCCTTACATCTTATTGTTCGACAGGAAGACAAAGTGATACAGTATTAAACCGTTCTGTCTCCCTTCAGCTGACCTGACCTCAACCCCCTTGATGTCTAATCCAAAGCACTCCACCCGTTTCACTTATAGCGCTCCTGTGACTTCCTCCCATCCACCCAGCACATTCCAAAACCATCTGTCTCCTACAGATAACCATTCACTTCTGATGTGACCTCCATTCTCTACCACCCCTCAGACACTAGAGTATTACTTCTGATCGATCGTGTCTCTAGTGTAGCAACATTCAAAGTTGAACCCAGAATCCAACCGTGTGTAATATAACTGCTCCTTGTCACTTCGTCTGATCTGACCTCGGCCCACATTCCTCATTCCTCCCTAATCCACTGCTATCTAACTTTATCAGTGACTGCGATCAGACTGGTACCCTTTGGCCCACTCCATAAGACCCATGAGATTTAACAATAACATTATACATGTAAAGTAGTTCTAGTATAGTAGCATGAATAAGTATATATTTCAAGCTAGAATCCAGCAGTGCCAACATAGCTATATGGAACATCCAAATAGTTTTTTGCCTTAGATGAAATTAATCACAATTTTTAGTTTTGGTTCATGTTTGAGATCTCTCCCTTGGGGATTCATTGATCTTGGTACTATAAAGGGCCTAATGCAGTGCTTTTCTCCACTTTTTTTTGTTCATGTATAAAGTCATCTTTTGTTCACAGAGTTTTGAAAAAAAAATTTAAACACCAAAATTGTTGACAGGAAATATAGCATTACCAGAATCTGTAAATTAATGGGAAATTCATTCGACAACAATTTTGATAACCTCCATTGCTGACACGTGTAGTGCCATCACTAGTTGTGAGTGATTCGTGCTTTTTGAAATTGGTTTTGTTTTAGTTCGATCATTAAAAAATAATCACGGTTTTCAATTTTGGTTGATTTATTTTACGTTAAAAGCACTATGCATTATGTGGTTTGAATGCTGGAACACAGAATAAAATAATGAAAGTCCAATGATGACAGTGAATGGTAGTGCTTATCACTTATCAACCATCATTTATTCACATTACTTTACTTTAAAAACATTTTTCAGTTGTGTATTGTACTTGTTTTATTTTATTATTCCATTCAGTCATCTCACAAAATCTCTATTTTAGTAGTTCTTCAGAGTAAATAAGGCATACTTGTATGCCTGCTGAATACCAGCTATCAATCACTTAGATCATGTATTTTCAGGTAGAGATACCTCGCAAAGTAACTGCTCTCTCCCACTCAATCACACATTCTTCTGTCACATTCTCTGTGTCAGCCTAATGTAGCAGGTGAAAAAAAACACACAGACTGGACAAGTAGATGCGCAATGGATTGTGGTCTTTGTAGTCAATTACCACTTTCTGCGCTATGTAGAATATTGGCCTGTTGGAAACTACAACTCCTTACTACATTGCACAGTTCGGGCTTGATCTAATTTATCTAGAGAAACTGTGTAATGTGCGCAATGAAATAGTCAATTAGTTGTTTTAAAAAATGAAAAATAAAATACATTAAAGTACAACTTAAGTATTTTTTGGGGGTATCTGTACTTTACCATTTAAATGTTTTACATTTTTTACTTCACTACATTCCTAAAGAGAATTATGTACTTTTTACTCCATACATTTTCCCTGACACCCAAAAGTACTCGTTACATTTTGAATGCTTAGCAGGACAGAAAATGGTCCAATTCGCACACTTATCAAGAGAACATCCCTGGTCATCCCTACTGCCTCTCATCTGGCGGACTCACTAAACACAAATGCTTTGTTTTTAAATGATTTCTGTGTGTTGAAGTGTGACCCTGGCTATCCGTAAATAAAACCAAAACAAGAAAATTGCTTAATATAAGGAATGTTTTATTATTCATACTTTTACTTTTGATACTTAAGTATATTTTAGCAATTACATTTACTTTTTATGCTTAAGTATATTTTAGCAATTACATTTACTTTTTATGCTTAAGTATATTTAACACCAATTTTTTAAAACTTTTACTCAGGTAGTATTTTACTGGGTGACTTGCACTTTTACTTGAGTCATTTTCTATTAAGGTATCTTTCATTGAGTACTTTTCCACCACTGCCTACAATTCGGTAAAATAGCTCAGCACTAACCATCACATACTGTACAAAGGTGTTATAAAATAACCAAATAAGTCCATTTACACCTCACAGACAAAGTTATCGCAGTATAAATCTATAAATTGCCTCGTTGGCTAAATGGGATTTATTATTATTATTATAAGTCTGTCCTCAATGCCCAGGTAGGCACTCTGTAAGGTAGACACACAAGGACTTGCTGATTCAGTCGCTGCAAATAGTAACGACAGGTCACGCCTGCTGTCTGCCAAATCCTTCTGTGTTTCTGTCAGACCAATTGGGGAGATGTGTAGCTGACAGAAACTGAGCACGCGTTTGGCCCTGAATGGCTGCCAATCTGTGTGCCTCTGCAGCTGACAGCATGCTTGGCTGGCTTTGATACTGTGACACGGCTCAACAAATGTAGGACGTCCCAAATGGCACCTTATTCCTTACATAGGGCACTTTTGACCAGAGCCCGGGAATAGGGTGCCATTTGGGATGTGGGATGCAGCCGTAATTAAATGAGCCCCCAGCAGGAGAAAGCACCCCTCAGGACAGACTATCTATTCAGACAGGAATAGCATGAAATGAGTGGGGAGACAGAGAGGGAGATGTAGAATAGCATTGGGGCTGTGATTCATAGCCATGCTGGGGTGGTGTATACAGTGAGCTCCAAAAGTATTAGGACAGTAACAAATGTTTTGGCTCTGTACTACAGCACTTTGCTTTTGAAATAGTACAATTGCTATGATGTTAAAGTGCAGACTGTCAACTTTATATTGAGGGTATTTTCATCCGTATCAGGTGAACCATTTAGAAATTACACCAGTTTTTTTCATAGTCCCTCCCATTTTAGGGGACTAAAAGTATTGGAACAAATTCACTTACTGTATATGCTGTGGGGAAGTGTGAGGGCCTTCTGGGCCTTCAAAGAAAGCATAAGGATTTAAAAAAAATATATATATATATTTTTTCTTTCTTCTATTTCATTTTACAATAATTTGTATGATCTTCTGATTTAATCTCTTCAGTTTGTATTGGAAATAAGGGTTTTCTTTGGTGGTCTCTGGGTTTAACCTCATAATCATTGTATAATTTTGAAATCTAAAGACGTGGAATACAGAGCCAAAACAACAAGAACATTTGTCACTGTCCCAATACTTTTGGAGCTCACTGTATGTGCTGCAGGCTGCGGAGATACCCGCAAGACCAGCCTCAGCCATGGGATATCGGATCTCAACTGCATCTACAGTCAGTGTCTGTCACGCCCTGACCCTAGAGATCCTTTTTATTCTCTATTTTGGTTAGGTCAGGGTGTGACATGGGTGGGTAGTCTAGTTTTTTTATTTCTATGTTGGCCTGGTATGGTTCCCAATCAGAGGCAGCAGTTGTCTCTGATTGGGGATCATATTTAGGCAGCCTTTTCCCACTGGGTTTTTGTGGGATCTTGTTTTTGTGTAGCTGCCTGTGAGCAGCCCAGAACGTTACGTTTAATTTTCTTCTGTATTGTTTTTGGTGAGTTTCATATTTATTAAACATGTGGAACTCTAAGTACGCTGCGCCTTGGTCCATTCATTCAGACGATCGTGACAGTGTCACTATCTCTGCTCTGTTTAAATTAGATTAGACAAACAATACTTGAAATAACAGTTTGTTAACGTAAAGCACAACATGCAATCTACTTGTGGCCTACAAAGACGGCGAATGGGCCTCAAATGTATGGGTCTGTGATACATTAGACATTTAAGTTGATGTTTGATTTCAATATTTCACTAAAGCTGGCTACAGAAGCAGCTGAAGAGTGGTCGTAGTCAGTTTAACTGTGGCTTTAAGGCACCTTACTCTTTTTTTAACCTTTATTTAACTAGGCAAGTCAGTTAAGAACAAATTTTTATTTTCAATGACGGCCTAGGAACAGTGGGTTAACTGCCTGTTCAGGGGCAGAACGACAGATTTGTACCTTGTCAGCTCGGGGATATGAACTCATGACACATGAGGCAATTAAAAACAATGAGCTGCTGCACCTGAATGGGTAAAAACCATGAGGCTGTGGAGACTTGCTGCTTGGTGCTCTTTAATAAGAGGGGTAGTCTATGGACTGGGAAAAATGGGGATTATGGCCACCATTCGGTAAATGGAAAATAATAAATTAATAAAGAATTAATTTATAGTGGGGCTTACTTTTCCCATCAAGGCACCCTTCATTGTGTCTTGAGTGTCTTGATAGGAATTATACAAGAAGAAGCTAGCTGGGAGCTGTGATCGGATCGTATTTCATCAATTAGACTCAGAGAAGTGAGCTTAGAGAGTGCAGGAGCGTAGCAGCAGGAGGAGAGCGAGATCTGGGTCTGTGCTGTACTGCGGCATGCTCAGAGCTGTGGCCAAGTAGAGGCATCACGAGCCTGGGCCATGCGACACGAAGTGGGGGTAGTAGGGGGTGGGGTGGTGAGGGAGCGTAGTACGGGGAGAGATAGAAAGTGGGCCACTGAGCAGGGCAGGGCTTATATCCATCCACACTGGTTTCATCGGCAGGAGCAAAAAGAATGGCTAATGTAGCCCTGCAACCAATGGAGCATCACACACGTTCACACTTATACACTGTGAATGATATGTGCACGTCTGTACACACCACAACAACTTTCTTAATAGTACTGCACATAAAGTGTATTAGAAAATATAAACGGCACACACATTTGTCCATTATATAAATGCTCACATAATGGACAGATACTGCGCACAAATCGTTACTTATTTCAACTTAAGGTGCTATTTGTTTTAAAATGTATCTAACCTTTATTTAACTAGACAAATCGGTTAAGAACAAATTCTTATTTACCTTTATTTAACTAGGCAAGTCAGTTAAGAACAAATTCTTATTTTCAATGACGGCCTAGGAACAGTGGGTTAACTGCCTGTTCAGGGGCAGAACGACAGATTTGTACCTTGTCAGCTTGGGGATTTGAACATGAAACCTTTTGGTTACTAGTCCAACGCTCTAACCACTAGGCTACCCTGACGGCCTACCAACAAGTAAAAGGCCTCCTGCGGGGACAGGGGCCTGGGATTTAAAAAAAAAAACAATACTATACAAATATAGGACAAATCACACATCACAACAAGGGAGACAACACTACATAGAGACCAAAGACAACAAGGCAGCATCACATGACAACACAACATGGCAGCAGCAAAACATGGTACAACTTTAACTTTAGCCTGCAGCTTTGATATTTGCTGAGAGAAAGATAGTTCACCATCTAGCTATACTCCCAAGTACTTGTAGCTCTAAACCCTCAGAGGTAGTAATCACACCTGTGGGAGGAGGGGCATTCTCCTTACCAAACCACATGACATTTGTTTTGGAGGTGTTCAGAACAAGGTTAAGGGTAGAGAAAGCTTGGGACACTAAGAAAGCTTTGTTGTAGAGCGTTTAACACTAAATCCAGGTAGGGGCCAGCTGAGTATAAGACTGTATCATCTGCATATAAATGGATGAGAGAGCTTCCTACAGCCTGAGCAATGTTGTTGATGTAAATTGAGAAGAGTGTGGGGCCTAGGATCGAGCCTTGGGTTAGTCCCTTGGTGACAGGCAGTGGCTGAGACAGCAGATTTTCTGACTTAATACACTGCACTCTTTGAGAGAGGTAGTTAGCAAACCAGCCCAAAGACCCCTCAGAGACACCAATACACCAAGTTTAAGGATCTCCCACAGGAATGGAATGGTCTACAGTATCAAAAGCTTTGGCCACATCAATAAAAATACCAGCACAATATTGCTTAGAATCAAGGGCAATGGTGACATCATTGAGGACCTTTAAGGTTGCAGTGACACATCCATAACCTGAGCGGAAACCAGATTGCATACCCGAGAGAATACTATAGACATCAAGAAAGCCAGTCAGTTGATTATTGACAAGTTTTTCCAACACTTTTGATTAACAGGGCAAAATAGAAATAGCCTATAACAGTTAGGATCAGCTCAATCTCCCCCTTTAAATAAAGGACAAACCGTGGCTGTCTTCCAAGCAAAGGTAACCTCCCCAGAAAGGAGAGACAGGTTAAAAAGGTCACAGATAGGCTTGGCGATGATAGGGGCAGTAACCTTAAAGAAGAAAGGGTCTAGTTTTTGGGTCAAGTTTAAGGAGCTCCTTTAGCACCTCAGATTCAGTGACTGCCTTCAGGCATGCACAAGCATCTTCGACAGAAGGGATCAAGCTGATTCTATACCATTTTACAGAGGCCAGGTCATGAAGGAAGGCCTGCTCATTGAAGTTTTTCAGCAAGGGTCTATGGCAAACCAGGACAGGTCGTTTCACTGAGCAGCCATTATGAACACAGGCTGTAAAACAGTGGTCACTAAGGTCATTACAGAAAACACTAGACTGGTACCTATCAGGATTATTTGTGAGGATAAAGTTGAGGAGAGTAGCCTTTTCTGGGTGTTTGGAGTCATACCTTGTGGGATTGGTAATAATCTGAGAAAGATTTAGGGAGTCCCATTGTATTAGGACTTGGTCAGGTGGTTTAAGCATGTCCCAGTTTAGGTCACCAAACAGGACAAATTCAGACTTAGTGTAAGGGGCCAGGAGAGAGCTTAGGACAGGTAGGGTACAGGCCGGTGCTGATGGTGGACGATAACACCCAGCAACAGTCAACAAAGAGGTATTTGAAAGTTGAATGCTTAAAACCAGCAAATCAAATTGTTTGGGAACAGACTTGGTGGAGACAACCGAGCATTGAAGGTGATCCTTGGTAAAGATTGCCACTCCACCACCTTTGGAAGATCTGTCTTGCCGAAAAAGATTATAACAAGAAAAGTTAACATCAGTATTCAAAACATTCTTCCTTAACCACGTCTCAGTAATAACAAACACATCTGGATTGGAGCTGTGAACCCACACTTTCAGTTTATCCATTTTAGGTAATACGCTTATACGAGAGCAGAAATCAGTGAAACAGATATCAGAGCACAAGTCAGAATTGGGGCTAGCAACAGTAGATGGGCCAGGGTGTACATGCATATTTACAAATGTCATCAACAGTAATAGAATCAGGGCATGGCAGAGAACAGGGAGAGCTCTGCACTGCTGATTTATGACATCTGAATGTGCATTAGATGGCAACAAGATCATATTGTACAGCAATTTCATCAGGTAACAACAATACAAAGCCAGCGAGAGGTGGTTAGAATAGGATGGGAGGCTAAAAGTCTATGTAACCAATAGAGAGTCAGAGTCCCGAGTGTGGGAACAAACATAGTCTGTCCCACGGTTGGGTAATTGAGCCATATCAATAATGAACCTTTGGCAATGAGGACTTTGTAATTTTAGAAATGCATTATGGTGGTCCCGTTTGTAGTCTCTATTGTAAGGAATTTATTTCTTTATCAAACATTTCTCCCTGATCAAACACTTTGTGTCATCCTCTGTAGCATGCGTCCAACTGTTTGTTGTGTCAAAGACAAAGAACACATATGCATGCTCTGTCTTCGTTTGGCTTTTATGCTAAATGCATACAAAGTATATTGTAAATATAAAGCTATTAGTATTCGTAATTCTAATTAATAAAACCATGTCAATTCTGATCCTTTTTGCAGTTTTCCTTCGTATTGCCACTCTGATTCTGACTCTGTTATTGCACTTCCTTTGTTGGTCTCATCTCTTCCCCTATCAGAAATGCCTCAATAGATGACGGAGAGGGTCACAGGTTTGATTCGCAGCACTTCCAGTTGAGGTGAGACATTTCAAAATGACTGCTGACCCTCATGTTTGACCCTCATGTTTGTCCTCCCATTCCATCTGTGATACATCTTTGTCCTCATTTTATCCTCTAATGCAAGACAGAGTGTGCAGTGGGTAACATACATACACGTGTGCAAAAGAATTGTGCAAACAAAGTACAAAAATGACCAATAAACTTCACTGTAATCTGTCAGTGTGATTTAATTTGAGTTAAAAAAAAGAGGGATTATGGCATTTAGAGGCATTATTTATGTTTTGTTCAGTTTCCTAAGCTCAAGTATATAAAAAAAGTAATTCATGTGTGCTGTCTGAATATGGATCCCTGTTACAGTTCTCATATCAGTTTCCTTTCAAAGCGGCCTCTTTTTGCCCTAAGCGGGCTTTAGTGATGTAAGTAAGTAGCCGGAGTGGCTCATAGGCTCCTGCACCCATCTCCTGTTCCTGTAGCAGCTTTATGTATAGGTACACCCCCTGAACAGGACGCTAGTCTATTGCAATGCCTTACCCTCAACCTATATCCTTAATGCTGAGTGCCAAGCAGAGATGCTTTGGGTCCCCTTTTTTTTGTCTTTGGTATGACTCCCAACCTTCCAATCTCAGGGCGGACACTAACCACAAGGCCACTTTAGTGATGTACATACTCGGAATGCGCATTGACAATATCGATGATAAAAATAAATAAATAAATGACGCTTAAAGATTTTCAGATTGTTCAGTAATGAATATAGATTTTAGTTCCCGCATATGTTGTCACTGGTTACCACCCCATACTGATGGTAGTAGGCTTTCCTTTACTGGTACTATCATGGTGCAAATCACTTTGTTTCATACTAAAAAACAAGTTTGACCTTTTTTTGCTTATAGTCAAAGACAAAGCAGATGGAAAACTCACTGGAGCGGTAATGTTAGCTTGGCGTGTAGTGAAGTTGAAACTTGAAACTAGTGAAGTGGAAGTCTGCAGTAGGGCTCTCTGTGCCGACAGCATGGAGAGGGGGGATTGAGTGCTGATATTTTTGTGGAATCCAAATTCTAAATGAAAAAAAGACATGTAACAGTAGGTGTTTTGCATGTAAAACAACAAAAGCCTGAGTGCACATGTAAATGCTTTATAAACCAAGGTTAAATTCTCCCTTTTCCACTCCCATAACATAGGTGTTATTTGTCTATTCTGTTCTGTGTCTCTCTGTCCCTCTGTTCTGTTCTGTTCTGTCTCTGTCTCCTCCTACTTTCTGTACTAACCACTCTCTCTGCTCTATTCTCCTACCCCCAGGCCTCCTGAGCCAGTTTACAGCACTGTGAACAAACTGTGTGACAAAACACCTTCTCCCCGCTGCTATTCCCCCATGGAGTGTGACAAAAGCCTCCTCCACTCCATACCCTTCCCTCACTATCACTTAGGCCTGCTCCCTGACTCCGAGATCACCAGGTATTCTACCCGCTGCATGGCATAGCTTTGCATTGTATTGCAGGGCATGGCATGCCCCCTACTCTCTTCATATCCTCACACACACTCACTCGTTCCCAAAGGATCTCACTCTTCTAAGCCTTGCATGCCTCTCCTACCTGTCTATCCACGCCCCCTACTCTCTTCCTATCCTCACTTTCTCACTCGTTTCCAGAGGGTCTCACTCTTCTAAGCCTTGCATGCCTCTCCTACCTGTCTATCCACGCCCCCTACTCTCTTCCTATCCTCACTTTCTCACTCGTTTCCAGAGGGTCTCGCTCTTCTAAACCTGCATGCCTCTCCTCCCATCGGCTCCCTCTCACTCCAGGGGGTCTGATCTAGTCCAAACCTGCTGGCCTTATCTTTCGCAAACACATTTGGACCCCCCCCTGAAGACGGGCAGTGTTGTTATAAGTGAATGAAACACATTTGGACCCCCTGAAGACGGGCAGTGTTGTTATAAGTGAATGAAACACATTTGGACCCCCCTGAAGACGGGCAGTGTTGTTATAAGTGAATGAAACACATTTGGACCCCCCTGAAGACGGGCAGTGTTGTTATAAGTGAATGAAACACATTTGGACCCCCCTGAAGACGGGCAGTGTTGTTATAAGTGAATGAAACACATTTGGACCCCCCTGAAGACGGGCAGTGTTGTTATAAGTGAATGAAACACATTTGGACCCCCTGAAGACGGGCAGTGTTGTTATAAGTGAATGAAACACATTTGGACGGGCAGTGTTGTTATAAGTGAATGAAACCCCCTGAAGACGGGCAGTGTTGTTATAAGTGAATGAAACACATTTGGACCCCCTGAAGACGGGCAGTGTTGTTATAAGTGAATGAAACACATTTGGACCCCCCTGAAGACGGGCAGTGTTGTTATAAGTGAATGAAACACATTTGGACCCCCCTGAAGACGGGCAGTGTTGTTATAAGTGAATGAAACACATTTGGACCCCCCTGAAGACGGGCAGTGTTGTTATAAATGAATGAAACACATTTGGACCCCCCTGAAGACGGGCAGTGTTGTTATAAGTGAATGAAACACATTTGGACCCCCCTGAAGACGGGCAGTGTTGTTATAAGTGAATGAAACACATCTGGACCCCCCTGAAGACGGGCAGTGTTGTTATAAATGAATGAAACACATTTGGACCCCCCCCTGAAGACGGGCAGTGTTGTTATAAGTGAATGAAACACATTTGGACCCCCTCCCCCCTGAAGACGGGCAGTGTTGTTATAAGTGAATGAAACACATTTGGACCCCCCTCCCCCTGAAGACGGGCAGTGTTGTTATAAGTGAATGAAACACATTTGGACCCCCCTCCCCCTGAAGACGGGCAGTGTTGTTATAAGTGAATGAAACACATTTGGACCCCCCTCCCCCTGAAGACGGGCAGTGTTGTTATAAGTGAATGAAACACATTTGGACCCCCCTGAAGACGGGCAGTGTTGTTATAAGTGAATGTGTTTTCTCCAAAAGTGTCAGGGTATTAGGTAAATGTGGTTTTAAAAGTGGTATGTTGAAGCCTATAGCAGCTACTCAGACACACTCAAACACAATCAAGCGCACTTGACGCACCAGATGCTTTTACACTTTTTCTGAAGCCGGGGGTCAGTGTGATCGCAACGTGAAGGGGCCAGATGTGATTTCACTGGTCATATATATTAGATATATTGTCAAGCAATCTGAGATTTTGTATATCTCTTTCTTAGCTCTCCCTGAACACATTATAATTGAACCCTCAAGCACTATTTCCCTTCGGGATCAGGATGGCCTCCACCCTTCGTTAAGTTTTGCTTGTTTGTTTAGAATGTCAATGATCTGCATTATGTTATGAAAACTAAAGTAGTTCCTAATTGGCCTCCGTGGGAGTTATTATACAAATAATAATACAAATAAGAATATAGATATTACATCAACAAGAACAGCAGTAGACTCTTTTTGCATCAATTGAAAAATAAGTATCGAGGTGCTATTTTATATGATAATGATCAAGATTCCGTTAGTGGTAAGCATACAATAGTTTGTCTTTTATTGATTGTTTGCTCTTTTTCCTAGTAACAGCACTTTGCCATCTTTATCTCGTTTGTGCGGGGCTTATTTATTATTTCAGCTTGTTTATCATTTCTGCATGAGCAACGTATCTGTGCGTACAATCAACAGAGCTGGGGTGTGATTGGGAACCATGAATAAGGCATGAGGTGTTAAAGTGCCTGCTATTCGGACCAGATTAGTTCAACTGTGCGTCATCCATATTGTTGAAGTTGGACCAGGCTAATGCAATGTGAACAGAGGACAAGATGCATTGAACGTTAAGGCATTTAAAAGGATCACTTTGCTAAAACAACAAAAAAAACGTCTTTAGTATTTTGTTCATTAGTCCACTGTTGATACGGTCTCCAAAAATGGTGCATGTCAGCAGTAAAGTTTAGAGAGAGCACTTTCAGTAAAAAAAAAGTGTGATGTGTTTTTCATCATATAATGCATTTATCATCATCATCACTTGTAGCTTTTTACTGAAAGTTTTGAAAACGTAACTGCTGACAAGAATAAGTTTGTGAGACCATATCAACAGTGGATTAATGAACAAAATATTTAAAAAATATGTTTTTGAGTCAAGTGATCATTTCAGTCTGATGCTACATTTGGGATGCCGTGTTGCTCCTTAACAGAGGAAAGGCAGACAAAGTTGCTCTGGCTAGTGGGTCAGCACCAGCCATGAGACTGGGCACTTGGCAAACCCTGCCGTCCAGCATCATTACGTGGAGTCCCTTGACTACTTTAATATTTGAATGAATTGGCCTGCTGTTAACCATGCAGGTCATTGCAGAGCTTGCTAGATCAGGATTAAGGATATGGTGTTGTGCGCATGTGACAGCAATGCTGGGCAGTTTCACAAAGGACAGGTGGAGGAGGGTTTGTTTTGTATTAGGTCAAAATCAAACTTACAAGGGATCTTTCAAACTGCGCTGACAATTATGAAGACAGTCAATGTAGTTATTTGACAATGGTTTAAATTCAGATGGAGTAGTCTGCTGTTTTGTTTGCTGTTGAAGAGTCTTCCAGTTGAAGCACACTACCGCAGGTCTTTACCACTGTCTGGTCATGTGGATAAAACAAAGATATGATTTTATAAATCAGATGATTGTTTTTTTCCCAACTATTTGTCAGGATATTGCTTCACTTGGTTTCAGTCTGTGCCATTTGTATCATACCACACAAATGCTTTTGGCCTGAAATGACAAATACGGATGGAATGATCTTCATAGATTCGCTCTGGATGTGCCGACTGAAATTGAATACATTTCGATGACTTTCCCTATGCTTGATGTGTCAAACACTGGTTACTGAGATGCATAAGAGAGCCATTAAATGTGGTATTCAATAAGCCTTTATTGATTGCTCAAGTGTAGCTGACATAATGTATCGATGTACTGTAGGGTGAAGCTGCCCTTAGATGCTGACCTTGGGTCAGTTTGGCATTTTCCTCACTAATAGATATAGTTTAGGTTAGGGGAAGGGAACCTGATTCTAGATCTCTAACTATGGGAAACTTCACCCCGGAGCCCAGAATTTATTAGTCCATTTGACCTTAATAATAATGTTTTTATGAGATATTTTTATGTTTTAATAAGGAGCCTTAGCTACCGTCTCCTTTTACAAAGACTTAGAATATTAGAACATATTATTATTTAATCATTTTTTTTGTTAAAGGGGAATGTTTTGTCTAATTACTCATTGGTAGGCATGAATACTTCTTTGTCTGGACCCTAATTAACTAGAAGGCAGTGTGTTTCCAGTGAGTACGTCCCAAATCGCACCCTATTCCCTATACAGTGCACTACTTTTGACAAGGGCCTATAGGGCGCTGGTCAAAAGTACTACCCTATGTAGGAAAGAAGGTGCGCGTTTGGATTGCCTCATCTCCGTTTCAATTTGCATTCCCTCTGTTGTGAGCCGAATGCACTGCCTCTTCCATTCTCGTAATCCAGTTCCAACCTAAGAACGCTGTGGCGACTTCTCAGAGGGAGCAGAGAATAATCAAACTGTCTCTTTAAAACCTACTCTAGAATGCAACAGTGTGTGCAGTTCCAAGCATTTCTCAAAGGATTTGGTTTTCGTCACTCATTCTGCTGTAAATTGAGTAAGTTGAGTGAGAAAACACAAGTACTTAGAACATCTGGACATGGTCATGTTCTGTGTACAGTCAAATCAAATCAAATTTATTTGTCACATACACACATGGTTAGCAGATGTTAATGCGAGTGTAGCGAAATGCTTGTGCTTCTAGTTCCGACAATGCAGTAATAACCAACGAGTAATCTAACGAACAATTCCAAAATTACTACCTTATACACACAAGTGTAAAGGGATAAAGAATATGTACATAAAGATATATGAATGAGTGATGGTACAGAGCGGCATAGGCAAGATGCAGTAGATGGTATTGAGTACAGTATATACATATGAGATGAGTAATGTAGGGTATGTAAACAAAGTGGCATAGTTTAAAGTGGCTAGTGATACATGTATTACATAAAGATGCAGTAGATGATATGAGATGAATAATGTAGGGTATGTAAACATTATATTAGGTAGCATTGTTTAAAGTGGCTAGTGATATATTATACATCAATTCCCATTATTAAAGTGGCTGGAGTTGAGTCAGTGTGTTGGCAGCAGTGTTGTTTTTGCTATAACAACTCGAATGGAAATCACGCAACGTTATTTTGACCAGCGTTGACATCGCTTTGCAGAATAAAATAGTCACACTTATGCAGAGCAGGAAGGCACTCGTGGTTATAATTCGTTATATTCTTCAAGAAACAATGTGTAAATATGAAGAATTGAAATGACCATTGAACAGATTCTTGGACCTCCACATAAAAAAAATGAAATTCTAGTTGAACCCCTCATGCCTTGTGCTAGCTTGCTCCACAACATAACTGATTACTACCTAATGCTCACCGACTGTGGCTCTCACTCTCTCAATTCAATGGGAATTATTGGCATGGGAAATGTATTGTATTGCCAAAGCAAGTGGAATAGATAATACACAAAGGTGAAATAACCAATCAGAACAGTAAACGTTACACTCACAAAAATTTCTAAAGAATAGAGACACTTCAAACATTATATTATGGCTGTTTACAGTGTTTATAACAATATGCAAATAGTAGAAGTACAAAAGGGAAAATAAATAAACATGGGTTGTAATTTACATTTCTCGCTCTCTCGCACTCTCGCTCGCAGAAAATGAGTGGCTGTGGGTGGATGCTGATAGATGAAGCCCACCCGCAGTCAATAGCAATAATTCAATTTCTAAACTGTGTTGTGCACACTCATTATGCGATTGCTGTAAATTGAGTTATATATCTGTCAGAATTTATATTTTCACTTGTTGCACAAAGGTTATACAGAATATCAGACCAATTAACATTCGTTAACTTTTGCAGGAAGGTTGAAAATAAACGTTTTCTGGACATATGAAATGTTGAAGCAAAGCACATATGCAGTAGATATGCTCTGTAACCTACCCAGCAGTCTATCCAAAATGGCGGTTTGCTTCTCACTTTCATAGCATTCTCCTTACGACATTTTCAGATTTTAACACTTAAATATCAAAGGGATGCATGAGTACAAAGATTCTGGGAGAGCCTAACGAAAGGTGACATGAAATAATGAGGCAAGAAGAGAGAGGCACTTCATGGAGCATGCTTAATGCATAGGCGGAATTGGTTGTCTGAGCTTACCCAGAGAGAGGTGGAATTCACAACGAATTTTCTGTTTTCTCATTCGCCCACATGATTACGGTGAGATGCCTGTGGTTGCCTTGGTGCCGCAAATACTAAATTAGCTATTGCTGGTGTGCTGAATAGATTTTACAGAACCATGTTAGCATTAGCATTTTGACTGTAGGCCACATCCCTGTGTCCTAGCCTAGAATGGCCTCTGGTGGGCCTCCAGCTACCTGACCGTTCCTCTCTCCATATCAATGTGTTTCAGCTGTCTGTGTTGCTGTCACAGGGGGTGCCTTTGGGGACACTGGGAGGGCAAGGGCCCACTCGAATGATTTATTAACAACCCTGGCTTAAATACCATGTGTATTCTCACAGAAGCATAATGTAATCAGGGTCGTATTCACTAGAAACCAAATGGAAGAAAACAGCCGAAACAGGAAGGACTACCTGAACTTGTCCAATAACAATCTCTGATTTGAATGCATCTCAATCGCCTTTTAAAAGGGTGCGTCTACCGTGCCCTTTTCCTCCCGTGCACCACACCAATGGAACTCCCTTCCAGATAGTCTCCAAGCTGTTCAGACTGTTGGATCTTTTAAAGCAGTCCTTAAGACTCATCTCTATCAACAGGCCTATCCTTCCTCCCAGACTTTGATTGTTGCTTTCATGATATGGTCAGATATATTTGTTTATTTAAAAAAAATAACTATATGTCTATTTTATTCACTTTGAGATTGTTCTTGTATATTGAAAATCACTTTACAAATGTAATACATGTAGTATTATTATTAATGAGAGTGGTGAAGGCAGCTTGTCATTCCTAGCAACCGGGTCAACCATGCTCATTGTCTCTCAAATCATTAAGAACACCTGCTCTTTCCATGACATAGACTGACCAGGTGAATCCGGGTGAAAGCTATGATCCCTTATTGACATCCACTTCAAATCAGTGTAGATGAAGG